>NW_010972676.1:4135442-4163364 GCF_000737465.1 Haliaeetus leucocephalus
GTCTGTTCTGCAAATTTGAGGGACAGCTGTTTGTGTAGCTCTTCCATAGGGTCTAGTAAGTTCTCAGTAACTACATAACATATTTCTTTGATGTAAATTGAGTGCACCTTTCTAATTTCTCTAGTGTATTTTTCAGTGTTGGGAGAAGCAGCAAAGCTGTCAATGATTAATCTTTAAAAAAAGAAAATGTCCAAGAACAAAATCCTAGGATTCATAGAGCATGGGTATTTACATAGTAACATGGGTGCGTTGAAATAAATGAGATTTTAAAAATCTGTTTAAAACAGCAGAGTGTATTATCAGGAAATAAATGCTTTGCAATCATGAGAGCCAGAATGAAACTCTTTATAGTAAGTATGTGTGTGCTGATACAGGACTCTGTTCGGAGGTTATACTGATAAGAAATTATTTTTTCATGTAGGAACATGCAAGCCTTCTCCTAACATAAGCACCCTGTGGTGGGACATACAGATTTTCAAAAAATACTGTTTGGCTTGCGATACTAATTATATGCCTTGCCCTGGTGCATTCCTGGACCCTGACCCTGTCAAACTAGATAACACCACTGGAATTGTTAACTACACCCTAGTGGTTGTCCAGGGCTGGGACTACAGAGCTCCAGGGAGACAGCCCTTGCTTGGGTCTGAAAAAACCCTATTATTCTTTCTGATAATCACATGCACCTTCATTCAGTTATGCTCTAAACTGGAATTTGCCTAGGTAACCCATGATGAGATTGCTCTGGTAAGTGCTCATTAGGGGAAATGGAAATGTTGGTAATATGATGTAAGACTCTCTGCTGTAGCAACAGCATAGGATGATTCTTATTCCAACTGCTGTTTTCAGCTCATAAATTTCTAAAATGTCTTAATCTAACATTTTCAAGCTATGTTTCCAGTTCTGAATATCCTAAATTGAGGAAAAAAAGGGCTATTGATGTTTTTAATATTGTACTTAGCCTTGAAGTCCAGATTTTAGAAGTTGTTAAACCATTTTTTTTGTTGTCTGTCACTATTCAACATCTGAGGTGGTGTGATTTGTATGAAGGTTCATTTAGGGACCTTTTTTTGGAGGCAGAAGACCTGTGGGTATTTTTTTCTGTGCTGTTAGAAGGGAGGAAAAAAAGTATTTAAATAGTCTTTGTGGCTTCTGAAGGTTTCTATTTATTTTAAACTCAGTTCAGTGCAAGCTGTAGTATTGTCATGTAATATTTGACAGCATTAAAATATTTCTTGCTGTCTTACTGAATGTTTAAGAACCACTTACAAACGTGAACAGATTCAACAGAAGAGTGAAGAACAGCATGTCCTAGGATACTTTATCGCACAGTGGTCATGGTACTTCATACAATGCCTAGATTCAAATTTTTGGAGCATATGTGGAACCTGTGAGGGAAAGCTGAATGCGAGTCTTGCGTCTTGACTATCCTAAATGCAGCTTGAGCAAAATCGGCTTCCAGTTCTGTAAATTTACTACTTCTGAGTTCCTTTAGCTTATCTCAGGAGATGTCAAACTACTGTATTCTGACTTTTCTGATATTCTGCTATCACAGTTCTTATCATCTAGCTATGTAGAAAATTCATCTTGGAACATAAAAGTAACTCCAAGTGCTTCAAGACTCTATTTTTTTTCTAGTGAATATACTATTTTTCAGTAATGTTTTCGCCCAGCTTGAGCCATAATGGCACACGTGGAAAGCAGAAAAGTAGAAAACTAATGTCTTTTGTGTTGTAGTTACCTTGTCTTGCTTACGGTACTTAATGATTAAAAGCACGTGTTGACATCCTTGTGGGACATCAATATATTTCAGATTAGAATCACTGGCACATCCTGGTACCAGACTGTCTTGGAAGCAGGGGGGAACTTGGTTGTAGTATCTAGCATACCTCAACTGTATTTTTATTCACAAGAAAAATAATCTGTTACACCTAAACAAAATCCTATCACTGAACTATCACCAAAGATCCAAAAATATAGGCAGGACTATGAGAAGGGTCTTGCTTATTTTGATGTCATGGACAATCTTTCTTTCTTTCTTATCCTTTTTACCACCTTGGAACTTCGTTTATCTTCTACCCCCTACTCACAACATAAATCTTAACAATCAAACCCTTGAGGCTATTCAAACCTATAGTATATTGGGTCTCATTTTAGTTATCTTCTCTCAATCCCACTTAAAAATGTAGTGAACAGAGAAGAAAGTTTGTTCGTGAACACAGTTCTTCACAGTATACGCTTGCTGTAAATTTTGTCACATCATAAAAATAGGTGATGCTAGATGTTTGTTCAGAAAACTCACTGAAGCTTGTTGGATCGTTTAGCTACAGATGAAAGCACATCTTGGCAAATTTTCCATGTGAGCTATGGACAATCATCTGTTGTTACACTGATGGGTTCTGGAGCTTTATATTAGTGGAAAATGTAATCAGAACACCTTTCCAAGGTTCATTTGGATTTGTGCAAAACTAAAGATTTAATAGCTGGAACCACAGTGAAGGTCCTTGTCTGTCCTTTTCTTGTATAGTTTATATTTAGTTAAGACATGTAGGAAACAAACTGAGATGCGCTTCAAGATACATATATCTAGATCTTCTGGGTTTTTTTCTCTTGACTGCAAGTTAGATTTTCTGTTTTCCCAGCATCTTCTAAAATACTTTCTTGGCCTTTTACCTTGATTATACCCACAGGAGATGTGAAACTACTTACCTCCTTGATTTTATTCTTGCTTGTAGCTTCTCATTAGTATCAGCTAGACACGTTATTTGTTTGTCCTTTTGACTGAATGGTCTGCTGGTTCAGCATTCTCTACAGCTGCTAGTCTTGCTGTTGAGCCAGTGATAGGTAAAATTGATGAACTAGCTAGATCTTCTTATTTTGTATCTCTGACATATCCAGGCCAAGTTGCCCTGTAGAACAGACTGTTCAACTGTTTCCTCATCCAGCGTGAGAGCTGAGAAGGTGTCTAAAATGATCTTAAAGGGACATTCTACTTTTATCTGTAGAATCCAATAGATCATACAGAACATAGGTTTCAGCTGACAAAACAGTTGATTCCATCTTGGTGTCTCGAAGGAAAGAGAAGGGTAAAATTATATCGTGTAGTGTATGATTCTTAGCACTATCACAGATGGTTATTAAAAATGTTGAAAAATATGAAGAGCTAAAAATCTACTTTTGGAGTTGTTTGAGGAATTATTTGCTGATAAATTAAACGGTCAGAAGAAGCAATACCTGATTATGGAATTTTAAGGTCTGTAAACTCTTAATCAACAATTAACTCCTCTTCCTTATTCTCAAAATTGGTGCTAGAATCTGTTAATATCTCAATAGAATCAGCTGAGAAAGGAGAAAGAACCCTGATCTTAAAATCCAGGACAATCTTAGCAATATGTGAGAAGATGGTGATGACTTGATGACATTTTCAGCCAATTATAACTTACACTTTTTATTCCTTATCTTTGCAAATGTTTTACAGAAGAGCAGTAGTGAACAGATCTGCAGTAGTGAACAGGTCTTTTTTTTCCAGACTAGCCAGAAGTAGTCTTGCTCTCCTCTTCTTCAGAAAAGAACCTCCAGTACTTCATTATGCTTCTTCCCTAAATTTACCTAGGATGCCATCTATTTTTAAGAAGAAAACCCCTATTATCTGCTGTTAACTTGCTGCTTGGTCAATCTCTGGAACATATTATGTCTTCCTTAATTATCTTCAATCTTTGTTGCTGTATAAAATCATTCTGCCGTCACTTCAGCCATGTGTATCGTAAATGAAATGTGTAGTTAATAAATAAAATCCTCTCAAACTATTTTGCCTGTCATGCTGTTTCCAATTGTTTTTCTTGTGTGCCATCTTGTTTTTATAGATCAGATGCTGTCATTTTCATAGTCCTCTTTCTCTGCCTTGTCACTTACTTTTCCATCGTAGATGCTACTATCTTGATCCAGCTCTGGCTTTAAGATTTTTCTCTTTTTCTGCCTATGAGAAACTTAATACAAGCTTCTTGTGACTTCTTACTACCACGGTTATTTTATTCTTTTGTCCAACTTACATGTTTTGCTTTTACTAAGCTTATACCAAGAGTTATTTGATTTAAGATGATAGTCATGCTTATCTGGCCATGGTGGTTCTGCACTGATACAAGTTCATACCATTAACAAAGCAGTGCTTTAGGTTCTGTATCCTTATAGTAGGACATGTGTATCACAGTGCTCTACTTAACAAGGAGACAATAGCAACTGCCCATGGTTGTTATCAGTCTGGTTTTAAATCATGCCAACAATATTGAAAAGCTGCTACATAAATTCACAACCTTTCTATGACTTAAAGGTTGGCGGTAATCAGCGTCTGCTAGTGATGGTGTATTTTGAAATTATAGATGTAAACCTTCAACATTATTAAGAAATTAAAATGTTTTATCTATAGATACACCCCAAATGGTTTGACACCTCTAACCTTGAGTACTTCCTTAAATCTTTACCTCACTTACTGTAAACTTCCTGTTCTATTAATTTGAATGAATCCATCAGGACTTCTCCAAATGGAAACTTAAAGGCCTGTAAGGGGATCTTTCAACAGTGCACAAAGCTGGCTGTAAAGAAGAGGTGCATTTAGTTCTTTATTTGCTTTTTCTTAGTTTGAGTAGTGACTACACTAGTCTATTAGGATCTGAGCTTGGCTAAAGTATTGAAATCACAGAAGAATTATATTGCTTATAAGAAGGAATTTTCCTAAATGGTGCTGCTAACTTTTCAGATCTACTGAGAACTGGTAGTATGTCTTGTTTATATTTAAAGTTGAATTTGAGCTGGAGTAAGATGAAGAATCTGTCATATTATTGTAGTTGCAGCAATAGTAATGTAACATGGTAGTACAGTGAAGCTAGATGTAAATATACTGCACAGAGCCAGACTGATACTGAAATGTACTTGTATATACTGTTTCTTGATAAAAGAAATACTTCAAATCTTCCTGATTGCTTTTGGTTTAACTCAACAAGAACTATAGCTGTCTGTAGGTTGTACAAACACTGGAGACCCCTGGTGTTACTAACTTAAACTGTAGTGAGGTATAAACATGCCTGTGGTACTAACTATGTACATGTAGTCGAAGTTCTAACAATGCAAAGTAGTGCTGATCTTAACTAGCTGCTTTTACATATCGGAATTGTATTTACTTACCATAAGATACAGCATAAGCATTACGAGGTCATAATCGTAGCCATTGTTGAAAAGAATATGTAAATGCAACACAGAGCACCTAAATGTGACACACTTTAGTCTTGGGCTGGATATGCAAGCATGAAGGAAACTTATTTAAAATAACCTTTTTTCCCATTAAATACTTCCTCTTATTCTCAAAATTATCCTTTGGAACCTGTGTCTGTAGCTAGTACAAGAAGTGTAATTTCAGCCATGCCATGTGCACATGGAGCTAAGCATGCAAATTCTGTAGACAGCTGATGCAAATGACCAGTGCATTTCTGGACAAAAAGATGATTTCTCACAAAAGCACTGAATTATATTTCATCTTAAAGAAACCTGTAGAGACTTTGCTAAAACTATTCTGGTGTTTTTTATCATGGTATGTCATGCACCTAACCAAAAGAAGATATGAACAAACTAGTTCGAAGAACAACGTAAGTTTGGTCGTGTTTAAGCTGTTGTGCAGAGGGAATGAAGCCTTCCTTTTTACGTTGCTATTGCATGTTATCCATGAAAGGATCCTTCCAAGAAAGAGGGATATTCAGTCTAGGAAGAAAGAACTGTATAGAATCTTACATGAGAAAACATAACAGCCAGCAAAATTCAGACAGGACAAAAAGATAGATACAAGAAAGGGGAAATGATTTAACACTGAATTGTCCACTCCACTCATCTGATGTAAGGGCATACTCAAGTCAGACAGGAATTAGGTGAATGGTCTTTCTTATGCTAGCCTTGTCTTATCAAACTATCTTCATATGAATATTTCCAAGCACCTCTTCAGTTTTGTTTAAAATTCCTCCACTCTCACAGTTAGGGTAACCATTTCTGCATTCTGTTTCACGACTAAAATATATATAAAAAAGACTTTTTTATACAACCAGTCCCTTCTGTTTCATAATAACTTGTTTGTATCTTTTTAAGAATATAACAGGCTTTTGTCAAGTTCTTCATGAATTCATACAAATAACCTTTAAATCCTGTGCAATAAGAAATCTAGCTGAATTATTTCTCCTTCAAAGTGCTTTTATCAAATTGAGTTAAATTTGCCTATTGACACAGCATATTCAGTTCTATCAAAATTTTCTGACAGTCCTCTTTTATGAACAAGCAAGCCTACCTGCAAAACTACCTTAAAAATGAAACTATCATGCAAATCCTCATCTTACTGGTTGTTTCTCTTGTAGATAACAAGTATAACAAAAGATTTAAACCTGAATCCTGAACAGCCCTCTCAACCTTTGTTCTATAACCAACCTTCCTGGGTTGTTTTTGATAGATAGCAAGAGAGAGAAGACAGAAGAGCACTTGAGGCTTGTTCCTGCTGTGATTGAAGACTTGTGATGATTGGAGTGCATGTCCTGTATAAAGAACATATCCTTTTCTGTAATGGAAAGGAAACATCATTTCTATTCCACTGACATCAGACAAATAGCCAAATTTTTCTGTATGTGGGTGAAAGTTGCTAATAAGGATGCATTGCTTTAAGTATGCCGATAACAGTGGAATGTAGTAATGTAAATGAATAGTTGAAACCTAATTATAAGTAATAAACAGTAAATTTTACATTGCTGAAAACTACCTTTATAATTATTACTAACATTATTTAGCTTTTTTCACTCAAAAGTAACTACTACTGTGGCTTTCAGCTGACATTCTACTTATCTATGATGATGCTGGTGGTTTGCAGAACTACTACTGAGAGATCTGTGAAATGCAACTGAAAAGATCAAACCTGCTGTACAGATTTTGCTGGAACACCTTTTTGCAAATCTTCATTTGCCAGCTCCACTATTATTGAATTTGAAATCCTGTTTTTTCCTTTCCTATTCTAATCTAATATCTTCAAATTTCATTTTGTATTAAGCAGAACAGAAGGAGAGAAGCTGAAAAGAATTACTGTCTAAAACCAAACTAAGCTTCCTTGGTTTTAGGCTTCAGAGATCTGCTTTTAAATACCATTCCTTCATGTTAGTATGCTAGAAATTGTATGCAGTCTTCACATAATAAGCAAATAAAAGAATATTGAGGGTAATTTGGGAGTATCTTACATTTGCAGGGTCAGCTTGCAATAAAAGTTGTGATTCTTAATTTTTTTTTTAAATCAGTATTTTTAAACTAACTTCATTCTGTCTTTTCTAGTGAAAATAAGTGAAATCTTAATATGTGCTGCCCCATAATCTTGCTGGTACTGTGATGTGAAATCAATGTTTAGTACTTAGGCATTTTTTACTTGTCATCTTGGCAAGTTAAGGATGATTTTATAAGCTAGGTTAACTCAATGCTTAGCACGTCCGTATTTGTGAAACTCTTATTAAAGCAAAATAATTAGGGGTTCAATTAATCCTTCAAAGAATGTCAGTCAGTCTTGTGGAAGATTACAGGGGAGATTTGATCCATAATCTATCGAAATAAACTGGAAGAAGTGTAGCTAATTGTGCTGTGCTTTGTCTCAAACACTGGAGGATTTTGCTGAAGAACTCCTGCTCACTGTACTCATCTTCTCCCTTTCTTCATCAGGATAAACGACACACTTCAAAGGTGTCATCCTTCAAACACTTATTAGGCAATTAGTCTGATTGACTTAGTTCACAGAAGCACATAAGGTATTAAATACCAGTCATGTATATTGCCTCTTCCTTCTTGGTGAGTTCCTTGTAGACAGGTGTCAAATATTGTTTTCACCTCTGCTGTTGTACAGACAGATTTCAGTAGTTGCACCAAATGTAGACAGTGAATAGCTCGTAGTAAAATAACTTATGTACTTGATATATTTAACAAGAATGATATATATAATTCAAATTAAAGAAGAATATCAGCTAAGGAAAACATCTGCTTGGTTTTATTACCTGCAGTCTCTCTTTTTAAAAGAAACAAAAATGCTACATCCATAATCAAACTACCTATAACTGTGTATTTCATTATTAGACTTATTTCTGGTTTTCTTCTGTCATGTTCTTAAAATTATTGTAGAATTTAACAAACCATCAACAGCTCATTTAACTGAGATTAGCTCATTCTCAAGTAAATTAGATTTTGTTCAAGAATATGAGAAGATAAATATGAGTATTTAATGTATGTGTGACTGTGTTCAATGCAGTTGCAAAGCCTTGCTTCATCTGGGAAGCGATAGGATTCCAAAGAAGTGTTGAGTATGACAGCAGTAGGCTTTGTCTTTGCTTGCTATGTCTGGGTAAATGCAGTGGAATGATGATCTTTTTCACCATTCCTGCCCCCATGCTTTGTCCCTTGTGACTTTGATATTTTTTCAGTGATAACAGTTGCATCATTCCATTCAGATCAGTTGGTTCTTGGCAGTAGCGTGGTGAGCATCCTGAAAAGCTTGCCTTCATGTGTGCCAGGAGAAATGGGCTCTGCAGTAGCTTCTGGAGACAGGTGGGACAAGCAGCTCTGCAATTCTCTCCCAACAGAGAACAGGATAACATACTAAGAACTGAAATCTGTTACTCTCTTTCATTTTCTATTTTTTAAAGTTCTCATGATTTTTCATCATTTGCTTTGCCTAGAATCTCAGAATTTGTGAGATTTCTTAAGATTTCTAAAGCCTTGTTTCCTAACTATTTCTAGTAAGTAGGTGTCTTAAGAACTATGGTCAAGATAAGGTTTTGTGCCATGGTAAATCTAATTGATTTAATCCTGTCACCTCTACCTGCTCACCACAATTATCCCCATCCTGCCCTACCCAAAGTGCCTAAGCATACATTACAAAATTTTGACAAAATATTTTGCTTTGAAGAGTTGGTGAACAACTCTGTCAGGGTTGCGTTTCTGCAAAGTCAAAGGCCAAGTCAGATCCTACTTAGCATTTTTTCTGTAAAATTTTAGCCCCTTCTTTTGATGGGTATTTTTCCCACTGGGCAGCTTTTACATGTTAAAATACATGGTGAGAGTTTTGTAAGGTAAGTAGGTATCGAAACAAATGATAAGCTGCTAAAGCATGTTTTAAAATGATGATTTTGTTTATAGTTTCTTTGCTAAAGTTGGAATAAGAACCTTCTAGTTAGGATCTTACTGTAGAAAAAAAGTCACATGAAATTTTCCCACCAATATTTCTTTTTGAGAGTATGTGAAGATATGCAGGCAGCCAGATGGTGGTGGTGGGGCTAGTGCTGAGAAGCAGAGCCAGAGCTGGCAGCCAGTTGGAGAGCGTTGGAAGAGCATGCTTAGGGCTGCTCTAATTTGGCAACAGCTCCTTTTCTACTTGGAAAAGCTGTGTGTGGTGTCAGATACGTAAGAGATTTAGGTTTTGTCACCTTTGTATTCAGACTTACATATCCAATATTATTAATGCCCTTAGAATTTATAGTTTGGTTTAATTACTCCCTGGTTGTCCGTAATGCATACGTACACTTGGAACTTTTTCAAGGCTGAGTCTCTTAGCATGTCTTCCTCCAGCTGCCTGCTCTTCAAGCCCTTTACTGTACCAAGATATCAAATGAATTTCTGTACTTGTGACTAATGTGTAAGGTGGAGAAGGTTCCAGTGATATTTAGAGAAGTAATTAAATCCCTGGATAGGATGTAATTTTTTTGAGTAATTGCCAAGAAGTCACATTCTACTTTGAAACTAATGCTTTCTGTTGTAGTGTGCATTCTGCAGCCGCCTTTACTAGGGAAGGGCGTGCTTGACTGCTTTTTTACATTTTGTCTGTGTGTGCCTGTTTCTACAGAGGGATTCTTTTGCTTGAAAGTATGTCAGATGTCCTCAAAGGCAGGCAACTGCTCAGAATGATGTTCTATACTGTAGATAAACATAATTTCTTAGAAAAGCATAAAAAACATAGTAAAAAAAAATTCCACAATACCAGATTTGAACTAATTTCCTAGTTGTATTATTGTAATACCAAAATATTTTGCAGTATCTTTTCTCTCCTACTACTTTCGTCCCACATCTCTGGGATATGCGTTATATTGTTCTGTAGTTTTGCCTCTCAGTGGCAATGTTGAGCATCTTTGTTTTTACAGCTGGAATTAAAACTGGTGTGCTACATGTCTAACCTAGTACTTTATTTACGTAGCATATTTCACATCTTCACCCTTCATCCAGCTGCTTCAGGCCAAGGCAGTTAAAATAGTTCATACAATCAATAAAAGGCACCTGCAAAAACAGGACAAACACTAAATAACTGTTTTGCCAGAAATGCTGTTCAAATTATGTACTTTTTTCTATTTGTATTGTGTCAGAATCTATTTCAGTGTAGATCTGTTTAAATGACAGATAAATTAGTTGTGAAGTAGTCTGTAATCTGTTCTGGTCTCTGGAGAACTTTAATCAAAACTATTTTGAAGACACTATTTAAAGAACTCTAGAGTTTTTAACAAACTTCATGTGAATGTAAAAACAAGGCTGATGTTCCCACTGTAAGAGAGCAGTATTCTTGTGTCGCAACAGTTACTCAGACAGATACAGACATGTAAATTAAGAATAACTTTTTTCCCCCGAGACTAGAATCAAAATTTAGTAACTAAAAAAAAGAAACATGATATTCATTCAATAGAATACTGGCGTATTGCTGTCATTTGTAGACTGTTTTGATTTTAAATCCCCAAGAGTAATTGAAAAAGGGGAGTTAATTTCTCAGGAAAAGAAATAATTATGCTTGGGATTTGTATACCTGCACCTTTCTCTGGTTGAAGTCTCAGTGTATGTATTAGCTGCTTTGGAAAACATACAAGCTTGTCTTAAAGCCTCGCTTTTGCAATTTTTTTTTTTTCTTCTTATTTCTTTTCTTACTCTGTCAGTGCTTTCTTCTATTTATGGATCTCTCAGATCCAACTCCATTACAGATCATTTACTTAGTCTCCTTTCCAAATTTTTTTCTGAAAGTGTTAAATTTTGTCTTTTCTTTCTTACATACAAACACTATTTGTTCTGTTGCTTCTGCATTGCTCCCTTTATCACTATGTTGAACTTACAAATTAGTCTGGGAACTTGTAGGTGAGAAGTCACGTTTTTCCTTTGCTACATAAACTTCCTAGAGTCATCCTGGAATTAACTTCAAGGAAGTGTGTGTGGTTTGTTTGTTTGGGTTGGGTTTTTTGTTTGTTTTGTTGGTTTTGTTATAGCACGCCTCTGAAAATGAGTATTTAGGATTAAACTGATTTTGATATAATTGAATTTTCTAGGGTCAAATTTGTCAGGAGACATCATAACTTGTCTAAATTCAATCAGAAGGTATTTACATTAAACCACAGTGCATAGAAAGTCTGTCCCAAAGTATTACCAAACTTTGTATCTTTGCAGGCTGAAGAAGAATGTATTACAGAAATACGCGAGTCATTGAAGTTGAAAGGTCGCTATTAGGTTTGCCAGATGTAGAACAGTGTGGTAGGGAATCTGGTAATGCTTGATTTTCTCTCTGTTGCCAATATGGTTTGAAAATATTTGCTCTGAACTTTGTGGATATTACTATTGCTAAAGAAGCTATTCATAGAATCATTTAGGTTGGAAAAGACCTTTAAGATCATTGAGTCCAACCATCAACCATGCCCACTAAACCATGTCCTGAAGTGCCTTGGCTCTGAGCTTTTTTAATACTTCCAGGGATGGTGACTCCACCACTTCCCTGGGCAGCCTGTTCCAATGCCTGACAGCCCTTTCGGTAAAGAAATTTCCCCTAATATCCAGTCTAACCCCCCCCCCCTGCAGCAACTTGAGGCCATTTCCCCTCGTCCTATCTCCAGCCACCTGACAGAAGAGACCAGCACCCACCTCACTACAACCTCATGTTCAGGTAGTTGTAGAGAGAGATAAGGTCTCCCCTCAGCCTCCTTTTCTCCAGACTAAACAGCCCCAGCTCCCTCAGCCGCTCCTCATAAGACTTGTGCTCCAGGCCCCTCACCAGCTTTGTTGCCCTTCTCTGCACACACTCCAGCACCTCCATGTCTTTCCTGCAGTGAGGGGCCCAAACCTGAACACAGTACTCAAGGTGCGGCCTCACCAGGGCCGAGTACAAGAGAACAATCACCTCCCTAGTCCTGCTGGCCACACTATTTCTGATACAGGCCAGGATGCCACTGGCCTTCTTGGCCACCTGGGCACACTGCTGGCTCATATTCAGCTGGCTGTCAACCAGCACCCCCAGGTCTTTCTCTGCTGAGCAGCTTTCCAGCCATTCTTCCCCAAGCCTGTAGTGCTGCATGGGGTTGCTGTGACCCAAGTACAGGACCCGGCACTTGGCCTTGTCTGAGCGTCAAGGGTTGGTTCCCCATGGGACCCTGATCAAGGAACACGCCAGGATCCCAATATGCCCTAACTTCCTTCTTGCTCAACAAGACTCGATCCCCTCAATTAAATGACACATGCCATAAATATTCAGTTTCACTTTCCCCCAGCTTGCGTGAAAATTTCTCTTGCATTTGTGTGAGCTCAGGTCCCGACCATGGGGTGGTTAGGGTTGTAGTTAAGTTTCGATCATTCCTGGCCCTCGACTGTACCTCCGTTTTAATGAGGGGTCAAATTTGAATATTACTTGCCCCATCAGATTCATCATCTGGGTTGCCCCAGATATCCCTGTCCCAAGTGTCAGGATTGGCACACATAACTAGATTCCTGACTTGGGCGGGAGAAGGAGTTGGAGCACTTGATAACAACAAATTTAATTTTTCTAGTAATTTTCTCTTCTCCCTTTCAGAATTTAATTCATCTTTCAAAAACACATTTTCAACCTCCAGTTGTCCATTAGGAACACTCAAGGCCGCACTTATCTTTTTTTCTGCCTCTAAAGCAGTTTTGGTTACTTCAACTTCAGTTTCTAATGCCCTGAATTTTGTAGCTTCAATGATGATCGGCTGCACCCATTATTTTTGCCATCTTAGATTTCAGTGCCTCCTCCTGTGCACAAATTAGACATGCTCCAAAAATAGTGCACAGGATACCTTTACCTTTCCCGTTTTTCTTTTTTGTTTGTTCTTTCTTACACTGCTCTACCCATGTCACCACTTTCTCTTTACTTCTCCACAACTTCTTTGCCTTCTCCTTGTCTGCAGGAGAAGGTTTACAGCTGTGTTTCTGCAATAGTTCCTCCATTGTATCCTGCCGACTATGCCAAATTAATGTGACAGAAAAGGACTTAACTGCAAGGTTCAAGCAAACGACTTGAACTTCACTTGCAGATTTAACTGCAAGGTTCAAGCAAACAACTTATTTGAACTTCATTTACAGACTTAACATGCCACTATTGCAGGTTTTACAGATACAATGGAGGAATGCACTATTGCAATTTTTTAAGGCAAGAGTAGTACATTATTACAACCACAAGCGATTCACAGGCAACCACAAGCACACATGTGTTTACAAACTTAAAGCATAAACAATATTCACTTACTCCTCCAGGTAAGGGTTTTCAATCCCAGGGAAGTTACCTCGACCGGCGTCCCAATTAAGGTGGGGAAGGGTTTCCTTCACAAGCCAACTGTATAGTTGGAGAAACGACTCCCCCATTTCCAACCTGAATCTTAGAGTTTTTACCTCCTGACTTGTGGAATGGTGTGTATGACTATGTCTGAGTGGATTATGATATATGCCTAAATGGATTATGTATATCTGAGTGGAGTTTCCCCTTATCTTTCCTTTGTTGGTCTGTGATTGTTTGAATACACAAGGTTGTCATTTGAAACTGAAGCTGAAACCCTCCAGGTTTGGGGTTTTTTTACCTTGCTTCCTCAGGCAACTGAATAGTGGTTGGATTGAGACTCAGGGCATACTATTTGTTAAGGGATTTTAAGGCTCAGTTCAGGTTTTGGTTCTTTGAATGGCACAGCCACCGCCCTGTTTAGTTTAGGGTTTATCAGACAACCCAGAGCTAAACTGTCTACACAGCTCCCCGTGAGTCGTCTCTGCAGAGAGACAGGGCCTCAAGGCAATCCAAGGCTGGATTGCTTTTGTAACCCCCCATGAGTCGCCTGTGTGCACTAGACATGGTAAAACTCGTTTGTGAACTATGAGCCGGACAATCCACGCACCTTGTTGAACCTCATACAATTGGCCTTAGCCCATCGATCCAGCCTGTCCAGATCTCTTTGTAGAGCCTCCCTACTCTTGAGCAGATCAACCCTCCCTCCCAACTTGGTGTCAACTGCAAACTTGCTGAGGGTGCACTCAATCCCCTTGTCCAGATCATTGATAAAGATATTAAAAAGAACTGGCCCCAATACTGAGCCCTGGGGGACATCACTTGTGACCTGCCAACTGGATTTAACTCCATTCACCACACCTATTCCTTAGGCTTCTATTTGATAAGGGTGGGGTAGGAATTGCTGAATCAATCATATCGAATGCATTAATATTCAGCTATTTCTGGAACTCTGAGAAGCATTCTTGCTCATAATGTTTATGCCAAGTGCAATTTGTATTAATGTTAAAATCTAGAATGCTGTTATGTGGCAGTAAAAGAATTATCTTTTTAAATTCTTGTAATCCCACAAATCTTTTCTGCTCATGCTGATTAAAAAGGAATTTAGGAGGACTTGGTTTCTTTGACCCACAAATTCCTCTTATGTGCTATTACAGCTACTCATTTGCAGAGGCCACAATTCAATTTAGCCTTCTGTTTAGTTGGGGTGTTATTGCTGCTGTCATCTTCCTCTCAGTTTCCTGTGCAAATTATCAGGAAAACTCATAACATCTTGAAAAAATTGGCACCACTCATAAATAAGAGTTCTAGGAAAGCAAAATATATTTTTTCCCCACATTTTTATTACTGAATTTAAGAAACAATGGAAATCGTAGATAAACTGATGGTCTGACACAGGTCTTGCTTACCTGTGTCAGGCAATGGTTTGCCCTACAGAATTTGTTTTAACTGGTTTGCTGTTTATTTAAAATACCACAATGTGGCACTAACAAAATAATTTGAGCTTCTTTTCAGAAGTAACTGGATATATGCTCTGGTGATAGGTCATTTGGAAAAAGATGAATGAGAGTGAGATGCATTTACTTACTGGAAGGGGCCTCGTCTTCTGTTTGGGCTGAAGAGCTTAGTAAATAACGATGCTACCTTTCACGTCCAAGCTTGCACTAAAGAGATCCCTGTGTTGAAGTTGTACATTTCAGTGATGTATTTTCTGCATAATATTTTCACAAATGTTAATGACCACATTACTCATGTTTACATTTCCTTTTTAATTGGACATTTGGAGGAAAAATTATTTGGTAGTTCTCCTGTGTTATAGTTTTCACTTTCAGTAACTTATTAAGGAGCGCAGTCTTGGTCAGAACATGTTGAAAGTACCTTGCCTTCTTAAAAATAAGCTGTATGAGGATGATGAAGCACCTAATTATCATTGCAGTTATGAACAAATTCTCAAATACAAAATATACCTCCCATATAATTACTGGGATCAAACTGTATTTTTAAATGACTAGTCCCATTTAAATGGAATGCCTTCGAAAAGTAACCTGTGTTTTGGCACTATAGGAGGCAACATGCGTTCTTGTTTTATTGATTTTTTTTTTTTTTTGGCTTTACTATGCACCAGGTACTTTTTTTTAGGTACTGTCCATGAGTATTAGTCTAACCTGAAAATCAGCATTTCACTTTGATAAGTTTGTGCAAAAGTACTCCTAAAGTTTGTCTTACAGGAAAACACTGAGAGAAACAAAAAGTAATTCCTTTAGGATCCACTAAAAATAACTAGATAGTAATAGCATGTGCTTTGACTATTGTTAGATGAGGGTAGTGGTTGTTCAAGATGTCCATATTTTTAATTCTAAGATAAATAAGCGTGTTAGGCCCACCTTGTTTTTCCCATTTATTTTGTTTTATTTTTCCTGGTTGCAAGTGCCTTGATATTTTTGAGCCAAGGTCTTTATATTTCTTCTTATTTACTGTTTGTAGGTATGATTTCTGCTGCAATGGTGGTCTGGGTCAGGGAGTAACACTACCAGTTGCCAAAGTAATAGGCTCCAGATTCTTGCAGACACTATAAAATTTTTCTGCAGTGGATTAATGTTCCAGTCATTCTCCCTCATTATTATGTCTTGAGTCTGTCCTTGGCTTGCTTGCCATTTCTTTTTGATGCCTCACAGGAATATTTTTCCACATAGAAGGAATTTTGCATTAAAGCTATTATTCCTCCCCTCTGTTTGTCTTCTCCTTCAACCAATTAGTCTGTGAAATGTGGAAAGTAAACATACCTAATCATATTCTGGCCATCTAAAGTCAACCAGTTCCTCCTTCACTTTGTAAGATAGGGAAATAAATCATGGCTTCGTAAATACTCTTTGAAATGAGTTCGGAACAGTTTGATACCAATGGCTGAACTCCATCTCCAAGACGAAAGGGAGGAAATGTATGTTCATATAACCTTGATATACTGGTTATGGTGGAATAATTTTTGGTTTAGTCTCAAAGAAAATTTTTTTTAAAGCAAAAAAAATTCTGTTGTTCAGAAATCAAATGCTTTCTGAGCTGACATGAAATAAATTAACAAATTCTCCTGGTTTAATGGCCTTGTCAAGTTGTATATACACCATTTAAAGATAATACCTTTCAGTGGATTAGTCTTAGGCTTCAGTAGCAAGAGCCTCTAAAGCCTCAGAAGAACTGACCTGGCTTCTAGGGCTAGGGAGTTTTGGAAGGCATAGTACACTTTACTGGGCTGTGGGTCTTATGTCTGTAGGCTGATTCTCTAGAGAAAGAAGAGACTGCTCCCTAGTTGCAAGGTGCTCTCTGTCTGGCAGCAGTGAAGGCAAACAGCTCCAATGGGAAAGGGACCTGGGAGCCAAGCCCAGTGACAGGCTGCTGGAGGCAGTGGCCTCACCCCCAGGGCAGACACACAGCACCTACAGGAGGTGAGCAGGGCAGGCCCAGGTTCAGCCAGGGTCCCCATTGCTAAACGAGTCCACAGTGACTACGCAACTCCAAATTGAATCTGTGCATCTGGTTCTGGATCAGCAAGGCACCTGGTGAGGTACAGCTGCAGGCGAGCTCAGGTTGGGCACAGTGGGAGCTCCCCGGTGAAGAAGAGGAGAACCCTTGCTTGAAGCAGAGCTACCTGGGGGAAGCCTCCACTGAGACTCCTTCCACGCTTTCCTTATAGTAGTTCTTGTCTGTTAGCTGGCTCCAGCCAGCCAAGCTCCTACAAAGGGAGCGTGCTTGGGACCCTGGCTCTCTAGCTGTCACAGAGGGCATTTTTAGCCTTCTTGCAAGATCTTGTCTCCTCTCCTGTTAGATTCCTGTCTGTCAGTGATGCCATAGCAATTGACGTACCCTTTTGAGGGTTCTGTTTTGTAATTTGCGCTATCATACTTGGGAGACAAAAAAGAAGGTGACTGCATTAGGCACTGGAAACCTGCTGGGAAAGCAAAACTAGTGAATTTGAATTAAACTTTGCTGCACTGCACTTCCTAAAACAAATATTTCATTCTTTCTTTAAAATGGGGAATTATGAAAGTGTACTATGAAAGCCCTAGTGGTAAGAAAAGTGTTTGGAGTACTTAGCAGATTCAGAATTACATGCTTAATATGTATGGGTTTTTCTTTAGTTCTTCCAATAATTTATAATGATGTTTTTTCCCTTGGGGATTATACCTCTACCTATTTTGGGATTAAGTTCTATGCCGAAGAATGTGCTAAGTCATTAAAAAAAATTCAATAGTCACGGTAATCTGTGCTCTATCTTTTGAAATTTGCAAATAGCAATCCTTTCAATAATACAAATTCATAGAATATTCTATGTGAGAAAGAAATTCTACATCAAGATGAAGAGGGATTTCTCAACTACAAATACAAATTTACTGGTATGAATTAAAATTAAAAGTTTTATCACAGTAGTAAAGTTAATGCAAAGAGATGACTGGTGGGAGAGGTCATCCTCCAGTACTATAACCTGCCAAATATTTGTGGAAGTTACCATAATATAAAGATATGACTTTGTGTTAAAGAAAATGTAAACCTGAAAATTACTTCTGGTGTTGTCAAGTTAAAAGCAGTTTGGCTCTTTGATTTGAAGAGTGGTTTTGGCTTTTGGATTTACTAGGAAAGAGAACAGCATCTGTGTTAGGAGTGAATTACTGATTTGTTTGGTGGAGGGGAGGAGTGAGGTAGCTAGTTGAGTGTAGTTATTAATTTCCGTTTTCTTTTGCTTCCTAGACTACAGGGAGGAAGGACTTTACTTGTACCATGGAAACAAACAGTATGTGATAAAGATGACATAGTTGTGGGGGAGAAAAATCTTTCTTCCTGCCCCTGTCTTTAAGAAGAAAGTACAGGGTTGCAGAATAACAGGCTGGCTTCCAAGACTTTTAAAATCTCTCTTTTTTTTTTTTTTTTTTTTTTTTTAAAATCTTCCTAGAAAGTGAGACTGTACCAGTGTTGAGAATCACGCTGAAAGACTTGAAACTCCTGTCTTTCCTTTTATGCCTTGTGTCACTGCTCTGGTAACTGTGTCATCGTGCTTTAACAGGCAACCCCCTAGAAACTGCTCATCTGAAGATACTCTCCCTTTTCTAAGATTCCAGTAGTGGCCCGTGTGTGGGTGTGAGTATGTAACTCAATCCAGCTTCATCTAAACCTGTTGACCTAAGGGTGTAATACAGGTGTGAAGCAGTTGTTTTAATAGGAACACAGGGATCATTCTCCATGAGTATGTTTGTCTTGTGCAAGGCACAGTTGCACAAACTAGAGCTAAGTTAGATAGTTTGAATTTTATTAAGCAGGATAGTCAGGCCAGTGTGACATACTTCCTACAGCCTCATACCCATTTTAATTGCCTTACACAACTCGGGTCCTAGGAATATGCCATACCATATACATGCAGTCAACTACTCATGGTCATTTTCTATGGGAATTTCGCTAATCTATGAACAGCAAAGTCTCTACATGTCTGTGACTATTGTCTAAAATAGTTATATTAGGGATGAAGCTTCCTCTTGTTTTTACTGGAAAAACCTGCAAGTGTTTAATAATACTGGACTGCTAGCTTAAGTAATCAGAATCTGGTTGGAAAGGTACTTATATCTGACTTTGGAGGAGTTTTGGGAGGTTATCTGTTGAAAAAAAGAAAAGCTCAGAAGACTGAAACATGCTCTTGTAAGTGGCTTTTTGCACTGCTCTTGGTTTACAAGGTGTACTGTACCAAACTACACAGAATATGATTTTAAGTGATTAATTCCTTTGGACATTGAAAACATTTTTCTGGTGTAAATGAAGGAAGATATCTCTGGTGGGTTGATATCAGCCAGCAGCTATAAGCATCTTGCAGCTGTTTCATCCTTCCCTCTCAGTGGAACAAGAGAGAGGATAATAAGAACAAAAGTGAGAATACTTGTGACTAGAGATAGATAGTTGACTAAGCAAAGGGGGGAGTGAGGAGCAAACAGGAAAACAAAACAAGTGATGCAAAGGCGGTCACTCACCACTTCTCACAAGTAGATTAATGCCCAGCCAGCGTCTGAACAATGGTTACCTTCCCCCCAAAATCTTCCCCTCATTTTTTATTGCTGAGCATTGACATGATATGGCATGGAATATACCTTGGTCAGTTGGGGTCAGCTGTCCAGGGTGTGTCCCCTCCCAACCTCTTGCCCACCCCCAGCCTACTTGCTGTGGAGGCAGAGTGGGGAAAAAGGGAAAGCCTTGGTAATATGCAGGTACTGTTCAGCAATAGCCTAAATGCTAGTATGTTATAAAGGCTGTTTTAGTCACAAATCCAAAATGCAGCACCATAAGGCCTGCCAGCTAGGAAGACAATTAACTCCATCCCTGCCAGACTCAGTACAGTCTCTTATGCTAATATTGCCATCAAACCTTAAGATTATAGATATGTTATTCTACAGTATGCCAAATATATACAAAGCTCTCTAGAACTGGGATTGTCTTCTAGAACAGTTAAATTGTAGGTGATGGGTAGATACAATAAATGCGAACATAAAGGGGATATAATGCACCAGTTACCTGACCGCTTGTCCTGGTTTTGGCTGGAATAAAGTTATTTTTCTTCCTATTAGCTGATATAGTGCTGTGTTTTGGATTTAGGATGAGAATAATGTTGATAACACACTGATGTTTCAGTTGTTGCTAAGCAGTGTTTCTACTAAGTCAGGGACTTCTCAGCTTTTCATACTGCCCTGCCAGAAGGGGCTGGGAGTGCACAAGAAACTGGGAGGGGACACAGTAAGGACAGCCAATTCAAACAAGCCGAAGAGATATTCCATACTATATGACATCATGTATAATATAAACTGTATATAAACTGGGGAAGTTGGCTGGGGGACACCATAGCTCAGGGATTGGCTGGGCACCGGTCAGCGGGTGATGAGCAATTGCCTTGTGTATCGCTTGGTTTTGTATATTCTGTTTGGGATTTTTTCCCTTCCTTTTCTTTCCTATTAAACTGTCTTTATCTCAACCCATGAGTTTTACTTTTCTTTATTCTCTCCCCCATCCCAAGAGCGGGCGGAGTGAGCAAGCAGTGGTGTGGTGCTTACTTGCTGGCTGGAGTTAAACACAACACCACTTGAGTGGCTTTTATGCCTCTTAGAGTTTGACACTATCAGTAATTATATCTATATGTAAGTGTTCTGGTTATGCATTATCCAGCAATGTGTATTTTTAAACAATAAGATACCATCGTTTTAAGCCACTTCACACCTCATACAGAATAAGAGTCCATAGCTGACACTTTTAGTTCTAGTAAGTTAATTGTCTTGTTTCCATATAGAAGTCTTCTGGAACTTGCATCTTTTAAATTTCTGAAAGATACCACACAGGGCATTAGGCATGGATTAAAACAACCTATGCTGCTTTCACCCTTAATCTCACTCTTTTCCTTTACACTGCTAAAGTAATTCTTGGCTTTAAGAAGGCTAGAATGGGAGATGAGGTGGCAGACTACTCTCTCCCTCCAAAGAATCACTGGCAGTGTTTTCAGTGATATCTCTAATATAAGAATAGTAGATATACAAGAAGAAGCTCTAACCTAGAGTTACAGGAGTGGTGAAAAAAAATAATTGTATGATTTCTCACCATATGATTTTGTATTATATGATTTCTCATACCCAGGAGTGGAAAAAAACTGTGTGATTTCTTTTCTGTGGCAGGTCAGTATGCTGGCCCAAAAACATACTTGGGTCATTGTGGGGTAGAAAGGTGCAGATAGCCATGACAGTGCTTATCTACTCAGTGTAGACCAGGAATCCTTTCTGATTTCATGTTGGCTGTAAGAGTCTGTACTACCTAAAACTTCTGCTCTTTCACATCTGGCCTGTGCTCAGCAGTTACAAAGATAAGACTGCAACTACGGCCACCTTTTATGTGTATATTTATCATCTTGACTGTAAAAAGCCCTCGATTATTTCACAGCTGAAGTGAATTTTAATAAGTAGTAATCAGTGTTCTCTGGTTTTCCTTTTCCAGTGAAAAGTTAGATGTAAATAAACTGACTGTGTAAGTTTTAATCCAGCATTTCTCATCAGGGGGAGCATTGACAGAGTTGACAAATGAATATGACTTGTTCTTTTGAATCTTGGCTACTACAACGTAAACAACACTGCTGTAATGATGAAAAAACCCCAATGAATAATCCAATGAATACCTGTTATTTGAATTTTTAGGAAGTTTGAAAGAGTGCTGCAGATGTTACCTGCCTATTTCCAACACTGAGTGATTTCAGCACCCATTTAAACAAAAGGGAAAATTATCTACATTATAGACATCACCCTTTGTGCTTGAAGAGTTGTGTTATTTTTCATTTTGTTGGTTTTCAAAGGTTGGAGAAATTCTGGTATAACAAACCCTGATAATCAACAGCTTCATGAATATGTATGTTGAGGTTGGGTTTTTTTGCCTGCATCTTCATATGCTGCCCAAATGAAATGTTTGAAGGAAATGCTCTATGTGATATTTTCTTAGCAAAAGCAATTGTAGTCTTTGGGATTTGGGAGGCATGAATGATGCCTTTGTTTCTTGTGGTCATATGAACAGGAATACTGTATACTTTGTGTGTCTAATTACACGAAAGAAAACATCACTATCAATTTTCTTAAATATTAAATTTTCTAAATTTCAAGTAACTTAGGTCAAAAGTGAATCCTCTCTTGGCCACTGTTGCCCCAGCTACAAAACTTATATAAATTAATATATCCAAACATAAAGAGATCCTGATGGTGTGAGGACTTTTACACAACAAATTTCAAGTAGGCTTTGCTTCACCTTTTTACTGAATCATTATGCTATACTTGCCATGACATACAAGAGGCTATTTTGAGAGCATATGGCCTGGAAAAGTATCACTAAGCAGGTGTAACAGAAATTCTTCTCATAATGGCTCCAAATAATTCAGACAAATATGTCATGGATGGTTGTTCCTGACATGAAGGAGTATATAATGTATTGAAATGATGACATGTGGAAGACTGACTTTGAAGAACCTCATTCTTTGCAATAACTGAGCTCCAAATGTATAAAAACCTAGTACAACTGCATAATGAAGGTGATTCACTTATGTTTCAAGGTTTTTTCAAACTAGAAGTTGCTTTAGCTGAGAGAGATTTTAGTGATTTATTATCATACCAGTCTACACCTAAATATTCCGTTGAAGGAGGATTTACGTATTTTTAAAGTTTTGTTGGCTTTTTTTTAATCTATTAGACTTTTAAAAATAACTTAGAAGAAAAAGAAAATAACCTTTCTAATGTAAGACTCGATTAATGTCTGTCTGAAAACATTCATCCTGGTTCTGGTGGTGACAAGGTAGAAGGAAATGGGCTATTGCCTTTTTAAAACTAAAATGGTGCATGCGAAGAATTCAAGTAATTCTATTTCATGCATTTGAATGGAAGGATTAATTTTAGGTGCTGTTTGCTGTTGCTGTTTTACTGAGAAATATTTATAAAAATTGTTTGGATTTATTGCAAAAAAAGTGTAATGAATGAGGCTCCTGGATTTGCATATAATTACTAAATGTTTCATTGTGGTGGAATTATGGTGCAGATCCTGGAATTTTATGCACGGAGGAGGGATTAAAAAAAAAGAGTTTTGAGTGTTTATGGTTGAACATAAAGCTCCAGCTGCATTCAATCCATATGGTAAACTGTTGCATATAAATTGTTAATTTTGTATAAGCTGATCTATATTAATTTGAAAAGTAAAAAGGGACAATGTTCAGCTCAGAATTAAAAATCTCAAGGATTCTGGTTGGTTTGCCATCTGTTGTTTAAAAATGCGCCTTTCAATTGGCATCAAATTTTAGTATTTGTTGACAAACTAATAGACATAAAATAAAATTAGAAATCAGGTCCAACCAAACCTGATCCAATTATTTAGTCCTTCACCTCAGAATCAGTAAAAGGATCTGAGAGAAATTGTAAAATCAAATGTGAGGCAGCGTAAATTGAACATGATGCATGTTCATTCACATGATTCAGATTTTGTGACATCATATGGTTGCAAGAAGAGGCAGTACATAGAAAAACTAAAGACCTTTGAATAAAATGATATTAAGGGACATGGTACAGTAAGATGGTTACTTGGAGGTTTGCTGTAAAGGATATATCTTCTGTATCATATTCTCAAGGATATTAGACATTTTTAATGGAGCGGAGAGTACAAACCAGATTTCCTCACAGATCTGATAAAAGAATGGGCTATGAAATCTGGATGGGGTAGGAGGGAGGCTGCATGCTTTGAAAACCTTTGAGAAGAGAAAGAAGATAATGAAAACCAATGTAAATCTTTTATTTGCTTGGAGATTTTTTACTTCAGTATCTTTCAGAAAAAGGTGTAATTTCAGGATCTCAAACTGTAATGTTATCTGCAAATAACTAGTTGATAGAGCTTGTTTTTTAAAATCAATTTATGCTAATGCAATTGAATTAGCAGATGCCATAAAATTAAGTTCTGGGATGCTGTAGAGATGAGGAAGGATTGCTACATGATACAGGCCTATCTTATTCACAGTAGGTGTTTTTTTATCTTTTCAAGATTGTGTTCTCAAGTTTCTGGAATGAATAACATCAAAATATAAGAATGTCTGTGGATTTAGTGGTTTGTTTGTTTGTTTGTATTTTAATCTGGTTTAGTGTTTTAAAACCCTTTAGACCTGTAGGTGAGTCACTGTACTGCATGCTTCATTCATAACCCTGTAGATAACTTCCCTCCACACATCCATTATAGGAAGGAAATGCTCCACTGGGTGGAACTGGGGGGTGACAAGATCCCATAGCCTTGTAGAGTTAACTTCAACCTTGTTCTTCCATAACTACAACACAGAATGTTTTCATTGTTGGAAGATGAGTAAGGCATAGTAAAATTGTGGGGAAAATGTTACTTAAACCTGCTTTTCCAGTCTTTGTAGAAATTGTTGAGCCAATGTACTAAAGTTGAATATAAACTGCTTGTGAAAATCAAGTATGTTTTGAGAAAATAAAAGCAATCTGTTTCTCGCTAATGCACTTTAAACCATTGCAGACTGTACTACTATCACTGTGCAGGTGTCCATTTTCTGCTTTGTTTAAAGTAAGCATTTTCTCTGGCATAGGGACTTAATATTGAAAGCAAACTTTAAAGGTAAAGGAACATTTAAGCAGTGGTCTGTTGAAACAGAATCAAAACAGTGCCAGTCTGTGGTGCTAAGTGGTTTTATGCATTTAATAAGTCTCTAACATGCAGTTCTAGGCCAAATAAGTCTATAAAAATGTATCTGTTGCGTCTGTCTAAATCAAATATAAAATAGGAAAGGAAAGGCAAAGGGATGCACAATGTAATCTGCAAGAGAGATAGAGAGGGAGAAGAGAAGCTGTGGAATATCCATCCTTGGAGATTAACTTGAGTGTATAAGGCCCTGAGCAAGTAGATTTAACTTAAGGTTTGGCCCTAATTTGAAGAGGTGGTTGCACCAGGTGGCCTTGAAGGGTTCTTTATGGCTAAAGTTATTCTATGACTCTACAGTCATATGAAAATACTACCAGTTGCAATTGTATTTTATTTACAAAACTGGCTTGGATATACAATGTTGAATTAGTAGCATCTTGCTATTTACATAAAAAGGTGGCAAGATCAAATTTGTAACACTGTTTAGTGGAAATCAGTATAAAAGTTTTATCAACTGAGTTGGTCTGATTGTCTTGAATGAGAGAACTCTTTTGGGAACACCCATCAATTGCTTCAATTTGGGCTCACAAAGTTGAAGAGCAGGAAAACAAGAGTACAGACTTAATTTTTTTGTCTCACTGGTATTCTTTTTCAGGTAGAAAGTTGATTTGATATTGAAATGATGAAAGGAGGAGAAATAATTATATTGTTCATATTTTTCCTTACATAATAAATAAAAATGGGTGAAACTTCCTAAAATGTTGGGCTGGTGTGAAAGACCTGATCGTCAACATATTGTAATTGCACTACTGCAGTTTACTGAAGCATTTTCTAGAAAGAGCAATTACAGTAAAACATAATCAGCACTTCATCTCATAATTGTGCAGACTGTTCAAAGCTGTTGGAAATTCTACAGTGCCATGTGTGCACATTTGGCACACTGCAAACAGTGTTAATTTAACAATAAGAAAATGCTTGCAAATCATGATTAGAAGTAACAGCAACTGTGGTACTGCATACTAACTATTTTCTCATGGTTAAAACTTGAGATTAGAAATCTAGGTTCTGTTACTTCCTCCAGCACAAATGCATGTCCTGCTTTAAACCACCAGGTGCATCAGCTTGTTTTCTAGGCTTGCTGAGCATCCAAACCATCTGTTGAGAACTGTGAAGACTGAGCTTGTGATAGAACTGTTCAGTGCTTTAGACTTCCACTTGTGTTACTTTGATTCACTTTTTGTAAATCACAGTAGTTCTTTCTGCCTTTATCTGATTATCGGCTAATTCAAATTACAGACACAGGATTAGGACTGAAGTCCAGGACCCAGGATTCCCAGTCTGAGCTATATGTCCCCATTGGAAGAACAGCTATGATCCCATTTTATTTTTTCATCATATGCTTGTGTACCTCAGTGTAAGATCTCTAGTGTAGAAATATAAAGTCTCAACAGAAGTAGTAGAGCATGCCCCAACCCCAAACTGGTGGTTTGAATTACCTAAGGAAAGGAAATGTGACAGTGAGGATATAAATCTCCTGAAGGAAGAAGAATTTCACTGTCATACATTTTTCTTACAAATTTGATTGCCTCTCTTCCTTGCTTTCTTGCTGTTGGTACCCTTTACAGAGAGTAGAGTGCGGCAGATTTTAGACAGAGTTGTGCTCCCTTTTGCAAGGGGGAATTACTGGCTTTAGGAGCTGCTGTCAAAGAAAGTTCATTTGCAGCCAAAAGGCAGTAGTCAGCACAAACTTCAGCTTTGTGAGCCTTGCTTCCTTTTGCCTATCAGCTAGATGTTTTGGCAGCAGCAACAAATTATACCCCAGTCCTCAAAACTCGAACATCAACTGGAGTTTATTGCTGTTAATAGTTTGAGAGGATCCATAACCATTTGTGTGGCGAGAATAAAGTTTGTGAAGCACTGGGAAGAACTCCTGTAGGCCTTTGAACTGCAGGGAAATCCATTGCATCCTGTTTCCATCACACGTATTTTTTTGTAACTATAGTCACTGGTAAGCTCTGTGTATGGAGTACATCACAATACAGCAGTAGGGCTTACTGGCACCTAGCCAACATCTAGGTTGTGTTTTGTGGTTTTTGGGGGGGTGTTGTTTTTTTTTTTAATGTTCATCCAGTGCTAGCTGAAAGGAGTGTTTAACTATGGGACTACCAGTGTTCCCCAATGGCCTGAGGGGCCTGATCCTAGAAAGTTATCTATTTCTGGTGACCTTAATTTTATGGGGCTCTACCTGACCCATCAATATGGGGCAAGAGTTCTTATGTAGAACAATACAGGTTTTGTTAGTCCAAAGGATAGTTTAGTTTAAAGTTATGCTGTTAAATAGTAAATTATATAAAATTCAAATTATATTCTGTCTTTTCCTGTAGAAAGTGTGGTGTTTTGTGAACATTTGAACACAGGTAACAATAAAGCTAATAAACTATGGATGTCTTGATACTATTAAGTAGGATTGTAATGGGGATAATATCTTGTAAAGTCTATAGGTAGAATTCATTCACAACTTGAAGTAGATGGAACTCTTAAAACAAAAAACAACTTGGCAAAAGTTAGCTAGCTAAATTTGTGTATACTTACATATATACTAATCTCTGACTCGGTATGAGAAGCGTGGGGAGGACAGTCTGAAAATGCTTAAAAGAGGGATATGATATGAGGGAAAGAGTGGTATAGAATATCTGAAGAATGGGATGAATTCTTCAAAATAAGTATTTCTCTTTTCAAGACTTGGGTAAACCTTCATAGCAAGGGCAATGTAGTTTCTTGGTGAGAGTCAATTTACCTTACATTTGTTGCAAGTTAAAAAGTTGTACAATTCATTTGCCAGGGATCGGCTTATTCACAGTAACTTGTTGAGTTTCTGAGCTGGAGTATAAAATACCCTTTTAATAAAACCAACGGAACAAAATTTCTTGAATAATTTCATTGTTACGTAGACAAAAAAATCATGAATTTGCATGCGAGTTTAAAAAAAACCCCAAACCATCAAATCTGAGTTAATGCCAAATATGAGCAAAGCACTGTACCTGACAGATCTTGACAACTAAGTTTGAACAATTAGTTGTGTTCCTTCGGCGTTGTGCCTATGGCAGCAGGCGAGGTTTGAGATGGTGCCATGGTGGGATGATTTTGTCATTCTGTCACTTAGACAGTCCA
>NW_010972676.1:4163374-4255110 GCF_000737465.1 Haliaeetus leucocephalus
TGTCACTTAGACAGTCCTACTGGGTAAAGACTGAGAGGCTGGGAAAATAGCAGGGAGTTCGGCTGTGGTTAATGATAGAGTTTCGTGTAAAACCTACCTGTAGTTCTCATGAGTGGATTTGCATAGTTGAAAACTGTTTCACAGACAAAATAAGAAAATGCTGTTCTAGCTGAAAATAAGTAATATTTTACAAATCTGTTTCTAAATACAAGAAAATATATTTCAGAATCATCTTAATTACTGCCTTTGTTTTCCTGTGGAAAGACACCATGCAGACTAGTGTAATAAAGCTTCTGTTGAGAAATGCAACGGTGGAATAAATCTTGACCCTTTCAGGAAATAGAGAATTCTATTTGCATGGAAAAAAAAAAAAATTGTAGAGACTTAACTTTTCAGTTTGTAGTATTGTGTTTGCATCCGAACGTAAAATCTTTCTGAATGAATGCTCTGTTATCTGGAATACATGCAAGTAATACCCCTTTCTGAACAGGAGTGTTATGCGACTAGGTAAGTACTGAGCAAACTAAGAAGGGGATGAAAAAAAGTAGAAGCAGTAGTCATCTTCTTTCAGGCACATAGGTGAAGCAGTAGACATACTAAGGGACACTGGAAGACTAAAGGTGACTTTCATATCAGTGACGGATTTGCTGAAATCATGTGTATCAGTAATTCAATTGCGAGTGTGATGTCTGATACCATTCTGAAGGCTTACTGACGGTAAAACCACACTAGGACTCATGTTCTTAAACCAAGAACTAAAAAATCTTATGTTGGGCAGAAGGAATCTCCTAACAATTGTCTTTCAGTTAGACATCATAATTTTAAGTAGAGTTTATATAATAAAGATCTTGCCATCATCTGGGCTTGTTGTACTGAGCCTTGTACATATGTGACTTTAGCTTTCAAAAACAGAGTAAGAATATATGTGTGAAGTTTGTTCCTGTAAACACTTTCTAGCAAGTACTCTGCTTGCTACTCCGAGCAGGTTCAGTGAACTGAGAAAAACATGTATAAATCTCTCTCAAAGCTTGCATCACATCAGGTTCAGGTGTCTAAAATTAAATACCTAAATAAGCCATGTGGATTTGAGAACTCCCAAAGCTCCCATTAAAGAAATTAATGCAAAAGGAGAGCAAGTTCAAGTAACATTTTGGAGGAGTGAAGTTATTTGAATTGCTGTTGTCAATAATTTTGATTTTGGTCCTAAAGCTAAGGCTGATACTCTGCTGACCAGTAAATATTGTCTATTGATTCTGTCACCTCAATTAATGTCTGCTGAACTCTATCCTGCTTTCCCTTGATGCTTACTTTCTTAGTATCAGATACAGGAGGTGGAAGCAACTTGTAATTATCATTTAGTCTTTTAAAACTTCAGTTTTAGCTACATAAAACTTAACCAAATGCATAGTCTGTGTGAATAGCGATGTTAGTTAATATGTGGTGATGTAATTTGTGTTTGGTAGAGGAGGAATGTTGCATGGCTTGAGGTATGTCTAATTAGCACTTATTGCACCATGTTGTTCCTACTGTTTGGGAAATTTTAGTAGCCTATTCACAGCCTTTTTTTTTTTTCTTTCCCTGAAGAAAAGCAGGCACAAATAAAATTGCTTTGTTAAAGTAAGAATAAGATGAGTTTTATTTCTGAAGAAATAGTGTTGTCATAAAAGTGTGTCCCCCAAAATGTTGCCCAAAGGCAACGTTTTCCATTAAGAGTGCAAGATTTAGTAAATGTCCATTAGAATGGGATATCTTCTGGTGAAAGATAGACAGTGAGTTCCAGTCACGCTTACACTCACAAGTTTTTTACAGAGCAAATACTTGAAGATTGTTTGGGTATTTTATACCTGTGCAAACTCTAATAAGTATCTTATGACATTTTTTTCAGAATCTTGCTTCTCTAATCTTGATCCTAGTTGAGCTCACCCCTCTGTCTACTCAGAATACAAGGTGGTTTAGAGGTTTTTTTGATCAGACTATAAAACTTCCCAAAAGACAGCTTATTTTCAGAAATAAATAGCAGAATCCAAATGCTGCTTCTTCCTTGATTATGTTTTATCAAAGATTCTTGAAAATGGAGAGGGAGATGTTGGCTAACAGTGATGTTGTGTTTTATGAAAGTATCAGCTTCATTTCTGTTGTTTTTTTTTTCTTTCCTCCTGTAGTGTGTTCAAGATGCTTGTTTCACTTCTCAGAATTTTGATGTGATGGAGAATTGATGTCTAGATCACCTTCCTTATTTTTTCCCATTTAAATGGCTAGATTGTGTTTGAAAGTTGCAGTCCAGGTGATCCCCCTTCTTTATCCTCACACTGCTTTGGATATCTGTATAATGGTCCCATCTATTGACCTTGGCAGAGAGAGATTATTTAATTTATTAAGTAATTTCTACTATTGAATGGCATAGATCATGATTGCCAGCTGTTGCTAGAGATGGCCTAAGAGACTGAACTGGTGGATTTAAGCTACCACATTTTAGATAATATCATACAGCAGTGGCTGTAATAATGATTTGGGCTATTGCTTGCACAGGCACTGTAGCTGTGGTGTTGACTGTAATGAAGGTTGCTTAGCCTTTTCTTTAAAAAGACCCAGTATTCAGTCATGAATTTTCTGTCACGAATTTGTCGTAAAATTTCCACATGGTATGTTATGAGTGTGTTCTTGTTTTTCTAACTCTCTTCCCCTCCTCCTGCCCCCTTATTTAGACATTCAGCCTGTGTCCTGAGTGTGGAAGATCAGATGAAGGCAAATTAATGTTTTTTTTTTAATTATTCTTATAAGAATTAAAAAAATATTTTTTTTCAAAATGTGCTCTTTGATACTTTTTTTTTTAAAAAGCAAACAATTTCTTGTTTTGTTCAGGAAAAAGAAAAATATAAAACTAAACTTAATCCTAGGATGTTTCCAGGAGATTAAAATATTTCACATCAAATTTAAAGAAAAATAATTAAGTTTTTGTTTGTCTATCTTAATTGGTTCTCTAGAATGTTAATTTTAAGTCAATGAAAGGAATTGAATGTATCACTTGAACAAACTGAAAATGGTAAAAGAAGTTTATCAATTAAAAAAAAATCGGAACCATTGGGATGGAGAATTCATTAAATTCTTGGACCTGGAAATATTGATATGAAGGTTGAATTGGAAACTGTGGCTCCACATCCCTGAGGGGAGGGTAAGGGTCACCAATAAGAGCAGGTTGAACTGTCCCCTCAGATGACTGACCTCATACATTTCCTTTGTGTTGAGGTGACCTCAGGAAGGTCAGATCATTCCCAAGAACTCCAACTTGACTCTTCAACTTCAGCATCGCTCCCAAATTCAGGGTTGTTTCTTGAATTGTGACCACAGGATTGTTCAGGTTGGAAAGGGCCATGAGGTCTCTGCTCCAGCCTCCTGCTCAAAGCAGGTTCAGCACTGGATTCAGAGTGGGTTGTTTAGGGTTTTGTCCAGCTGGGTCCTGAAAAGTTCCAAGGAAGGAGACAGCACAGCCTTTCTTGGCCCCCATTCCAAAGCTTGGTTATCCTCACAGCAAAAAAAATAGCTGGTTGGAACCTCCTCTCTCTCTAAGTGTTGTCTCTTGCTTTTCTGCCATACACCTAAGCAAAAAGCACTGGTCCTGTTAAGTCTGGCATGAAGTTTGTTTTCCATCACTGGCATAAATAGAATTGTACTGTGTGTATGTCTGTATGTATATACTGTACGCTTTTGTAGCTTCTTACTCGCTGTGAAACCCCAAACGGAGATGGCCCAAACAAAACATGTCCGTACCTCAAAAACATAAATCTGAACAATAAATTTAAAGTTGTAGTTTAAGAGGCTAGTGGAAAAAAAGAAACTGGTCAGAAGAAAGTATTTTAAGAGAGGATGCAGCCAATTTTTTCATAACTTAGAGCTGTCCTGCAAATGGTGACTGTGTAGTTGTTTCTCTGTTCTTTTTGGTCTTCTACCTTCAACTTCTTGGCAATTTATTAGACTTCTGATAAACCTTTTAACACCTACTACTTTCTCCTTTTAAATAGTAACAAACTACTGTTTCTGACAAATTTCAAGTTTTAACTTTTTTGTTAAAGTTGGAACAAGTCTTTTCCCCATCATTAAGTTGCAACACTTCACATTTTCAAGTGTTTGGCTACTACCACAGCATTACTTCTAATGAGAAAACTCAAAGCTGATTTCTCGCCAGCTGTCACAGTTAAATAGCTTGGCATTAAAAGCTGTCAGAGAGAGAAGCTGTAAAATGACATCAATGGCTAAATAAAAGGTTTGTTAGGAAATGTATAGAAATCTCATGTTTGTGGTTTCAAAGACAATTAATTACAACAGGACTATTCATTTTTTAACTTTTATCTTTAAATATTTTAAAATGCATCATATTAATATTAAAAATCTGGTATTTCCTTTGACTTTTTTGCACCCTGTTCCCAATTTTCTTTTCCTTCCTGTTGCAAGACTCTGACTTACTTGGCATTATTGGCTGATTCATATTCTAGAATGGTTTAAACATTAAGAAATGCTAAGTTTCAAGATCTGTGTTTTAAGCTGTACATTTTAGGTATACTCTCAGTTCTTAGAAATGCTGTTTCCAGAGTGGCTAGTTCAACAAAACATGCAATTGAGCATAATATTTAACAACTTTCCAGAAGATGAATTGTTTTTCTTCTTTCTGGGGGTATTGAAAGTGCTTGTCTGTTTTGGGGCCGCTTTTCCATTGGAATCCTATTGCAAGAATGGGATAGAACATGTTGCTAATTTGATGTGAGTTTTTAGAAAGGGTGGCTTATTGTGCAGTTTGAGAGGTATAGGAGTGTGAATGAAGGCATGTAGGGTTTTTTTTTTAAGTAATAATTACATTTTTGAATGATTTTTGAAAGAATTCACAATTTCTGAAAAACTATTTCTCTGCCTCACTTATAGACATTTTTGTCAAATGTAATTTCTGCTAATGGGAGAAATTTTCAGATGAAAAAACCCAGCTAAACAAAAAACCCCAACAAAACTCCCCAAACTTTAGCTGGTGTCATTAACTGTCTCTCCTTTTGAAGGCAAAGTTCAAAACTGAATACCTGACTATAAAATTCACCCTTGGAGAAATCAAATGGCAATATAAAATGTAACATATAGTTGTCACGATCACTATTTAAAATGTAGTTTCAGAGAATGACAAAGACTGAATGTTCTGAGAGCAGGATACAGTATTAGGTATTATTTAGTTAATGGTTCAGCTGGATGGGCTGGTGGGTGATGGTCATTCTCTGTTGTGGGCTCCTGGTTTTCCCAGCATTTCACCGTTTTTGTCATTTGCCAGCCTTGTGAGAATTCATCTGCTTCAGTGGGAAGAGTTGTGTCATAATTGGTGACTGCTTTTTTATTTGGAAGCTATTACTATAGGCAAGTTGTCCTAGTTTAAGTGGGCTTGCATTTCAGAAGTACAGGGCATGCGCAGTATGGATGAAGTGTGTTTGGGGCCAGGGGTAAATGGAGATGTTGGAAGACTAGGAAAAAACATCTTTCTTGAAGTTCAACTTCCTATGAAAACTGTGCATAACTTTCAAACAGAAAGGTATTTTCCATGGGTATTATAAAACCTTTTCTTTTCATTTGTTACAAAAGAAAACTCATTAATTAGATGCTTATGCATGCTTAAACTGTTAGGGTCAATGTTGGTTAAGGATGGTTGGATAAGGTGTGTTTTTATCAGTGCTTACTACCAAATGCAAAATGTACTCAGACCTTTTGTTCGAGGTTGGTGTTTCATGCTTTACAAGGTATACTTTTTCTGCATATAGTATTAAGCTGATGTAAAGTCTCATGTATTTTATCAAAAAACCTGTATTTACTGTGAAGTAGATTAATACTCTCCAGCATTACATTGTTATTTTATACATGATGTTATGGGTGCAATTCATTTTTTAATACGAATGACAGAAGAAAGTCCCAAATTTGTGGTGGATGTGAAGTTAGGACATGGCCTTTGTCTGCATATCATAGCTTGGAGCATGGTTTGCCCTCCACATTGACTCCTGTTAGAAAGCTTTATTTATCAAGGGCTTTAAGCCACTGTTCTGTGGCGCATAGCATTTTAATCCCGTGCTCATAGTTGTGTGTAGGGGTGAATATCCTTCTATGCATTCTTACGTAAACGCATTCTTGTTCTGAAGTACAAATCAGAGCTTTATGGCCTTTTGCGGCGGGAGCCAGGAAAGAGGTTTCAGATGGTTCTGCCCTCACAGCTGCAGCAAAGCCTTCCCCTCGCTCTGGAAGGTATAAATTGAACTGAACACACACAGTTCCCTGCAGACTTCCTCTGTCCCTTTCCTGCTCCGGACTCTGTGCGTCCCAGTGCAGGGTGCAAAGCATTTTTCCACCCATGGCTGCCCTCTAGGCACTTAATTAAATGGACACAGCCCCAGTAGAGAGGTCAGTGTGGCACTGCCTGTCGTGGCTGGCCGCAGGTGTGACCACATTCCTTTTCCTGCTAGTGTGGATTTCCAGTTGAAAGAGAGCATCATCTTGGACAGGAAGATTTTTAGGACAAAAGTGTTTTGTATAGTTTTTAGCACTCTGGCTCCTGATGGCACTGCCTGGGCTGAATAAAATATTCATTCATCAGTGTGACAAATCATAAAACTTGCACCAGAGTCTTGTTATGCTGTGGCTGATCCGACCTCTGCTTAGCACTCTGCCAGAAATTTTTTCTTTCTCTTGTAAGACTACTTCAATGTGAAATGAGCCATTTTAAAGTGCAGTCTTTTCATTGGCAGTTAATCCCTACTTCAAATGAAGATCTGTGTTCAAGCAGATGACAAACAGAAGTCTGATCTTCTCAGGGAAGAATTGAGGCTTTAACAACAAAAATGTGCTGAATAGCAGCATTATAAAAGTGGGACTGACAGGAGATATTATTCCTGTCAAAACTATGGGCAGTAATAAGTCCAGGAAAGGAACAGTCAAACCTTTTGCTTTTTTTCTTCTTTACGTATAAGTAGTGTAGAGATACAGCAAGATTGAATGGTATGTTGTTACAAAGTTGGTGGGATCTTTAAAGCTTGTCCTGAAAATTAGGCAACACCTTGTCAGCAGCTCATTTTTCACCAAAAATGCTGTGGTGTTAGTGTTTTTGCAATTTTGTTAGTTGCATATGATGATGGGGGATTCAGCTCCCGTGCTTTCTTTGATGCTAACAGCATATCCTGTATGTCATCTGAACTCAAGGTTTGGATAAACTTCTAATGTTGGGAAAGCAGGGACAGGGAAATTTATTCCTCTTAGAACTCTAATTCTTCCGTAAGACCAGGATGTAGTCTAAACCTTGTATGAAGTATGTAATTTCATTTGTATGGATTTGATTTTACTTTCAAATTTTCCAGTTCTGCCGAAAAAAAATCCTTACAGCATATTTGCTATTTCTATTTTTTACCCCAGAAATCAACAGAGCTTTTCCATATAAATCAGAAGAGAATTTTCAAATCTTGAATATTCATAACCTGAAGTAATTTTATTCAGAAAATTGTGGGTGGAATTGCCAGCTATCAATGATTAAGGAAGATGTTTCTGAATGGGAAAAGTCTTTACAAGCTGAAGCTAGAACATTGTTTTAAACTCACTTCTGATTCTGATACTTTTATGTGCTTCTGTACCAGTTGTGTGTTGTAGAGATTGCAGCACTCCTTTGAAATTTCCAATTATTTGAGACCTTCCAATTATGTCTCTTATTGATCAGCATGCTCAAGACTAGTCTAGGCACAATCAATGATCTGTGACCCAGTGGGAGGTCTCTAGTGTGCTAATTCAAAGTTTGTGGATAATTCAGGAACAATAGAATAAGCCTTTGTGGGCTTAGGATGTTTGCAGTGGAATTAATGCACTTGCTGGTTCAAACCAAAGGCTTTGCAAGCCAAATGTCAGCTTAGTTCTCTGTTAAACACTTTTCTTTAACATGTCATTAGAAACCTGTAAAATTACAGTGGTAATCTTTATCAAATTCCAAATACAAAACCAACATTTATCTGGTAATAATGTAGAAAAAAACTTGAACAGAGAAGCCTTTCTCTGCTTCAGCATTTCCTCTGTTTCAGAAATGGATAGAATAAATATAGCCTACTAACTTAATGACTACTGTAGTGGTCTCAAGGCCCTAATTTACTGAAATGTAATGAATTATTCTTTGTGAGGGAGCATGGCATGGTGCATTTTACTACTTTTTTTTTTCCTTGAAGCCTTCTTCACTTTATTGTGGTTTTTTTCCCCTGGAGAATAAATTGCACAGAAAGGGGTTTTAAGAGGAAGATGATATAGCATCTTTTTTTTTTTTCCAGAAACAAAAAAATCTGCAAGAAAATGATGAAGTCAAAACTTTTCTGCTCTTATAATTTAGCCTTGATTCTGATCTGCCTTCTGTTCTGCCAGCCTTGGTGTTAGTCTGCCTGAGAGTAAAGGGAGAGTGGTAGGGCACCTAATAACAGTCAGTTGGCTTGATTTTTCTAGTAGGCCCTGTGGGTAAGTATAGAAAGTTTAGAAAATTCTCAATTCTACCTGCACAGTATAAGGAACCTCAGATTTCTGTGCGCCTTTCTGGGCCTGTACTTAACAGATATTGCTGCAAGAGTCAATGAAAATGAGAATTTGTAGGAGTTATAAGGATTCTGTTATGCTGTGAGGTTCTGAAATTTCTTAAGTTTTTTTATGATCATGTGTATTATTTTTATGACTGTGTATTATTAACCTTGAATCAAATAAAAGCATTTAACATGACATACAAAATTTTTGACATGCATGCTTTGGTTTTTAAAGATTACAAAAATTTATCTAAATACTTTCAATTTTTTAATTCATTTTTGCTAAAGTCAGCATTTTAGTTGTCAGGATATTTTAGCACGTCTAGTTGAAAGCAGTAAGATACATTGATGAAAATGTCTATCAGTGTTTTCAAAACTCTTTCATCACAAAATAAGAATCCTGTCTGTGCTGAACTGAAATCCAGCCAGCTCAAAATCTCATTCCACTTTCTTCAGTTTTCTCTTAAAATAAATTCTGCTTTGCTAGAAGTTAAGTGATGAAAGTACACTATGAAAGTAAGTTACTGCAGTTCATTCTGTCTGGACTTTGTTAATGGCTATCTGCACAGTTTGCTGAAATCTTTCATTTTGAAAGACCCTCTGGTGTGGCTGGTACATCAGCCTGCAACCCATATTCCTTCTGAATGATTCTCTTTGGGGGAAGACAGAGATGTCTGACAGACTAGCAGAGTAGGAGAGTGTCTTTAGGCTTGACTTTTTGTTCCTGTTAGTCCCCAGGCGTAACTATAATAGTGCAAAAAGTCCTAAGAGATGTGTTCTGGTTCACTTGTCATGTCAATGCTTAAACTTTGTTATCATACAAGTCTCCTAGAAAATACTTTACTTTATAAGCAACTATAATTTAAGCACAATACAGTGATAATAGTCTACACATGCTGATATTTAATGGGGATTTTTGTCTTATGGGTAGGAAGGTAGGTAATTGCCTATTATTCATGTATCACATGCAATCAGAAAGCTTAATTTCAAGATCATAACAAGAATTAACCAAAGATGGTTAGGTGATTAGGCTGTATGTTCAGTCATGGATACTGAAGTTCATCTTCCTAGTCAAGTAGTCTGCAGAACCCATGCTAGGATTGATGATACATTGCAGAGAAACGGGGACTACCTGGCTAAAGAAAAGAAAAAAAAGGCTGTCAGAGCTTATTTATCTTCTGTCTTCCTCTCTTCTCCTTTGATTAGTTTATAAATCAATTTACTATTCATTTACTATTTATTTACCTCAATAAGTAGGAAGCTTTATGAGGAAAGTGGATGATCTGAAATGTCTATGTTTCCTTTTGTAGAGTTCTTAATTTTTTATTAAGGACAAGTAGAGATTATATATATTCTTTGTGTCAGATTTTCCCCATGGCATTTAAATGTCCTCTGCAATTGTGAGAGATGCATAGCCTCTTAAAAGTCCACAGAAATAATTTTACAGAGTTTGCGTCAGGTTACGCAGAACCATGGAAAAGGGAGAAACAATACTGTAAAAGTAAAGAAGGTGTGTTGTAAGCAAAGACTGCTTATGTTTTGTCAAAATCATGCCTCCTGTGTCTACCAGCAAAAAAATTATGATGATCCAGATTAAAAAACCCTGTTCATTAGCATTTATCTGTCAGATGCTTGAGCTGTCCATTACATTTTGTTGTTTGCAATCAAATTTATAGTAACCACTTGCTTTTTATTTTCTACAAATAAAAATATAGCCATCCTTCCTATTGAAAGCCTGAGGATTTTTCATTTAAATGGAAAGTAGTGTAAGTTTTGTATTTCCAGCATCTCAGTCCACCAAGCTACCAAATGTAGGGTTCTGGGGCAACCAGGTGCTCTCTTGAATCACTGAGATGATATTACCTTGATTCCTTTCCTCTCCGAGTACTGTGGTTGCATTCACTAGAGGTGTTTCCTAGCTTTTTTTCATGTTTCGAAAGGAGATACAAGCTGTATCATTCTCTTTGAGGCTTGCTAGTACAAGATGCTGTAAAATGACTTGTTTCTACCCACATGGATCTCATTCTAGAATCGGGTAATTTAATCAATCTAGATCTAGAACACTGTATAGTAATCTCAGCTTATGAAATTTAAAAAGTGACATTTTTTAAGACTGTTATGTTTAAATAGCTTTTCCATCTCTAAAAACTGTATGAAAAGTAAAGATTCAACAGAGGGTTGCTCAAAATATGACTCCTGGTATAAAAATATGTAGCTACAAAAAAAAAAAACCACGTATGTGTTCCTTCATTAAGTGCTTTTTAGCTCTCTGACCTTCCTGATGAATTATCCTGGAATGTATGTTAAATAATAGGTTGCAGAAAGACTTTTACAAGGTTACCCTGACAGGTGAAGTCTAATTTCATGTATGACCAGCCAATTAGTTCAGTAGAGTTGGACATTTAGCATACAGAAAAATCTATCCCTCCTCTCAAAAAGAAGAGTTTACAGCGTTTTTGGAGATAATATAATTTCTGCAACTAGAAACACTTTATCAGCTTTCATGAAATATGTATTTCTCTTTGCAAATTAAGCTTTTTTCACAATCAAGCTTTGACTTAATTGCTCTACAGAAAAAATGCCAATAAACAAACAAACAAAATTAAAATACTTCTGACAATAGTGCTTGTTGACCTTTAGAGAAGAGTAAAGAGTTCCTTACCAGTAGCCTGGTTTTGCCAGGAACTGCTCTGTGAAAAGACTGGGTTTTTTTTAATTTTCAAGATAAAAGTTGCAGCCCTATGGAAAACAACTTCCAATTATTCTTGCTTTGAAGTCAGTGTACTTTCAGTTGCTAATTTAATGTATAATAAATCAACTTATTATGTAAACTTAAACTTGCTTTGGATATGGCCCACAACATCCACACCTGATGTAGTGTACTCAGCTGGCTACAGCCATTTAGTGAAGTTAAAATGGATTGTTCCAGAAAGTGCATTTTGATGTTGTGGATTATTTCTTTTTGGGGGGAAGGAAAGAAGGAAAGAGGATTGAATTAATCTTGATATGACCCAAGAAAGTAATATATGTTTTTCCTGATCTGCATCCATGTTTTGTTCTGCTCTTTGGGGTGCCCATGCTGGATGGCAGCCTGGGGATTATGGACTTGAACATTGGAAATGTTCTTGAGGTAATTTATATGTATGTCAGTTGTATTCTGAAGTACCCTCGTTTCAGGCACCTCTGGTGAACTAATGTGTTCTTAATGCATGAACGGTCTTTCCTTTGAGACACTTCACTTTGAGTCACTAATCCAGCTTTTTTGTGATACTGCTGCACATAGTAACTAAAGGTAGAAAAATCCATCAGGATAATTTTCTTGAGGGATAACAGCTGACTCAGTTACCAGCGTAAAGATTGCTGTACTTGCAGAACATATGATTTGAACTTCTATTTCACTTTGTTACGGAAGACTTTCCAGAAGTATGAGCTTTATAAAGGTTTGTCACTGATTTCTGATTTGATTTTCTGCTTTTAAGCTGGTGGCTAGATCCCATAAAGCGATTGCCTGCTGCAGAGACAGTGCAGGCTGAGCACAGGGGTCTTCCAGTGAGCCCGGGTGGGAGGTCTGCCTGTGCAGCATCTTGTGGCATGTACGGAACTGGGAGCTGTATTTGCTAGGATAAAGGGCATTTCAGATGTAGATCTAGAAACAATATGTTCTGTCTTTTCTCTTAAAAATTGATTTTAAAAAGGAAAATGGAGGTAAGGCAGGGAAGAGGAACAGTGTTATGTTCCAAATAGCTAAAGAAAAGAATTAACTCAGCTGAGCTTTCCAAATAAACAATTATCCTGTAAAGCAGAATATACAGATCTTAGAGTCCTTTTAGTTAGGAGGAAGGTGTAGGAAATGTCCATTCTACTGACACTTATGATCACCTCAATCTGTTCAGGCATTTTATTCCATGGAAATCTGTGTGTGTCTGTGTGTGTCACTTGATAACTGACAATATAGGGGAGAGATGGAGAGATTCTGGTAATAAGCAGGTCTGTAATCAACACCCCCTGCACCCCCCCCCCCCCAAAAAAAAAAAAACCCAAACAACAACCCACCAACCAAAAAACCCAGTAATGACATTCAGTTATTAGAAGTTCAAGTTATAGAAATTCAAATGAGAGCATATTAGAATCAGTTAATTGAATCAGGTAGAATTTTTCTACTATAATGCTTTTCAATGGGAGACGCCAAGCCACCATTCTGCCAGTGTTTAGTCGTATAAGCATCTGCTGGAAACCTAGTGGGTTTCCTCCCTGGCTGCCAGAGCGCTGCAGCCCTGGGTAACCAGGGGTTTTACTTTCCTTCTTACTTTCACTTGTGAAACTCTGAAAATGAAATGCTTAAAAATATTTAACAAGTGCAGATTTCTGTTGAGTCTGAACAGTTCAAGCTGATCTTTTAATTTTATGGAACCCAGAGCTTTTTGTACTCCTCCTAAAAAGGATATTTCAAATGTATCTGTGATTGTTGTGGTATGGTAATTGTGAAAACAATGATTCTTTGACATGAAAAGAAGAATAATGAAATTTAGAGGAAGTAGTTAATTCTCTTTTTCTTCTTAGACAGTTCATTGTTTCAGTATATCAGAAGTCATAAGATAAAAGGGTAGATTAGAAAAAGACAAAAGGAAATAGTAATTCTGCAGCTGGTTAAGAAAATACTGCAAAAGGTCACTAAGGTCTTACAAAAGGTCTTACAAAAGGTTGAATAATCTTTTGCATCAGAAAAGTCCTTCCCACTGACCAGTGGATCAGTTTCTAAGTGACTAGGTGTATTACATGATTTTAGCATAGAGCTATCAATAGTAAATACTAAGATACTGCATTTACAAGTGCATTTTGCTGTTGACTAATAAACAGCCGTGCTATGTTGTATTATACGTGAGGTTTTTCATAAATCATGTTTGAAAGTGAAGCTTTCTGGCCTATGGGAAATGGTTAGTATATAGAGAATTGAAGAATTTTTCATAAAATTAAATGTGTTTTTGAAGACAACTTTTCCCAGATGTACTTTCCTTGTGAGACATTAATACACTTTCCATAATCATGTAAATCTGTGCAAGAAGCAAGTAGTTTATATGTAAAGATTTTAAATTCATAATGCTGATTTGTAATTAGCATAGGGTACAGTTTAGCATAGACACCTGGTCTGTACGATATGAAAGCAAAACGTGTCTTTTATGTTTAGCCATTTTGTAAATCATCTTCAGTGTTATAAAACATTCCAATTCCCTCTGAAAGCTCTTTGCTCCTTTTGAGCATCTGCTACCTGTTTTAACAGCAGCATCAAAAAACCCACCCCACCCCCCACCAAACCCAACAAAAACCTGAGCAATTTATACTGTCAATGTCTTGTTTCTGTTTTTTTAGAACCTGTTAATAATTGTGCAAGTAGAATCTTCTTGTCCCAACTCCTAGGCTGAAAGGTCTTCCCATCTCTTGTTGCCATTTACATAACATGAGTCAGAACAAACAGCTTTTTGTGTTTCCCACTTTTAAAGCTGCTAAACTGAATTTAATCAACACCTTGTTTCATATAAGATGAAAGCTGTTGAATAGGTTGCTTTGTTTCATACCTGAAACTACATTTAGCAAGAAAAATATATGCCCCAAATACTAATTTTATTTTCCTAGTACTTGTTTAAGAATTCGTAGAAAATATAGGAATCATACTGTTTAATAACAGTATTTAGATAATATCAAATCAATAAAAATCAAAGTAAGAAGTGAAAAATTGATCTCAACATAAGAACTTGGATCTTCTTGGGCTGTCCAGTATAAGGCTGACATCACCAAACTGGAGAGGGTCCAGCAGTGGGCAAGCAGGAGGATGTCTAGAACTGTGAAATAGTTTCCATGTTTTCTATGTATGAACGTGAAATTTGAAAGGGGCTACTAAAAGACACCAGGAACGTGTATGAAGGGGAAAGGAATAATCTGGCTGTTGATGCTCCCTGTGGTCAGGGAGAGATGCTGGATGGAGGAAGGGACTATGAGGAGGTGAGAAAGGTTTTGGCCAGTTGTGGGCAGGGGTAGTATGGCTACTCTCTAGCCCTCTCATTTTCCTCTCCCAGTTTATGCGGTTGCACTGAGGGGACGGCTTGGCTTGGTGTGACTTGGCTCTGCAGGGGCCATTCAAAAGTGGGCACATAGGACAGAAGCAGGTGTGCAATCCCGAATGGAACACTTCCCAACTGTTTATCTGTGACTCATGGCTTTATTACTTTTAGTATCTGGCCTTTTCAGCAGTGGGTACTGAAAGAAGAAAGAACACCTCCTGATGTGAAATTCAAGCTGAATTTACTCTAAAAAAACTAGAAAAAGGGTTCCAGAAGAAATAAATGAGTAAAATGTTATTTCTACCTTGCTGAAAGAATAAGTTTCTACTTTGGTTATATTCTCTGCAAAGCTGATTGTAGGCAACAGGTTCTGGACCATTTGCATGACACTTACGGACAATCAAAGTTCAGATAATCAAACAAGTCTCCTGGCTTTAGCAGACCATAGACTTATAGTCCTCACTTTTCCACAGAAACATATATATAGGGCCAAATTTTATTCTGGATAACTTATGCTGTACAGATTAGCAGCAGGAAAGCTCTTACTATAATTATTGCTTGATTTGGCTGCTATTTTATATCTGACATATTTGTAATTGAACGGGCTTTAATAAAGTAACATAGGTTTTTATTGATGATAATTTGCACATAAAGAACTAAAAGGTAGAAACAGCTAATATAGTGTACGCCTTTAACAAAAGTGGCCCCCACCTCTCTTCCTAATATTTTTTATATTAGTGTTTGTGTGGTGACTATACTTATAAAGGTTCCTTATCCTAGCTGTGTTCTCAAACAGTTAGTCTTAGGAAGAAGATGATCCTCCTGTGCATTTGTTAGAGCTGACATTCACCCTCAGAGCTTTAGGCTGAATGGTTTTTCTTTTTTCTCTCTTGAAGTCTGCTAGCACTTCAAGCATGTATCTCAGGAGTCTATATGAAGGACAACAGCCTGTGCTTCCCTATTCACAAAATACTGAAACTTCATCTCATTCCTTACAGGAAATTTCTTGCTCTGCTCTGAAATGAGAACATACTGGGTCACTCCAAAGGCCTGTCCTGTCTCTCATGCTGTCGAGATGGGATATGCTGTGGGAAAAAATTTGGGAAAAAAACATGACTGTAGACCGATCACTTCCTCTGCTATATCCTTCCAGTTGCCGCTGTCCTGAGAATTGTGTGTTTTTAGAATGTGTCAGTAAAAAGGTAACATATCCCAATGAGCAAGAGAAACCCCCTTCCAAATTTTAGAAAAGACAGAATTACTGAAAGTACATGATTATTTTTGCCTAAGTTCATATTGTAAATATTGTTTTTGATAGAAGAAAACTTGTAGTGAAGACATCACATTTTGTTCTTAAATACGTCTATTGCACAAGTATCTCAGTTCATGCCTAGATCTAACTTCACAGATAATTTATAAGAACTTTCCTCCTTTCAGACAACGCATTTGTAATCGATCATCTGACTGTACATTGAAGAAATCATGATAAATGTTGGAAAGTTTCATAGGCATTAATTGTTCCATGGAAATGAAAATAATTTACATAGTTTCTAACTAATTCTTGTTTTGGTTTTTTTTGGTTGAACTCAGCGTAAATGTAATCATTATCTACTTAACTGTGTGAAAATAGCTTACTTTTTAGGGCTGCATATCCTCACAGGTTCTTTATCATGCTAAAAAATTTGTAATTGGTATACTATCAAAGAATATTTTCTTGACTCCTTGCAAAGATGAACTAAGCAGCTTATCTTGGTGCTTAGAGACTAGCAGACTGCCAAGCAGAGACTAAATTGATATTGAACAAAATTGACTTCCTTTGTGGTTGATATTTCTTTCAACTGATTCTAACTGTAAAATCTTTAGCAAAGAAAACAACTCCTTGATATCTTTCTGACAACCTCTTAATCTCCCTGAGATTTGGGAAGAGCTACAATAAACCAGTCTGTCAGTAACATGGCTTTCATCTTAATATCCTGGAGGTATGTTACATGTTACCCCTTAAAGGAGGTGAAGCTTTCACAAGTATACGCTTTACTTGCGTAGCCCAGGATGCCCCTGTAAACTGCAGTCCTTCCCAGCTCTCTGCCTTTGTCACTTAGGTTGTTTCAAATTGCCAACAGCAGCAAAGGATGAGTGCCTGCAAAATGTACTTTGTTGACCTACAAACCTTGAAGATTGGTAATTCTGAAAGGTAATGTTCAAAACCAGAACCATATTAGGTTGCATACAATGTTTTCCATAAGAATAATAGTCTGAGGCAGCTGGTGAGACCTGAAGACCCTTCTGTTATTTGAGAATCCAGTTTGAAAAAATCTTTTAAAAGAAACACAGGTTTGGGGTTAAATCTGAATATTCATTCTCATTAAAAAGCGGACTTCCCTTTTCAGAAACTCTAGCAATGGGATGCTCAAACACTAAGTGCGTATCAATTTATTTCCAACTTGTAAACCTCGTCCTCCTGTGCAGGTAAAAACAAAGATGCTGCTGGACAAAGGACTTGACTGTAAGAGGCCCGTTTCTAATACATGGTATTTGGGAATGTACGCAAATAATTGATAAAGTGTTACTTTTAAGGCTACCTGCCTGAGCAGGTGGAATGCCTGTGAGTATGTCTGTGGCACTAAGAGTACAAAAATGAGCAGCATTTCCCTGACAGCCTTACAAAATTCAAAGTAATCCTCTATATTTTACTTGTTAATTAAGCGTATACTTAAGTTTTGAGAAAGGAGCGCTTGGGAAGGGACAGCGTTTCTTGCCTATCAGGAGGGAGGTGCATGGAGGGAAAATATGATTGCTTCATTTAAGTAAGTAATAGTAGCAAACTTTCCAGTTTAGTACTTTTATTTTCTTCAAAATTGTGTTTTCTCATTCCGTAAAATACTATACTATCACTATTAATACATCTTCCAGATGACAGCTTGTCACTCTTGGTGGCTCTTATCTACTGAGGAAGATGATGTTTGTTGTTTTGGAATATTTTTTTATTAAAATTTTCACAGTACAAACACACTTTATTATCAACTAATTTATAACTTTTTTTTTTTTGAAAGTTACCATCAGAGGCAACTTCATATTTTACACTCTAGTAATTCAGGTCAATAAATCCAATTATATAACTGCAGAAATACAAGATTATACCGGAGAAACTAAAAGCAAAGTTTTTAAGATGCAGTCTCTAGTTTGATGTTAATGTAAATGCTGAATCTGGTTATACGCCTTGCTTGCATCTCTGTTGTGTAGCAGAGTACTTCAGTGTTTAAGTTGAAAATCTAAATTTGGAATTTCTGATTCTGTAAAGGATTAGTTGCATTATTAGCTTTATACATCACTCAGTGGGACTATTCACTTACACCGAAAAGGCATACCTGTAGATTGGAGGCTTTAAAAATAGGAATAAGTCGAATTGTCAAAGAAACCTATTTTTGTTGTTTTGAAGCACAGTTTGGTTACTGCATTCTGTAATTTTGAAGGTAGGTTCTGATGAACTGAATAACCAGACCTTCATGGCAGTTGCTTGAACATCTGTTATAAAATACAGTAGAAGTGACTTCACTTAAACAAATTACTGGGAGCAATGTATTTGTTACTCATCTACTGATTCTACAGATCCTTGTCCTTCAATAGAGAATACAAGAGCAGGTTTCAGAGCCCTGCCCAGCTCAGAATATCCCACTCTGGGATTCCACTTCATTGTATCATTGAGGGCAGTGGATGTAAATAAGCAAATACCTTCCTGGTCACTAGTGACTGCTCATATGTCTAGAAAATATGCAGTAATCTGAGTTTGGTCCTTTCGTTCAGGTCTTACTGCGTTTGCTGTGGACTAAGAGCATTAATGCACTATGACACTGTTGGCTACCACAGATGAATTTATGCCCGATAACTGGATGCTCACAGTATGTGTGGCTTGGCTTAATGATTGCTTACTGGAGTACTGATTCAAAGAAATTGACTCAATAGTTTGATTAACTATTAAGTAGGTATTCTTTATTGGCAGTGCTGGATGCACGGGGGATCGCTCCACCTATCGTGCACACCGTCAGGTCTAATTGTGCAGGTTAAATACATGTTCTATATACATATTCACTAGATTTCCGAGAAATGTTTTACATATTCATTAGTTTTCCGGGAAACTATTAGCATATGCAAATGTCCTTTACGCAGGCGCATTGAAGGTCTCTGGTGGTCTTCAGGAGTCCTCCGGTGGTCTTCCATAGTCTTCCTCACTTGTCTGCTGTTTGACCCTCCTCAGGTGATTCTGCACAGTATGGTCTTTTACATGTTTTGATACATCAGTGCTTGTTAGTGTTCTTATTATCTAAGTTCTCATTAGTGGTGTAAAAACCATATGGTTAGTTTAAGCTAAATTATCTACAAGGACGAGAACAAAGGCAGGAGTTCTTATCTTTTCTGGCCCTATCTATTCAAGCAAGGCCTCTACTTGAGCCTTCTCGACAAGATCGTAAATTTATCAAACATTTAATTAAGTTTTGTGATTGTTCATGGTTCCTTCTTGCTCATCACTCCCAAGTACCAGTCTCTGACAGGCTTAATCCTTGACGAGCACTAGTCTTTGGTATGTAAAGTTACAGAGAGACAATCATTAAGCAATTAGCAGTTCGTTCTCTATATCAGTACTGAGTGTTTATAGGTTTAATTTGCTCAGTGACTTCAATCAGTTTAATTTACAAGTAGGTGCTTTTGCAGGACTTCTGAGGCCTGCTTTATGACCTATTTTTTTAATTAATACTGTCAATTCTAACATATATCTGTTTCCTGGCTTAACGAGTATTAACACTCTGTTGCTGAACACAGCAGCAAGTCCACCCAAAGGATTGAGGTTAGGAAATGTAAAGCAGTCTCCTTGGTGTGACATCTGCCTTTCACCCCATGCTGTCAGCTACTCTTCTTTTGCTTTAAGTAGGTGTGCAGAAACAGCCACACACCAATGCTTATGCTAGGTCTTTAATTTTTCGAACTAAAGCAAAGATAAATTTAATCCATCAGAAAACTGCCCATCTGTGAGGGTCACATCCACAGTTCTCCCCCAGTCAGAGGGATGTAATAAGTCACAGTGTACCTTGACAGCTTTTACTGTGTGATCACTTACTCTTTAGAGGGTGACAGTTGTTTATAATTACTCTAATTGCTGGACTAATTGAGGATGAATCTTCTGTTTTATTAGAAGGATCAACTCTGAGTGTGGAGGCTTACCAGCTTGTATGGTAAATAAGCAATGATAGACACTAGGGTAAGAAAAAATTTTCAAGGAGAAGAGGTCAATATAGGTTGGTAGATATTTCTCTCTAGTTCTGCTGGAGAAAAGCATCGTTTCCTGGCAGCTTGTAAACATGTAAAGTAAATCCCTTGAAGAAAGAGTAGCAATTTTAAGCTGTAAGGTCCACTTAAAACCTCCTTTATTTTCAGGATTAAAGAGCAGGAAAACCTAATTGTTGCTGCAAAAAAAAGTAAAAATAACTGGTTTTTAAAATTTTAATCCCCTCTTTTGTTGCATTGTTCTTTTTCACATTTGGAAATATATTCAAAATCTGTATACTTTTTTGTTGCAAGTTCATACTGATGGACTTGTCAGTATTTGCTTCTATATTTGGTTCTCTACTCCTAGTCTCAAAAATAATCTTTTTACTACCTTTGGTCTCTAATGAGTCTCTGGAGGCTGCAGGCATGCTCTCACCCTTATTCTGATCCAATACTTGGCAGCTTCAGTTCTAGAAAACCAGATGAAAGATCACACATCCACACACAGATTGAGGTAGTTCAGTGGGGTTTCATGAAATGTCTAGTGAGGTGCTAAATGAGATCATTTCTCACTTAATAACTTTATTAAGCATATGGAAGAGGGAGTGTGTGTCACAGTACAAATCTTTCAGTGAATGAAAACCAGAAGCTGTATCTGGATTGTAGAGGTAGAAATCAAAATTACTTGCCACCTGGAAAAAGATTATACCAAGTAGATCTATAGAAACTTTGTGGGGGAAAAAAACAATTTGTTGCATAAGAACAGTTTGGAGAACTGAAATGATACATGTGTGACTTTTGGTAAAAGCAATAAAAAAGAAAAGGTGGGGATTTCTAAGAGAAATATTGGAGAAACCAGTAGGTGCAACACACCACAAGTTTAGTTTAAAGCTGAGATTATAGGCAGTTCTGATTCCACACAGAGAATGCTATGCTCAGTTCCAGATTCACAGCAAAAATAAGTCAAAATTTACAAAGAAATGAAGGAAGCAAGGCATAAAGTTTGAGCACTCAAAGGAAAGATTGAAAAGGAACTGTGACAAGCAGAATGGGTATAATATAGTTAGTGTAATTGTCAACAAATTAGTTGTATGTAAGCATAGATAAAGAACTCAATTTTTTTTTTAGTGTTCAGCAGTGAGGGGGGCAGTTATAGATGTATCATTAAAACAAACACCAAGGAAAAAAAATTGTAAGTAGATGCTCTTAGTGCTGCTGAGGAGTTCCTCCATGGAAGTGTTATTACCTGAAGCATTCAAACTGAAATTGGGAAAGCACTGGGAAATATGCTGTAAGAAATGAATCTTTGTTGTAAGAGTGTAGTAGATGTATGTTGGGATCTAGAGTCCCACAGTGTGATATGGCATGTCATCTAGACAGACTGGGAAGAGGGAGAAAGGCAATGGGGGGCCCTGATACTGAAAAGCTGGTTGAAGAAACTCTCTAAGACTCACTTTGGAGTTTTAGAAAGCAGGCATTCTTTATTGCAGCGCTGGATGCACAGGGGATAATTCTACCTAGCGTGCATGCCACAGCTTCAGCAGAAACAGGTTATATGGAGTAATAATTACATATTAATCAGATTAGCATACATTTACATAAAAATATTGTAAATTATTATCATAGTACTGCCTACGTCCGATCATGCACAATGAAGAATTCATTTGAGTTGAAGGGCTGCTGCTACGACCACTGACCCGTTTGAGATTCTGTTGGCTGTCCTTGAAGTCTTTGTTCTTGTCCTTGTTCTTTGATCTTGAAGCTTAATGCAGTTTCAGTCAAATGTGGTCAGTTTCACCATTGTTCTCATCTAGTGTACAGGAACATCTAGTCATAAGAGCAAAGAACTGTAAAACTACCTCTACTAGTTAATTGCTTGGCTATACTTTTGTCTATTGCTTCAATCATAGTGTTAGTATAAGATTTCTAGTAATTATTTACCAAATCTCACTTTTACAGTCATCTAGCAGCAAACCAGTTTCCATAGCTGGTACAAAGTATTAAAACCATCAAAATATTTAGACATACCATACAGAATGTATGGACATATGCTATCAACCCCAAGTGATTTGTTCTAAAGTTTCTGGACATGCTGTATTTATTTCAAAGACGTGCATTAGCCTAAGGCAGAACACTTTGTCCCAAGTGAGGTACATGGATGTGTTACTGGCATAATTGTTTCCATGCTTAGTGAACTGGAAGTGGAGAATGGTCACTGAAGTAGTCTGCCATTTTATGTCCTTTGGAAGAACAGAGTGTTTAATGTGACGGTGTCCAATATCTGTGAAAACTAAAGTCAGCCCTCCAAGTGGCAATGGGGCACTGAGCTTTTCTGATCTGCTCAGAATAGGCATACTGTACTTTTCTTTCATTCCTTTTTCAACGTTTGCATAACATTACTCAGTCTGTATGTTATAAATATTTAAAGTTTTCTGTGTGATTATGTATTTAAAGGAGAAATATGATGGCTACAGTGAAAAGTAACCAGATTATAGTGGAATTGTGTGGGAAGAAACAGGAGCAGTACTGGTGAAATTGAAGTCAATTAAGAGGTTTTAATTGAATGAGTGCTTCAGTATGATTATGGGAATGGTGAATTTCAAATTGAAAAACAAATTGGCAGAACATTCATATGACATGTCTGCCTTGGACCATGAATTTAGGGAAGTTAAATTGTGCTGAATGACATCAAAAATACCAGCTTCTGCAAAGAACGTGAAAACAAGAATAGCATCTCAAAACCAAGACATCACCTTTGGGGTGAGAGAGAGAACTTAGGCACAGAAGAGTTGATGGGTGGAGAGCAAATGGTGGCTTTTGGGGGTTTTGGTTTAGTTGTTTAATTTTGGTTGGGGTTTTTTTTTGTGTGTGGTTTGGTTTTGGGCTTTGTGGGGGTTTTTTGTTTTGTTTTTTTTGGGGGTTGTTTTGTTTTGTGGGGTTTTCTTTTAGGATTGTAGGAGGGATTTTTTTGGGAAAAAAAAGACGTTAAGCTATAAACTAACCTTTGAAGCAGGAAGAAAGGAAGGCAGGAGAGAAGGATTTGAGGGTAGAAATCTATCAGTTGCAAACATCCTAGATTGGAAGACTGATCAATTATCCAATCTCTGTGGGAGCACAGGGCAGCCATCATCCCTGAAAGGGGATGCAGCGCAATCTGACCCTCCTTCCAGTATGGTCCTTGGTAGTGATTAAGCAATGAAGGAAGTGAGAGTGTCTTCAGGCTTCCCCAAAACCATGAGTCCTGTGACCTCCCACAAATTGTGTGGATGCAGCTCGAGGGTTGTTTTGCACTATGAGTCTTTAATGTATCATGAGCATTTCCTTAAGACAAATACAATGAATTAGTCAGGTTTTTAGACCATGAAGAATCATTATTTTTATAATTACAGTTTTTAAGTTAAAGATCTGAAGATTTTTCCAACACAAGTCACTAAAGGGCATCCTCTCTGAGAAAAATATACTGGTTTTATCTTTTTGTGGATGTCTGGGTTAAGTATCATTCATTAATGCTAATAAACCAAGCCCCAGTTAGAAAAGCAGCAGAGGCCATCATCCTTTTCATTTCCTAATTGAGTCTGTAATTTGAAAGCAAGTAATTTTTAAGGTCTCTCTTGTATTCAGAGGCCTCAGAAAACTTCAAGCTTGTTTTACTCAAATCTATGCAACCGCAGCCACTCTTGAGATTTTGACTGGAGATTACTAATGTAAGTAGTGCAGGAAAAGTATTAAATGTACTATGCAAATACTGCCTGGATCAAGCTTTCAAAATTGTAGCTGTGAAGCTAGTTGGTGGGGGTGGGTACAAGTCTATCAAAACTGATATGATTTGGGGCATAGCATACCTGAGATTTACATTGACATGTCTGTAGAATGTAGGTACCCTAGATTAAACAAATCTATTCAGGGAGAGACGTTTTCCCCAAATTCTGAAGGTCCTTAGTTCTCTCGTATGTTCAACACTGTTTCCACAGGAGTGTAACTGTCTCTTATACAACAAAGCTTACATGATGCCCATAGTGATCAGACCATTTAAGAGCTTTGCATACCTTCAGTTGAGTTACGTGTTCTTATTCCGACAATAAGAAATAAAGCCAGGCTTAAACCAGACTCTAAAGCATACCTGGTAAGGAAAATAAGCCAGTCAGCTTACGTACACTTTTGCTGGAGCACTCACTCCTTTCCTCCTACTTGCTAATTATTGCAAGAATACTGTCAGGATAGAAAACCTGCAAATATTTTACTTTTTGGTATGTGTACGTGGCACTGTCTTCTATAAATGGGTTTTCCTGTTAACTCTCTGCAATTCTTGCTACAAATGAAAGAAAAAGAACAGTGTGCTAAGGAAGCTGTGAAACCTCAGACATAGTATAGGAGGTTCAGAAGAAAGTGTAGCACCCACTATTACTTTCTTATTCCTTTAAATAGATATTAACATCTCCATGACCCTTACTAAATTAACTGAAGTTTAGAACTAATTTTGCAGCTCGAATTTAGATACCCAACTTGCTGATACTAGGAAACTTGATGTAATACCCATTTATAAAATAAACTAGAAACATTGTTCATTTGACCTTTGTTTGAATTAACCCAAGTGTGTTTTGACATACAAGCCTCCCAGGGCACCACACAATATAAAGGATACTGCATAAAAGCTGCTTGCATTGCATTACAACTCAATGCAGATTTTGGAGCTGATCAGTTATTTTTGCCTTAAGGTAACATTGATCTGATTTGTCGAAACGTTAGTTGCAATTGCTTAGTATGCTGAAATCGTAATATATACGCAAAACCTAATTAATGGTAGAACTTGCAAAGGAACTGTATTGGCTTTGTGTGGCAAGGTTTTGGTGATAGGGGGGTTACAGGGGTGGCTTCTGTAAGAAGCTGCTCTGAAGCTTCCCCTGTGTCCAATGGAGCCAATACTAACCGGCTCTAAGACGGACCCACCACCGGCCAAGGCCAAGCCAATTAGCGATAGTGGTAACGCCTCTGTGATAACATTTTTAAGAAGGAAAAAAAGTTGCGGAACAGACAGAAACAGCAGCCGGAGAGAGGAGTGAGAACATGTAAAAGAAACAACCCTGCAGACACCAAGGTCAATGAAGAAGGAGGGGGAGGAGATGCTCCAGGTGCTGGAGCAGAGATTCCCCTCAGCCTGTGGTGAAGACCATGTTGAGGCAGGCTGTCCCCCTGCAGCCCATGGAGGTCCACGGTGGAGCAGATATCCACCTGCAGCCCAGGGAGGAGCCCACGCTGGAGCAGGTGGGTGCCTGAAGGAGGTTGTGACACTGTGGGAAGCCCATGCTCGACCAGGCTCCTGGCAGGACCTGTGGATCTGTGGAGAGAGGAGCCCATGGAGCAGGTTTTCTGGCAGGACTTGTGACCCCCTGGGGGACCCACGCTGGAGCAGTGTGCTCCTGAAGGACTGCACGCCATGGAGGAGACCCATGCTGGAGCAGTTTGTGAAGAACTGCAGCCCGTGGGAAGGACCCATGTTGGAGAAGTTTGTGGAGGACTGTCTCCCGTGGGAGAGGCCCCACGCTGGAGCAGGGGAAGAGTGTGAGGAGTCCTGCCCCTGAGGAGGAAGGAGTGGCAGAGATAACGTGTGATGAACTGACTGTAAACCCCATTCCCTGTCCCCCTGCTCTGCTGGGCAGGGGTAGGTAGAGAATCCAGGAGTGAAGCTGTGCCTGGGAAGAAGGGAGGGATGGAGGGAAGGTGTTTTGAGATTTGGTTTTATTTCTCATTACCCTACTCTGGTTGATTGGTAATAAATTGAGTTGATTTTCCCCAAGCTGAGTCTGTTTTGCCTGTGATGGTAATTGGTGAGTGATCTCTCCTGTCCTTATCTCAACTCACAAGCCTTTTGTTATATTTTCTCTCCTCTGTCCAGCTGAGGAGGGGGGAGTAATAGAATGGCTTTGGTGGGCACCTGGCATCTAGCCAGGGTCAACCCACCACAGGAGGGTGTTTCTGTTCCCTGTATTTTCATTAGACTAACTGTCCTAAAATCATTCCAGAAATGTAAAATTAATGATAAAAAGAAATGGAAATGGCCTAATTATTCCATAAAGTAAACTTTCCCATTCCTATGAATATCCATATTTCATAAATTCCTACCTCCTTCCTTCTGTTCATGGAGTTACATGCTTGAGATCCCTCAGGATGTTAGAATGCATTTTCTAATGATTACTCATTAGTGGTGATTACCCTGTACTAATAACTGTTCACAAAATTCTTTATTTTTGTTATCCTTTTAAACTAATCAATATAAAAGGTTCTCCGATCTTGTGGTAACTTTAATTTCTGCACACCTCCTCTTTAAATGAAATAATCATTGTACATGCTGCGTTTTTTTTTATTTTTGAGCTAAGCCTTATTTGCAAATCATAAAGTAACTTTGTGACCGGCACACTCTACATAATTTGCATTTTAAAGGATTGGAGATTTGGAAGCATGTATTTGGACTCTTCAGGAGTTAGAAACACAAAAAGAGAACAGGTGGAAAACCCCAAATAATCGAGACTTTGAAAAACTAAGATTTGTGTATTTTAAGTAAACATTGAACTTTAAACATCTGTTGATGACCTATAAAGATCTCCAACATCTCTTAATGGATTTACAAGTCTCAGTAATTTCTAATGATGACTCTTAAGCTTTTAAATTCTGTCAGCACTTTTGGAAATTTTACGCAAATCTTAAGTCTTGCAAAAATTATAAATATAAAAATAGTCATTGCAGGATTGAGATTTAAAGTCATTGATAGAGTTTATGTAAAAGTCATATGTTACGTTTATATTTCTAGTCAGGGTAAGGACTGTGAATGGCAGCACTTAGGTGTATTTTATGTTTTTCTCCCTCATCGTTCTCTTCTCAAGCCTGACCAAACCCAGCTCTCTCAGCTTCTTCTCGTATGTCATGTTCTTCTGCTCCTTGAACATTTTGGCAGCATGACACTGGACTAAGTGCTGTATGTCAGTGTCTGAAATAGAAAACAGGCAATTTCAAGTTGATAGGACCTAACTGCGACCTCTTACCCAGCAGAGCAATGGACTGGAATTCCTTTGCCTGCAACATGGTGTTCTTTGGGAGATACTAGAAGGGAGATTGCAAAAAAAATGGTGCAAATGGTGTTTTTTATTGTGGACACACCAGCTATTGGTGTTTCGTTTTGTCTTGGATTGTGTCTGCTCCTCCAGTGTGGCCATATATTGTAGCTTGTATGAAGTGTGTAGTCATTTGCGTAAAGAAAATTAGGAGAGTACAGAAGAGATGCTTCAATTCAGTATGTGAGTAAATTGTTCCATGTAAAGGTTCCGGTTTCATTTTTCAGCCCTTTTAGTGTGGGAGAAGCTTGGCCTTTTATACATGTAATGATTTTCATCAGAATAATATCATATGTATGCATACATAAATTATGATAACTGTTTAGGAGGAGAAATCTATTTCTTTTTCTAAAACAGCTATTATTTATCGGTGTCAACTGTTTAGCTTGGAGGTATTTGGGAACCTGATCTACAGGTGCAACGTGTGTGCAGCTCTGTCTTCCCACTTGTGCTGGACCTGCATTAGATATCCTGAATATAAGGACATATTTGTCAGGTAGCAAAATTTCTCAATTAAAGGTCAGAAAACCACCAAGTTTTTATGCTATATTATATTTATTATATTATGTTATATTAATTACTTCAGTCTTTTCTGATTGAGTAAATAAGGCGAATACATAGTATTTTATTTGAATTGAAAGGTAGAATGTCAGTGTCTCTAGTTTTTGCTTTGCTTTCTTTTTGAAACTTTATTGATATTGGTTGTAGGAAGTCAAGCAAATACTAAGGCCAGTTTCACAGTACTGTTTTTAGTATTTTCTTAGTCATTCACACAGTTCAGAAAAGCACAATTAGAGCAATGTTACAGACTAATGTAGTTATCTGACAATGGCTAGTCAGTGTAAATGTGGGAAGAGTGCCCTGAAATTACATATTCAATTTTTATTTAAATTTAAGAGAAAGTACTGTTATCATGGTATATTTTAAGCAATTTATTTAACTGCAACACATAAGTTTGTACTAGCCTTAGGAGAGCTAGAAAAAATTTAAAAGACAAGCTTACTCGGAAGAGATCAGATCTTCGGAGGGATGAATGAAATTTCAGTGCTCTTGTTCAAAGTGAAATTTTTGAGAAGTGTTTCATTGTAAGGGCATTGTTTCTCAGCACTTTGAAACTTCATCCATGAGCGAATGGAAACAGGATTTTCTGTCTTTTGAAAATTCATATCCAAGTTATCAGTGATTAAGTAATTACAATTTTATCTACATTTTGCAGAAGAGAGTGTCACTATGTTTCTGTGCTGTGTTAAAGCGGTGCAAAGGGCGCTAATAGCAGTAGATGACTTTCTTAACATCTACAAAATAGCCCAGTAATTGCTTGTTGAGCCTGAGGTCTCCAGCAGGACCTCCTGCCATCATCATAATGATCTTTAAATTATCAGTCACAAATGCACAGAGTAGAATGAATCTCTTGCACTACTTTGCAGAGATAAGCATAGAAAACATCAGGAAACAGATCTCAGTTGAGAGGCTGTTCATTTGCATTTGCTTTCCTGTACACTATCTGTTCTCCTTTTCATTTGGAGGCAGGGGGATGGATTTCCAGTTTAGCTTCATAATTTGTCTTGGCTTTGTTGCATCCCATCTGGAACTGAACTTTGCAGACTTAAGCTAGCACTTTGAAACTTCAGTCCTTTGAAATCATAACCATGTCTTTTTGGTGAATTATCACTACCTTGGGAAGTCATGGCTGCAAAAGGCGAGAGTGACCATGTCTCTGTGAAGTAGGTAGGATTAACTGAAAAAACACTTGAGAAACAGGAAGGTGCTTCTGAAAGAGGACTGTGCTCAAAGAAGATGCAGCTTCAGGTGGAGCTGATGAGGTGTTGTGACATGTTCATGGGTAAACTTATGCCAATTGCTGAAGAAGTTGTAGCAGCTTTGCAGAGTGTTTCTGAGCTGACTGTCATTACCAGGCAAAATTTCAGAGCACACAGAACCAGTGACTAATTTTTCCTAGGTGGTCATAGGGCTCTGCAAGGGTCAACATCCTTCATGTGATGAGGAGTGGGATGCATCCCACCCACCTAGCTGTCTTGGGGAAAAAGGGTCCTGAAGTCATATGGCTGGGTAGGGATTTCCCCTTTTTTTCTTCTTATGATCTTCCCTTCAATGACGCTCTAGAAAGTTAGAGGGGATTGAGAGTAGGTTGTTAGTGATTTATATTTGCATTTGTTCTACCCATTTCCTCCTGTGCCACATTATTCAAATTTTTCTGCTTTTCTTACCTATGTTTACTGTTTTGGGATTACAGTTGGGGGTGAGGTTAATATGGAGAGGTGGTGATGCTCTTTTAGAAGACAAAGGTATTTGACAGCCTTAATATCTTAGTACATGATTGGTGAGGGCACACAGTATGATCAAATTAATTTTTTTCCCAGAGTAAAACGGCAGGGGGTAGTGCAGAAGGAGGAAGAGAACTGGTAAGTACAAATCCACTGTTCTGCATGTGTATCTTTCTACTTTCAGGGAAAAGAAGAATTTTCCCTGAAATACTTTTTTTTTAACCTATCTTTGCATAGAATTAAATACCCGTCTTCCCTGAATTGTGTGTCTGAGTATAATATTGCAGTATCACTCTGTAAACAGGTAATGCATTTTGGAAATTTTGCAAAGTTACCATCTGGATCCTTGTCTAATGTTTTGCCTTGTTGCTGATCTTTTGATTAATGTGATATTCCTGCACTGATTAGTGGAGTGACAGCTCGTGCATCTTCTGTTCTGTGTAAATGCTGCTCCCCCGAGTCCCTGCCTGCGAATGGTAGGATGCGAGCTGTACAATTTATTGCCAAAGGTAGCCTGTGCTGAGTTTGGAGAAAACTGTAATGAGGTAGCCCAGCAAGTGCCATGTTATCCGTTGCAATGGTGGTAAAGACTGTTGTCAGTTATCATCCAAACAGAACTGATTAAAAATGGAAGCTGTTCCTATTTTTGTAGCAATCACATTTTCATGGAAACTGTGTGGTTTTGAAACATTTGAACTTGCCAGTTTGAATCAAAACCTCAAGCTTTTAGTACAAAAGTCGTATGGCTTTGTAGGCATCCTTGTAGTGTACCACAGTATAAACAGCTATTAAAGTAGCTCTATGTTGTTCTGTTCGAACTTTCTGTGTGTATTAACTGTGGCAAAGGAGGAAATAATTTACAAAGAATTGTGAACACTATCAAACTTTAAAAATGGTTTGAATGTACTATTTTATACTAGTACTGTACAATCTGCTAATAGATGACATGCAGCAAGATAAAGAACACTTGCTTTTGGTATAACTTCTTCCAGCAGCATAATTTTCTCACCTATACAGTTGTGCAATACAGCACATCAATTTACTTTTCCTGACAAAATCAGGCTCATATACTGCTAAAAACAATACAAAGATGGAGAACATTGTATGTTTTGCATTGCCAAAAGGTGACTTATCCAATTTAAGACAATTTTTTTTTTACCTCAATAAATACATAATTTCTTGTTAAAACAATTGTTATTTTTGTTGTTAATTTTTTTGTTTTGCTTACTAGGAGAATGCATTTAAGAGGGAGAGTGATGGTTTTGTTCTTTTGGCATAGTGAAAATGGGAACGTGAGTGGTGATGTTGAATTTGCCGGTCTGTGGTCTGTCATTCTGTATTGCCTTTGCAGAAATATCAGACTAAGATTTTTGTATTCCTCCGTGATTTTTCTTGTCGTAACCTGAAATAGAATGCTTTTAAGAAAGATGATTTAATATAGCAAATAATGCATGCATTTCTTTCCTTTTTCAGTTATTAATCATTTATGTATCTTTAAAAGTGGCAGGTTTGCCCTTGGGTTTTGGTTATAGGTCATTATGATTTGCGATCCAGTATAGATTCTGTTGTGGCTAGATACAGGACAGAAAAAAAGAGCCTGGAATATTAATAAATCACTCAGTCCACTGTGGTAATGCACAGCAGTTTGTATCACCATAGTGCTGAAAGGCTAGTAGTCTGACTTTTCATGAGCAAAAAGTTTTAAAGAACCTAGAATCCCTGCATTTTTGTCCTTGAAAATGTAAGCAATGATGCTTAAATGTCTGATAGTTCTTTTTAAAGATAATAAACGGTCTGAAGTTTGGACAGCCTTTCAAAAGGGTTTCAGCACATATAATAGCCTTTCAAATTGTCAGTGAAAACCAGGTATGATACTAATCACAAACAAACTGGACATTTTTTTTCTGATCAGCTGGACAAAGGCTGTATCAAAAATTTCATGCTTGCCTTTGTGCATACTTTAAAGAAAGAAAGGTGTGCTTAAAAAAAGCCAGTATTTTATAAATCAGCTGATAAGAGGATCCCAGAAAATTTTGAAAGTGACAGAACTTTAATAGCATTTATATCTCTGTGCTGTACATTGATACTGCTGTAATTAAGGTGCTCAGTTGGACTTGACCACTGAAATTATTTTTGAAAAAAAACAACCCTGTGTTGTAAACTACATTTCTCACATCTCTTCTATTTTTGCTAGCAAATTTGCATGATTTATTATAGTTAAATATTTAACAGTGAAACTGCTGTTAACAGTATACTCTACTAGGAAATGCTGCTTCATACTTTGCAAGATTTTAGTCTCAAATTGTCTTTTTCTTTAGTAGACTGCAACCCCAGGATTACTTTTTCTGACTACTGAGCATTTTGGAAAATGGAAGCATGTTGGAATCTGCACATTTTTTGTTTCAGACCTTTCAACTTGATTAAGAATGCTGATAATTGTCTACTGAGACTTTCCGAAGTGCATCTTTCTCATTGATTTTAAGTACCATTAAAAATCTGGCCTAGATCTCACAGAAAGTTACTGAGATGATGTCAAGCTAATAAGCCATGCTAAATCTCTTTGGGCATGTTGATGGTGGGCACTGAAAGCTGGGGCAGAGAGTTGGGGCTGGTGCTGCTGGGGACTGATGGAGGCAGAAATGAAAAGCCAGGCTTGGGAGGAGTGCCGATAACATGGTGCAGGACTGCACAAGCCTAACAAAGCTCTGCCTGCTTCATTTTGATTACAAGTAATGATATTTACAAAGTGTTTTCCATTCTTCTATGGCTGCTGGGCTTATTTGCTTAGGCATGGTTCTGTGTTAATTAAGCTATGTAGTTTTTCAAAACTCAAGCTGGTTTCTTTGCAATGCAGTCTGCTGCATTATGTTAATTCATCAACTCGGGCATCACTGTTACAGTGGGGTAGATGTGCCCTTGGGTAAGTGTACAGGGTAGCTTTGAATGCCACCAAAGCAGAAACTTAGTATTTCAGACTTGTGGATGGAGTTGTTTCATGGCTGTTTGAAGCAGCGTGGAAGCATCTTTTGTGGTATTTTTCCATTCTCTCCAATATGCTGTTCCTGATCTTATTATTCTGTAAAGTGCATGGGAAATATGATTTGTTTTAGTTCAAATACAAAGAAGTAGGTCATGAGCAGACTGTGAAATGTGGATAAAATCCTTTAAATGAAATTGTTTTATTGAAGGAAATCATCTAAATGCTTCTAAGATGGAAAGACTGAATATGAAAGAGATGTTTATTGAAAAAATAGTATTGATAGCAGCTTATTATTGTGCTAATGAAAATGATTTCAAGATGCTTCATATTTATAATTAAAAACAGAATCTTACCTTTATTTATACAGAAAGACTGACATAAGACTTAGACCTGTATCCTGAAATCTTTGAAATTACATCTGCTTTAAAATTAAATAATTTTTTTGTTACTCAGCATCCTATCATTTATATTCTAATTAATCTCTTTTGTTCTAGATCTTGCCCATAAAAATGTTAAGGGGAAAACAAACTGTTTAAGCAAAATTATCCATTTACTAGAACTCAAAGTGGTAATGGTATTGTAATGTAAACCTGTCTTATCTTGATAACGTCAGACGTAGACACTTTATCCTTCTTGTGATCAAGTCTTTTAGAGTATGCTCACTTAGTTGTTCAGTATGCTGTGGGGAAAGCTGTTATCCACTGCACATTAGGCAGTTTAGTTTAGCAGAAGAGGACATTGCTGCTGTTTGATAAATGAGAATGAAAATACATTTACATGAGGGACTGAAATGGTGGTTTTCAAAATATGATAAAGGAAATAGCAATATATCACTATGTACAGCCAGTCCTGAATGATAGATTTTGTACCCTGTTGAGTTAGGCTGCAGACTTCTTCCCCATGTGCATACATGGAGCCTTGGCTTATCTATACTTTTATATAGGCTTAAAAGTACATAAAAAATAAGGAAAGGAAATTCAAAATAAGGTTTGATCACAAAGTCGTACCATCTCTGAATCAGATGTAGTATCTCAAAACCTACTATACTAATTTGCTGCTTGCCTAGGCCTATTTGTCTTTGAGTGTCATCTTGGACATGGAGTACTGGACAGAAAACCAGAAAGCCATAAAATTCACCTCCAGTTTAGTCCTTACACCATAGCTCAAATATTCAGTCGTACTAGAACATATTTGTGTCACCAGAGTCTGGTCCTAATTCACATGGCTCTTGATTCTGTAATTAACAGTGTTGACCTTTAGCGGGTACACTTGTCACATTTTTCCCATGTTTAAAATAGAGCAGTAAAGCTTACTTAATTTTCTAATATAATTTGAAGATCAAAGGGTCTGGCCTCATTACTATTGCTGTGATTATGTGCAAAAATGGCTTTTTCAGTGGGCAATAGCCAGACTATGAGAGAGAATTCAATTTTTATCATCTTTCCTCTTTCTGGTTTAACAGTGACCTGGTCAACCCTCTACTGCAGCTGCAGCACTTTGAAGCTATGTGGCATGCTGAGACTCTGTTATTTCTTAAAATAATGTTTTAGGATACTGTTCCCAGCATTTTTCAGGGAGTTTTCATTTTTTTACTGCAAAATTGCCATTCATTGAGTAGTTTTCATACTTGATGGTGAAATTCTTGTGCAGCTGATTTTAAGCAACATATATTATTTATTGCTAAGTTGTATTGTTTATTCTTTTGAATGATGAAAGCCATTACAATGTCCTTCTTACTATGTTGCCTTTAACATATAGAAATTCATGCTTAAAAACAAAAAGCTGGGAGAATGAAATGATTAGGTGTATCTTTATTGGAAAGTACAGTCGGACCTGAGTTTTTGTTGCCTGTGCTAACTTTGGAATTAAATTATGAATTTGTCTGAGTTCTTGGTTGGCATGACAGCGTCATGTCTGAATCTGAGCTTGCAAATCTGTGTGAATTTCCCAGTGCTGTATTCTGCAACAACTGAGTCAATGGGCTATTTGAGAGCACCATGTCTTTCTTTGTGCAAATCTTTCTCAAGTTGTGAGGCATTACCCTGATGTATCAAAATATAGTTATTTGTACTAAGATAGAGTAAAGTGACCCTCATAATTTAAGCTATGCTTCAGAATGCTAAAAGGTAAGATATGGCTTTTGTGAGGAAAAGACAAAGAATTTTAAGTTGGATGGGATACTGTTTTTTTCAGGTAGGATGGCAGAAAGCTGTGCTACTGTTGCTGTGAAGGATCTGTATGGACAGATAGCTACTGAATGTTTTCCTGGGAGTAGTAAATAAGTCTGTAGAAAAGTTTGAAATCGAGTGGATGGTGAGGTGCCTAATTCCAAATGACAATCAGTGCACATTTAATATGAATTTTTTTTCCCCTTAGCCTTGCAAAATAAGTGCTTGATGCCATATCTCTTGTCTCTATACAAGGAGGCAAGGTATAGCTGATTGGTTGATCTAAATAGCTTTGCTTTCCTCTTCCCTTCCCCTCCCTTCTTCCTCTGCAAGGCGCTATGCTGTGGTATTTTGGGAAATACCTCAAAGGACTCAGTTAAAACCTTCATGCTGTCTGGAATGGAGCAAGATAGAAAGCCTAACCTATCTTCTGTTGAAGTCAACAGAAAAGCTAATTTTGACTGCAGTGAGCTTTAAATCAGACCAAAAAGAGGGAAACATTTCAAAACCTTACCCAGCTACCTTACTGAAATAAGGTTTTGACTAAGTGGAAAAAAAGTGGTTTGCCTGTTATTTTCAAATGATGAAGAAAGTTCAAGATTAACAGCAAGCTCTACTTTCTACAGCAGGTAAGTTAAACTGGCATTCCTTTGTAGGAACATGGAATGAGAAGAAACTTGTTGTCTAGGCTGAATTCAAAGAATCATATGTTATCTGTGTGGTTTTTTTCCCAAAGAAAAATAAGAATTTACAGAAAAGTCTGCAAATTTGTTTGTAGTCTCTCCTTGTCTCAGTATTAGTGTTACCTTAAATCTGCCCAGTGACTTTGGTAGTAGCCCAGACTTCTCAACTGTTCAATTTGTCTTTTCCTACTAAGGTCTTGAGGGATACTCTAGGTGTGAAAGCATGCTGACAAAATTGATGGTGAATGAATTTGTGTGATTACTGTAACTTTTCTGTATGATTTTTTTTTCCAGAGTGATTTGATTATTTAGAGGACATGAAAACAGCTGTTAAGTGGTTAAATACTGTAGCATTTCTAACAAAAATTTTGCTTGTGAAATTCCCTGTCCTATGAAAAATCACTAATACAGTAGTCAGTGTATAGTATGTCTAGTCTTATGGTCTCTAAACAGTTAAGGGATTTTCATTATGAATTTATTACTACTGTTCATTTCTAAATTCAAGACTATTGAGGGAACAAGCAATTACCCACCACTCTACGTATTCTCTGTTGAGCTTCCATAAGTATATTTTGTAAAGTGATTCACCTCACTGTGTTGTGAATCTCTCATGTCTCTCTGTTTCTTCAGTAGTCTCTTTTTATAATGCTATTTAATATATACGTATAGAGAGAGACATTATATAGAGTTACATTTTTAATTGACTGCTATAAATTTTTTTTAAGTGTGAGGGGAATTTACTATTCATAAAACTGAAATACTACTAGCTGAGATGAGGCCTACTGCAGGCAAATGCTATACAAGCTCTTCTGTATGGTTCTGCCAGTGCTTGGTGATCTCACCTGCATAATTTCTTGCTCTACCTAGTTTTCATCTTGCTTCTCTCATATTTATGAAAGTGGTTTTCACTGCGCGTTACAAGATACTTTGCATCGTGCTGTGGCTTAGTGATACAAAGTTGAAGAAAAGTGCAGCCACTGAGTTCTTCGAATTCTTTGGAGTTAACAGAACGATTACCCAAGGTATTGGATCCCTGTGATTGATCTTGTCACACTAAAGTCTTACTGGTATTGGCTTGATTATAGTCTAATATCTGTCTGTATAAAATGGCCTACATTTAAGAATAGTTTTTAAATGCCAACATAAATGTCATTACTGGTTACAATTCTCTGCATTAATATAGAGCATTTGGGATTGCTTTCTGCGTGGATGTTGTTCCACTGAGATAGTTCTTACACATTTATTTTCATTCTGTATTTTTTGGGGTGTAACTTTCTTATGGCCTTGGAGTTTCAGCATGGTACAAATGCTGAACTTGTACTTGCATCATCCCACCAATACTAAGAAGTATGATTTTTTCTAACGTGTAGATGGAAATCTGAGGGGGCAATTAGGATGCCAGTCTGAAGGGGTCAAGGAAAAAAGAGTGGCAGAGACTGGTATCAAAACATATGTTTTGCATCTCAGAATGGTCCTTTTCTGAGGAAAAAAGGGGCTTTGAGCTTTAGGGTAACATGAGAGACAAGGATGTTGTTTGGAATTTGTTGACCTATGCAAGGAAAAACAAACTGAAATGTGCCTAATGACTAGGAGAAAGCTCTTTGTTGTTGTGTGAGCACTCTACACGACAGGCTCCTTCCCTCGTTCTTTGCATACCCTTCTGTATTGCCCAAGGAAGGGAGTAGGGCTCCTTTAGGGCTAGCTCACTTCATGAACAAGTTCCTAACAGTTGATTATATTTATATATCTTGCGCTTACTGGACAATAGATGTTTATTTTCAATTTATAAAGATGTATAGTATGGTCAGGTAATGTTGGCAACTCACAGATTTTATTGTTAAAATTAATAACATGTTTCTGAAAAGCATGAGTTTTTGAAGAGGTTTTTGTGTTTTATGTTTTTCATGTGTTTTTGAAAAGCACAGCTCTTTATTCTAGTCAAATGAAATCTACTTTTTCATTACACTAGTACAATACATATGTGATCCAGAGACCATCCCGATATAGAGAATGTGAGTACTACCTTATGAAAAAACTTGTATTATCCTTCCCTAGTACTGTATTTAATAAATGTCTCCACTGATATTGATGAAACTCTCAGGAGAGAAAAGAAAGTAAGGAAAAAGGAAAAAATAGCTCTATACTAGGTGCAAGCATATTGAATTGCATCTGAAAGAGAAAAACACTGTCGGAGACATGAGCACTAAGTGCCCCTTTATGAAAAGGTGGAGGTCTGTCCTCTGTAGCTGGGTGCAGCATCTGTATTATTCACCTTCTCTTACTGGAAATTGAACTTCTGCATCTGACTGGATGTGCTTGAAATGACGGTATTTTAATAGACCCAGGTACTTTAAATATAAAATTGAACTGCTGTGCTGCCAAGTGTGGGGTAGATTCCATTCTTCCAGATAGACTAATTACAGACAGCAGTAGTTTGAAACCAGCTTCTGTCTTGCAAGACTTAGATCAGCTCTTTTTTTCCCCTCCTGCTTTATGTTATTGTTAACCAGCAAAAGCTTTAATCATCCCTTTCTATCCTTATCTGCCCTGCAAAAGAACAGTTGTGAAAATGGCTCTATGCTTCTAAACTGGTTTCTCATTCAAAGGGACCTAATAGTGGACAGATGGTCAAACCCTGGAAAATAAAAAATTACAGGAAGGTAAAAATTCCCTCTGCCAAATACCTCTGCATCTCATTGGGTGAGGGGAGTGGAGGGAATATTTTATTCCCATCTCTTAACTAGAACGAATCTGCTAGATTTTCATTTTGTTTGGGTCAGATTCCCTGCTCAGTGTAAGATTTGGAGCATTATCTTTATCTCTTTCATCTCTTGGATTGCTTAGCAAGGTGTTTTGACGAAAATGTGCCCTAGGTGTTCTTTGAGTTCAAGCTGCAGCCATACAAATGAAAAATGACAGATGGGGCCATTTGAGTGAAATCCATCTGCTATGACAAGATTCCTAAGGGCAGTCTTTGCAGACTTGTTGGAAGCACACAAGCAGTGCAGCATTCCAGTGGGTTAATGCTTGCACCATTTTCCTGTTAATTCATTTAAGATTTAGAAAACTTCTGAAGGTAAATACCTTCAGCTGAAACTTTTGCAGATCCATGAGGATAAGACATCCCTGCTATTTTGCTAATTGATCCACCCAGAAACATTTCTTGAGATGACTTTTTTCTGATTTTCCAAGAAAAATATTTCAAAATGTACTGTATTCAAACTAAACCCAAAACTTCACCTTTATAGAAATTAATGAAAAATATTTGTTGAAATTTTCATTCATGAGCAACTTCAAAATCATGTGGGATTATTATACATGCACCTTGATTTAGATGTGATTTTGGTATATGCTTAAAAGAACAGGAAGGTTGGTTTTTTTCCTGCTCTGTCTATAAATTGAGAGGGAGGGAGGGAGGAGAAAAGGACTTATCAGGATGGGCTTGATCATATTGTGAAAACTGACTCTAGCTCCACAGGTTATAGGTGAGGATACACTACTGCAGTGTTAAAATTAAAGTGTTCTAGGTGCTTACATGGTATATTTTTCTTACTCAGAATTAAAGTTTAATGTTAATATTTTGGGGTCAGGAAGGAAATTCTCCTGAGTCTGATTAGCAAAGAATCTTGTGGGGATTTACTCCTGTAGCACTTAGGGTCTGGGACAAAGTCCCAACACACAGCGATCTAGCATGATGGTGATTTCAGAGCTGATCTGTTTTCTTCATGTACTGCAGCATAGCTGTCATTGGGGGTTGTCGTGGTTTCAGCCCAGCCGGTAACAAAGGACCACGCGGCCGCTCGCTCACTCCTCCCGCCCCCCCCGGGGGGGAGGGGGGAAGAAGGGGGAGAGGAAAAAAAAAACCAAACCTGGAACCTCGAGGGTTGAGATAAAGGCAGTTTACTGGAACAACACAAAGAAATTGCAACAACAACAACGGTACTAATGAAAAAGTACACAAAAAGAGTGATGCACAGTGCAACTGCTCACCACCCGGGACTCGACGCTCTGCCACTTCCCCCACCCAAAAGAAGAGCCCCCCCCGCGGCCCGCTCCCCCTTTATATACTGAGCATGATGTCACATGGTATGGAATAGCTCCTTGGCCAGTTCAGGTCAGCTGCCCCGGCTATGCCCCCCCACCTCCCAGGTTCCTGTAAAAAATTAACCCTATCCCAGCTGAACCCAGGACAGGGGTCTTCTACTGTCAGGTCTATCAGTTGTTAGAGGCTGCTGGGCAATATTGTTTATCTTGAGCTAAGTATGGGTCTGTGAAGTAAGTAGAAACTTTGTGGAGCTTTCTGTTAAATGTGCTGTTGTAACAAAAGCTGACCCCTGGCAGTGAAGGTCTAGCCTTGATGACTCACTTGGCTCCTTTCAGTCTCATGCTATGTCCTGTTCATCAAAAGCATCCTAAAACCTGCAATCAACTGGATTGCTGGCTCATGAAGAGACAGTGTCCCACGGTAGCCTTGAGTGTAGTGAACTGATTTGGGGTGGGATTCAATGCTGGTTCTCTGAAGGAAAAATGTTGAAGTCATACAGGTCAAAAGTGCAAAGAACCTTTCTGTGCCAATAATTAGGCATCTTCTTACTTTCAGGGACCGTACTTGGCTTGTGTCTTCATTTAGATTTTTCAGGCCACCTGATTTAGTGCAGATTTCCACACGGAACTTTTTGAGGATGGACACTAAGATGGTACTGTTGTTCTCGGGTACTTTAAGGGCAGAACCTCAAGTACCTTTATGCCAGAGAAGACCTTAGCTCAAGAGAAACATGTAGTTGCTGCTTCTTCTATATCCATCCCTTTCTTCTTTTGCTTGATGTTCAAATAGGGAGAAATCTCCCAAACTTAATCATTTGAATATTGATGTGTCATTATCTAGGTTCAAGAGTTTCTGTCATCATTTTGATCCCAGATCATTGATACCTACAAGTGGTACAACTAATTTCTTAATCTGATGATGAACAACATGGTCTTTGAGTCAAATGAACTTTCTTGTTCTTGTTTTCCTAATTTTTTGATAGTTTATATATATATATGGATGAATAGTTTATATATATAGAAGAATCTGGAGGAAAAGGGATCACTGGGCTGTGAATTGGCAGAAGATAATAGCAAATCATTGTGGGAATGAAGATACGAATTTATTTGGGACTCGTGTATGGTCCACAGCATGAGTTTACCTGCACCTGCCTTATTGAAGGAGAGCAACACAATTCTTGCATAAGAAATCCTCCTCAAAGTATTTGGCAATGAAATTAACATAAAGTGAGCTATGATTTTGCTTGCAGTTACTCATTACTCTGTGGTAAATTTTCATTTGGCTCTATAAGAAATAGTCTTCATTTTAGTGTATTCATTTAGGAAAATCAAGGAGTTACTTAATATGCAGTTTCCATATATTGAAACATTCTTTGCATTCCTCTTTGTTCCTCCAGCACTTAGTGAAGTGTGTTTCAGCATAATCAGCCTCCCAGTGGATTCTAGCATGAAAACAAATCTCACTTTAATTTAACAAACTTAGGTTTACAAAGCAGTGCAAGGAAATTAAATTTCCTGTTTGCAGACACAGCCTTCTTTCTCAAGAAACATTTTTAATATCACTTGCAATTTTCCTGTAACTCTCCATTGTCAATTTTCAACTGTTGTGGTTGAGCTGTTAATCAAGAGTGCAGGCAGGTGGGCAATAACTCAGACTTTGTCAGCAATAGGTTTTACTGCTTTGGGTTTTTTAGCAGAGAGTGCATTTGTGGTGGCTATTCTAGATTGTGGGCTCAAGGAAAGATGGGGATGATGTCAAACTGGAGCTCACTCATCCATAAGGTACATCTACTAGAGTGTAGTTGTTACAGTGAAGGAGCTATCAAGTTCATTTACACTTTGTTGTGGGCCTAGAAAGCCATATTATCTATGTCTTTCACATACACAAATCATTCCATATATTTTTAAAGTTTGAATATTCAATATTTTGAATGTTTTGTTTTGCAGTTCACAAAACCTCAGCTGCTTTTGTGTTATGCCAGTGCTAGGCATAACACCCTATAGCTTTTTAGCACCTTCCAGCACCTATGGAAACAAAGTTCTGTTAAAATTATGCATCCTTACAGAAGTCCATTTCTGTAGAAACAAATTACCCTTTCCTTAGAAGGAAGCACAAAAATTGTTGCATAAGGCCAGGTTATAATTTTTTCAGCATGGTGTGCTTTATCAGAAACACTAATTTATTGACTCTGAAAACTTACAGGGAAGTATGCCAGCCTTGATGAGCCTTTTGTCAAGAACATTTCCTCAGGACTCTGATGAAAGTGGTAATTTGAAAGAGAGATCCTAATCAAACCCATAGCCTAGAGATTAATTATATTAGCTTTATATGTGGGATCTGGAGTCTCATCTGAATTGTTTGTATCCCAACCAATTATTTTGAAGCTGCCTTCATGCTAAAACTGTCTTCCTGATGTCATCGGCTCTGTTGTCTTGCTCTCTGGTTTTGTTTTGTTTTGTTTTTTTTTAAATAAATCTTGAAATGTTTTGATTTTGTTGTGATACAAAATAGAAAATATTTTTGAGTGTTTTCCAAAGCCAGAAAACTATTTCTTTGCCGTCTTTCTATGGCTCTTATTTCATTTGCTGTTCCTGCAGTGCCTGATTTCCTTTGTCCTCCTACAGCTGAGGAGGAGAACAAGGGCTTCTCTTCCCCTGGTCAGTGTGCTCAGGGCTGCTTGGATTGTCATTCTACCACAAAAGGGAAGGGATTTGTCTGACACTGCCATCTCTACACAAGAAACAATAAAACAGGGAGGCAAACTAGTCTTCATGGTAAACATGGCAAGCACTGTAAGCAGTACCTCAAACATGAGGAGAGTAAATCTCTATCCCCTCAGATTAAGTGCTTTTCTGAATGACAGTTCCTTATGGATTTTTCATTGGGCTGATGTATACAGCATCTGTTACATTGAAGGACTGCTCTTAGACACAGGTAATCCCAGAGCACGGAGTATTTGCAGCTTTGGTATGTAGGCATTAAGTCATAGTAATATGAACACAAGAACATAATTGTGTGGACTGTAGAGGTGCCTGAGATGGCAAGTTAGATCTCAACCAGTCTCAGCAAGGGAAAGTGTCATAGCTGGTATTTTAGAGAAAGTTATTCACTAGAGTAAAGGAGTGGGGACTTGAGAGGGAGTTCTTTCCTTCAAGACTGATCAACTAAAGGACTTTTCATTGAAGGTAGTTCTTGTAGACAGGTGCATGTACAACGAATATCTCTTTGAGGAACTAAAGTGGTTGTGGGACTCTGCTATTATGTGTCTAGCTGTATCTCTACCTCTGGTTCCTTTGAGTGAAAACACTGCTGGCATTAAGCTGGTTATGAAGTTGTAACTGATCACGTTTAGTAGATTTACCTCAAACTAATGCATGGGGTGCATGTCAAAATTACTTATTACTATAATCTCTTTTGGTTCTCTGTCCTGGAGCTTATAGATCTGCTTTGTATATATGAAATAAATATTTACATTCTTTCTTTTTGAAAAAGAAGAAAATAATGCTGATGGATACACAGCAGTTCTCGCTAGGGTGCTGAAATAAGTGTCGTGGTTTAACCCCAGCCAGCAACTAAGCACCACGCAGCCGCTCACTCACTCCCCCCCATCCAGTGGGATGGGGGAGAAAATCAGGAAAAGAAGTTAAAACTCCTGGGTTGAGATAAGAACGATTTAATAGAACAGAAAAGAAGAAACTAATAATGATAATGATAACACTAATAAAATGACAACAGTAGTAATAAAAGGATTGAAATGTACAAATGATGCACAGGGCAATTGCTCACCACCCGCCGACCGACACCCAGCCAGTTCCCGAGCAGCGAATCCCTGCCCCCCACTTCCTAGTTCCTAAACTAGATGGGACATCACATGGTATGGAATACACTGTTGGCCAGTTTGGGTCAGGTGCCCTGGCTGGGCATGAGAAGCTGAAAAATCCTTGACTGTAGTCTAAACACTACTGAGCAACAACTGAAAACATCAGTGTTATCAACATTCTTCACATACTGAACTCAAAACATAGCACTGTACCAGCTACTAGGAAGACAGTTAACTACATCCCATCTGAAACCAGGACAATAAGAATGAAAGAATATGAAGATTTCTCTGCTTGTGTTTGTGCAGTAGCCAAGTCCAGGCTGGTGTGTGAGCGGGTTACCTGGGTGCTAAAGACCCTGTGGCATAAAGTCTCTGCAGTGTGAGTGTAAAAAGCCTGCAGATGCAGGCTATAGCAGTCTGTTATTCTCAGACTGAATATAAATGGGGCTTCAGGATGGCGGGAGAGGGCACAACATACACTCTTAAGAAATAATTCTGTAATATGCTTTTATCAGTAGTAAAGCTTAAGAAAGTTCCTGTTGTGGGCAGCTACTTCCTGCTTCTGCATTTCATTACTCCATGTCCTCATTGTACTGTGGGGTTATTGTAAGAATGCTGGACTGATTTTGAATTTTTTCTGCCCAGCTTTGTTTAAGCTTGTATCCATTTTTCTTGAACTATCTAGCCTGTGTTTTACAAATCCCACACATACAATTGTGTTCTCCATGTGATTCCAAAATGCTGTGGGTAAAAAATTAATACGTTTCCTCCCAGTCTTCCTTTTTTTTTTTTTAGAAGAATTATTTTGATCCTGAGGTAATTTAAATGGTCATATTAGAGTGTGACTTCATAGCATGACACAATGATGGTTCCCTGTAGGGGTGAGCAAGCAGTGAGTGCTATATGTATTTGACCGTCACTGAAGAAAATATATGTGAATGTGGGGTAGACTTAGTCAAAGTTAATACCACCCTGCTTGAGCAAAAATAATAATAAAGCATGACTATTACTAACTGAATAATTGAATGGATAATTGAATTCATTTCTAAAAGTGATTGCTCTAAGAATGGTAGCTCATTAGTGGGGACAAAATAACTTCCTTTTTAACATTAATGCTTTTCTATAAAGCTACTCAGATAATCCCATTACCATCCTAGTACATGCAAGCAGATTTTAATGTGGTTATGGTCATCTTTTATATTGGTGCATCACTAAAACCACATCTAGTATGACAAGATCAGAGCAGGTAGTTTAATGCATTGGAGAGAGCCAATGCATAGACCATATAGCAAGTATTAATTTCTGGCAATTGAGTTTTGGGTTTTTTTATGTGCTATTTGCTCAGCTGCAGGTGTGTAGTGTGATTCATCATAACTTAGCAGATAAAGAAGAATTATTAAATTATTTTGATTTTTACAGGATACTGCCTGCAACTTGAAATATATACTCACAGATTTTTTTTTTTTTTTTTTTTTTGTATGCCCCCCTCTTCTCCCTTTGAAAAGTTATCCTAGTGTCCTTCATGCAGCCTTTTGGATAAGAACAAAGCTAAAAACAATCTATCAAAAAGGGTAACCATTATGAAGGATTACAAATGACACTTCTGTATCTGATCTTGATGCAAGAAGAGCTGATCTGACAGGCTTATCTTATGCAGCTGGCAGTTTGGCACTTTACATGGCAGATAATCTATGCAGATACTGATCCAGCAAATTCATCTGTCTTAATATGTTGAAAATCTACAGATGTATGCCCATAAGTCAATTAACTCAATTAAAGACTTAAGACTGGAACATTCAGTGCTGTGTTCTACACTCTTTGGCCAATGCTGTAGCATCTGTTTTATTAACTGTAACTAATGCATGTTGTATAAAACCTAGATAAGATTCGGTATTCTCCTTATTGCCCCTAAATATTACAGTTTTGTCAGTTCAATTAGGAATGTGTAGCAGAGATGGGAATTGTCCTGTTGTCTCACTGTTATTCAACTTAACATGGAGCTAATTTTCAAAGTATTAGTTTTAAGCTAAGAAAAATTAAAAAATTTTAAAATGTCATTGCTGATAATTTTAAATTGAGTGGGACTATTACATTACTTTCTGTAGAAAGTAAATGCTGTGGTCATCTTTTCCTTCAGCTGAATTCTTTCCTCTCTTAAAAAAGGGATGTCACATCTTTTTGTCAGTTCAACATTTCATTCTACTTTAATTACATTTTCTAAAGAAAGATATAGTTTAGAGGCTGCTGAAACCTAACACTGACAGACCATTATTCTTGCCTATGCGATTAAAAAGTTCCTGCAAAGGTAAGTTATTTATTTGTCATTCACACATTTCAAAAATGCTATTATAATAAGGATAATAGAGATAAGAGTATTTGTATACTTGTGTGTTGCATAATCTTCAAGTTAGTGTTGAAAAAAGAGACTCTTACTGTGAATACATTCATATGATTGTCACCTTGCTTATGAAAACCAGTTTACTTTAATTCTTCCACCTCAAAGCCAGATCTAGGGAAAGAAAGGACTCATACTCCCAGCCAGAAATGATTATACGTAAATCTTCAATACATGGTGCTATCTAGAAACATTTTCTTATTCCATGGAGGAATGTGGCTGAACTTCTCCAGGAGCAAATGGAAGACTTGGAGTGTCTGTCTAGTTCCTCTGTGTTCCTTTGCTGCAGAGGGGATGAAAATAACACCATCTTTAGTAGTAAGTGGCCTGAGAAACCCAAAGGCAAGTCTTTGTCTGTGGCAAAAAATAAGTTGGCAGGTTCTTTATCTAGTTACAAAATCATCCATGATCCTTTCTAGTTTTGTCTGTTATGCATATATAATATCTATAGTATCTATACTGTGTATATATATATATATATAAAAAAAAGGGATTTTATCCCTCTCCTCATTTTCATCTCCAAGTTCTCTTATGCCATGCTAATTACTATTCTATCTTTCACTTCTGTGACATGTCTTTAGGTTATCTGTCACTTTTTGAGCTTGCAGTTGCTACACATTATTAAGGTAAATGATATCATGACTGACAACTTAATAGATATTTTCCTCAGTAGTGACATAACTCTACCTCTTTTTATGTTGGTAAAATAGTACAAGTGGACGAGTCTGTTCTCTATACTTTATAATCTTACACTTCTCAAAAAAAGAAAATCCATGCCACTTTGCAAATAGTAATAGAATTAGTTTTTCCTGCTGCTTAATGTACCAAAAAAAGGTCAGTAAAAAAAAAAATATATATATATATTTATAAACACCATATATTTTCATATACATAGAATTAGGGCATACAGGTCTTACGAACCTGACTGGCGTTGTACTCCTAATTTCTAAAAACCTCATTTGTTAACACCTGCATGAAAATCAAGGAAATGATAGTACTTAAAGGGAACAGAATTACGGCTACCAATAAAAGGTGTGACAAATATACTGTCTGAATAAAATAATTTTTTATTTTAAAATGAAAAAGTGAGTGCACACCTAGAAATGTTGCTCAGAATTCTGGTTTCATTGTTATAAAAGGTGCAAAGAGTAACATTTAAGCTACAGAGATTTAAGGAGATCTGTAAAGTACTGAGGAGAATAGCAAGAACTACAAACAGTCTTTAAACAAAAGAACAAGGATGATATGCTTGTATTCGAATAGGATGGCCCTACAGAAAAAGAATATTAAAAAGTTTTATATCTACAATTTGCTCAGTTTAAACTGTCAGAATAGCAGTTAAAAAAAAAAAGGTTACTATGTACTTAATTTTCTCCTCCTGTTCTTTGTGTAAACAAACACGTGGTGTGACTGCTACTAGGGCTGAGCTTGGATAAACAGACGTTGGGCTCTTCCAGTAAATTCTGAAAACCAGTATCACATTTTACACTGTTAGATGTTTTCTTATGTATTTCACCTGAACATAAGAGGAACACCTACATGGAGCTAATTTTGTTGCCACTGTTAAATACAGATTTCGTGGTCCTAATCTTGCCAGAAGTTTTGGAAGTATTTAAACTCATAAGGAAGAAGCCAGTCTATTCTGAAGCTGGAATACAGGGCGTAGAATCAAAATTTGCAAGTTAAGTGTATTAAAGGGAGTCTGTTGTCTGCATCACTAAGGGGGAACAGTCTAATGTCTTCTCCTCACAACTAGTCTGAATGCTTTGGATACCAGAGGAATATCCCAGTATTGCAGACAATCAAATGGAAGACTTAAGGTTCACTCTGTTTCTGATGTGTGTTACTGGGGTGGTTTCACCTTAGCTGGCTGCCAGACACCCACCCAGCTGCTCTCTTGCTCACTGTCCTCAACAGGACAGGGAGAGAAAAGGAAAAAGCTTGTGGGTAGAGGTAAAGACAGGGAGATGACTTACCAATTAGTTTCACAGGCAGAACAAACTTGACTTGGGAAAAATTAATTCAATTTATTTAGAATTAAAATAGATTTGGATAGTGAGGAAAAAAAGATAAATTGAAACTCCATCCCCCACCCTTTTTTTCCCAGGCTCAACTTCACTCCATTATTCCTGAGTCCTCTACCCCCTCCCATACCCTCAGCCCCAGAAGTGGTGCTGGGGTTGGAGGGAAGTGGGAGCCATGGTCAGTCTCTAATGATTCCTCTCTTCTGCTCTTTCCTCTTCACACTTTTCCCTTGCTCCAGTGTGGGCTCCTCCCCAGGCTGCAGTCCTTCAGGAAAAAGCTGCTCCAGCATGGATCCTTTCCACAGGCTTCAGTTCCTTCAGGGAGTATCCACCTGCTCAGGTCGGTGGGGTGCTCCGTAGGCTGTGGTGTGGATATCTGCTCTGGTGTACTCCTCTTCATGGGCTGCAGGGAAATACCTGCCCCACAGCGGTCTCCCTGGGGGCTGGCAGCACCTCCCTCTGCCAACAGGGCTGGTTCTCACACTGTCCCTCACCCCTCACTGCCAGGTGGCCCTTGGCCGGTTCTTAAATAGGCTTTCACAGGGCACCGGCTCCTCTGAGGGGCTTAGCTGTGCCCCATGTGGGGCTGCTGCGGAACCGGTTGTGTCTGGCATGGGGAAGCCCTGGTCTCTCCTCACAGAGGCTGCCCCTGCAGCCCTCCTGCCAACACCTTGCTACCTACACCCAATATGGTTACCTATTAATTTTTCATTTATCGTTAATAAGAAAACAATGTTCAGCTTCTTCAGAGATTTGAATGGATGAACCTGCAAATTATGTTTGGGAAAAAAGAAGTCTAAATTGAGAGAGAAAGAGAGAGTAAAGGAGAAAGATACTTTCCTTTGGGGACTGTTCAATACTCTGTTGAGAGAGATGAGGAGCGTTGTTTACCAGTAAGTAACTGCATCATGGCATCTCTGTTTTGTGCCTAATAAGGTGAAGTTTTGTGGCTCCACGATTGCTAGCAGCATGCCTATTGCATCTTCCTAGGAAAGCTTTTGCCACAATTCAGTTTATGAAGGAAACGATGGGGTAATGAATGGATTAATTTTAATTTATTTTTTTCCTATTATACAATAAAGTGTGCTTTGGAAGGTATTTCTTTAGAGGTTAAACATCAGCTTGAGACTTGAAAGTGGGGTGCATGGGGCAAGCAAAGAGGTTGAGAGGAATGGTGCTGGTTCTTTGAAGTTTGCTTTGTTAGTGAATTTCCAAAATTTAAGCTCCAATCACTTTTTATCCAAAATATTTGTATCAAGCCACTTAAATATAAACCTTCAATTTTTCATATTGCTTTGGAATTTGGGGAGATGTAGTTAAGGGCTTTGAGAACACCTGTAAGTGATTAAAGACCTTTAAAAACAAAAACAAACCCAGGTAGTTGGTTACCTCTGTGAATTGTGACAGCTACCTTGGAGTACCCTCAGCTGAGGGCTGTGGGGCATCTGAGGTTTTCTTTTCTTGCATATTTTTTTTTCTTGTGCAGATTTTGCCCATTTGAAAACAGAGAAATAGCTGAAGTCTGAGGCCCCATTAAGAATTATATTTCTGTTTCAGGGCTAGGGTTGGGCTGCCAAATTTTATTCTGTTGTCAAATCCACATTAGGTAGAAGCATTAGGTCTGGTTGGTTGTACGCTTGTTTCTGCTGAGCTTAGAGCATATCTCCTTGTTCTGCCGGTTTTGAGTCCATACTAGTACTATCAACTGCCAGAACTGGGACTGTGAAAGTTGGGAGGTAGCTTAGAGACTTCCATGTTTCACTTGTGATTACTGCTTCCCTGCTGAGGCATAAGTGACCTCATGAGCACTTGTGATTACCATCTGTTTGACTTTGCAATGAAAAGTTTTGACTTTGCCCTGGAATGGATTTGGAGCACTCATAAATTCAGTTACAGCTCAAGTGATTTCTTTTGAACGTTATGAATTGTGTAATGTATTCTGAAGATTGCAGTATACTCTTAATTAACATTATTTAGAAGTATATTTATTCATAAAATAGGGATCATATTGTTCACTTCAGCATTTGCCATGAGACTGCTTAGTGTGTTAGATTTCCAGTGCAAATTTGATACAATACAACTGTGCTTATATACCTGTGTTCTGAGAAATGTCTAGAAGGAAATTACAAGAGAAAGACCTTAAAAAAGGTCTGTTCTGTCTGCATATGGCCCCTTGTAGAAACTGCTGTTCCAGATGAAGATTGATAAGAGATATTTTAAAAGCATACAAATGTACTCGTAACTATTGCTCATCCATTTTCTTTTTTCAGTGTAGCCCTGAATATGCTTCAGCCTGATCCATCTAATTGTGCACCATTCCCTGTGGAGGAGAAATTTGTATTGATATATTTTGGCCATTATATAAAATTACGCCAAAACTGATATAAAAAAGAAATAAATGAAAATATTGATGTAAATAGTAAGAAAGAGAAAACGGTAACTATATGGTGATCAATATCAGAAACAGACAAGGATAAATGAATACAAACACTGACAGATGTACAGGAAAAAAAATTCACTGTCTTGACCATCAAAAAGTTACACGGGAAGCAGAAAAAAAACCAAACAAGCAAAAAAACCCCAACCCCTGAATCTTACTGGATTTTTAACTTTCTGTGTAACTGCTTTGTATAAGTGCTGATGAATAACAAAGCTCATCGTGGCTATGCATCATACGATCAGTCCTGCGAGACTCATTGCGGTAGTAATATTTTTCCGTTTACCAGTCTCTCTGCTAGCAAAGTGTTCTTCTATGAATGACATTGTGAATCCATTTGATGTTCTTTGGATCTGAACACTGTCTCACCCATGTGCCATCAGTCATAATCTCTTGTGTAAAAATGATTTTTATTTTAACCTTGTTTGGTTCAGAAAAAAACCAGTTACTCATTTTGGTTAGTGCTAATGTTAGGCTGTTACAGGGGGTAGTTTCAAACCACTGCACTTCATAAATGTGCATGCTGATTAGGACTTTTATTTTTCATAATGATCTAGTAATGTAGCAATAATGCAAGTAATAACCCATACCTAATGATTTCGTGTCCAAGGACTAAAAGAATTACTGTAATACATTTAGTGCCAAGTTCTAAGAAAGAATTGTAAATTAATTTCCTTGTGCATTTTTACTAGGCATGTATATGTTGTTTATCTAGCTGCTAAAGGAAAGACCTGTAAAAAGACAAAAATAAAATGAGGATACCTGATTTCTGATTCTGTTGTCTTCTGAAGAGGAAGCAGCTGAACCAATGTTCCTGCTCAATCTGTAGGATGTATGTGGAACAAGGTGACAGTCTGTTTTGAAGGCATACAGCAGAAACTGGGTACCTGGGGTGAAGGTTCATATGGACGGCTTCTCATTAATGTTTCTCTTGCAAACAGTGCAAGGTGACCATAGGATAAAACCAGAAGTAGTATCAGAAGCAAGAAGAACACAAATTGAATTTTCAAATTAATTTAGATGTAGTCTTGGGGTCTTACTGGGATTAATTCACCAAAGATTTTTCAATCCTATCTCCTAGCTGTGTGAAAACATGACTGGGGTTGGTATATTGACCTAAGACTAGAGTAATCTCATTGAAGTCTGTGATACTATTTCAGATTGCTCTGGTATAGTTGAGATGTGGAATTTGAGATACTGTTTGTTGCACAGAAGCTTTCTGAATCTGCAGAATTCTCCAGGTATTTGTTACATCCTCCAAATGAGATCAGCTTCCTAACAGACACCATTGCAAGGGGAGGGAGGGGGTGTGGGAAGATTTCACTTTCTTGTTTGTTGCTTTCCTTATCTTTGTTTGGGGAGTGATGCTGGTGTGAGATAGTTACAAAAACACTGTAGCCAGCGAAATTTTTGGCAGTAGCGCTGACTTACAATGGTTTCCAGTGTCCATGAAACTATGACTTGCATGGGGTTACTCTTCCTGCTTCTGCTAAAAAAGGTTTAGTAATGAATCTTGCCAAAACGTTTCTCTATAGAATAGAACTTATTTTTTTTAAAAACCCCCATGAATAATTTTTACAGACAAATACTTTTTTTTTCTGTTGTTAAATCCAATGGTTATAATTGATTTGATGTGACATTCATTTTCCTCTTTTAAACCCTTTTTTTTGACAATGACCTTCAGTCAGTGTTAACAAAAACTAAAAGCTGCTAGTGCAGAAAAAAATGACCTCCTTTTCCCCCTCAGTCCTCTGTTAGTTCTCAGATTTTGCAGGTGACTGTGGATTTCTCCACCAACAAGGCGCTACCTTTGAACTGTTCCACCTGCATGATTATATGCCAGCGCCACCTCATAATGTTACAGTAGAGGATAACTTTCCTCTTGCAGTGCTTTACCTGCAAGCGTACCAGGTATGGCCTTAGCACTTGCAGTTTACCTGTTCAACCTACTCCTTAAGGATTGAGGATCATGATGACTGAAAGAATGGAGACTGCTGAAAGTGCTTCTGCTTGCAAACTACCCCATTAAAATATCTGAACAGGCTTTATTTCTGTGAACAGTGCCTAACAAACAAACAAACAAAACCAACCAAACCAGCTTTGTTCCATGGAGAAGGAAAAAAACCCCAACCACCACCCCCTTTTCCCCCAGTACTAGACTACAAAATGTTGATAGACTCCAAATGGTAATGATGGGTTGTGATCAAGAGGAGGAATGTGGAAAGCAGCTGAGATGCTACTTTGTAGGGAGATTTTGTTTAACTTGATGCACCAAACAAAGTCTGAAGTAGCTCAGGAGTTGATTCACAGCTGGACACCAAGTCCTTGCCTTAGGGGAGCAGAGTTATTTGTCAGAAACATGGGGCAAATGACAGGGCACAAGAACTTTCAGCCATTCAATTGTAATCTAGTAGTGCAGGCATGGCAAACCTTTGATTGTCACCTTTAAATCAGTTGCTTAAACTCTTGGGACTTCACTTATTCTTACTCCAGTGAGAGTGTGATCTGCCCAATCATCTTAGCATTTTCTTTTTTGTTCACTGTTAATTTTAGCAAAGAGTGGTGAAAGGAAGAAGAATTATTCCTGATGTGAGGTAGAAGAGAGCAGATGAGTTATTTTGTGAACATGGCTCTTATTTATGGTAGTGTTTAACTAACAAGGGCTGTACCTAGCAAATTCAGTGACTTTTTTTTCTCAGCATTCCTCCTCACAATGATATAAGCACAAGGCCCATGTGTTTTTTACCACTTTGTTATGCAAATGTGCTGTGTAGTATCAGGGGCAAGATTGATGAAAATATGTGCAGCATTTGTTAGGGCAGCTTGCTTGTCATCATTTCCCTCTGTCTTATGCATCTTGTTAAAATGTATGAATACATTTGAATAATCTTGTCTGATGTGTATCTGTGAGGGGCAGCAGCTCCCAAAGCCTTGCTCCTGCAGAGCTCCTTTAAGATCTCACATATGTGAGCCCTGCTGTTTACCCTCCGTGATCTGAGAGCACTGGCTTTCAAGCTTGGATCAAACCCAGAAGGGACTAGGAACGGTGAGCTACTGCTACTGTTGGTAGATTCAAGTTGGCATCCTGGATGTAAAGGGACTCAAAATTCTGCTTTGAAAAAGAAGACATACTTTTGAAAGATTGCCAAACCCTGCTCTAGTTTATATGTTCCTTTGACAGCAGGGTTTTTTTTTCTCCTTTGTGTTTGGGGACTACTGATATATGAGACTAGTCAAATATAAATGGTCCCCTTTTGCCCCTTCTTGCTGAACCATAGCAGTGCTTTGACCTTTGCTGGGCAGGTGGCTTCAGCTGCTTTAAACACAAAGTGAATTGAGCTTGTAGATTCTATTAATGATACAAATTCTGTAAAATATAGTTTTTTTTCTAAAGCCAAATTAGTCTTTTTTTCTCATTTAGCCTAATATCTTAGAAGAAAAATATAGACGACATTTTTCACTCTGTTTTAGGAAACATGGACTACCTTAAATGGTGTTCCTTTTCTGGTGTTTTTTTTTTATGTTTTTCTGTTTTTTTTTATATCTGTGCTATAACAGTAAAGGTTGATGAGCAGTGTTGAAGATGTGCTGATATAAATGCAGCCAATTGCCAAATCCCTGCATCAGCCTTGTTAAATGTGTGTTTACATGATGATGTGGTATCATTTCTGCATTTATGTAGCTGCAGGCACTTTCCTGGATTCCCAAGCTTGATACAAACATTCAATTAACTCTGCTGTTGCTTGTTATACTTTTATATATAACAATTTTAGTGTTTTTAAGTGTCACTGTCAAGTTGCTCTGCATGGATCTTGAATGAATGAAGTTTTAAGTGCTCAAAAAACTGAAGGTAAATGTGGCTTGTTTCTTTTATCCACGAGAGCCTCTGGACAGTTACAAGTATGTTTCTAGTTCAGATAAAACTTGTAGATGTTGTATAATTCAGCTGAGGACATGACATATTCAGACCTTTCTGCCTTTGCACAGGGGGTAGTACATGTAGCGTAATGGCTTTAGGACTTTTATTTATTTGCAAAATGCAAATAAATAAGTAAAATTTATAACTGTGATTTGCTTCATTTCTTCTCTCGTCCTTTCAAGCAACAGCCTCACTAGATTGGGCAATAAACACCCATCTGTGTTGACCCCTGAAAAATACATATTTTGATGCCATTTATGATATGGTGTCATTTCTGCATTTATGTAGCTGCAGGCAGTTTCTTCTGCATTCCGGCTTATTTGTTCCATGGAGGCCTTGACTCCTGTCAGGAAAGTCTGATTGATCTGATGGGTGCCCACCATTTTAGTTTTGCTATAGCCTGCCTGTTCCACATAAACTAATAGAGAAGGTTCTTACAAGGCTGGTGAGTTAACAGATTGTTTTAATTGTTTCCCCTTTATTGTTACCAAGCGCATATGCTCATTCATTGATATGGTTCAGCTGTAGTTATCACAAAGCTTCATTTTATCCTTTATTGGTTTGTATTGAGGTATATTATCTGGTATGTCTTTTTATGTGTGCTTGTATTTGAACTGTATTCATTCCATGTATTTTATATATAACATGTCATATTGCTTATGTTATAACCTCCTGTTTTGGAGCCAGAACCTGTTCTTCAGGGTGTTAAAAGCAAGAAGACCAGACCCCTTTTCTATTAGCAACTCAAATTTTGTGAGGGCAGAGTGTCCTTTGAATATATCATTGAACATGCAATCAATGCGTGAAAGATTCTGATTATCAGCAGTTATTTCTGAGGAAAGGAGCCTCAGAAGAAGAGTATTCAGAGAGCTCTTACTTGAAATTGATACATAGAAACTGTCTGGAGTTGTTGCTTTAGGAAGCCCAGAAAAAAAGTCCTCCTTTAAGTTACCCAACTTTTCAAGTAATAATTGGCTGTCACCAGGGTGACTTTTTGAAATACCAAAAATAATTATTTCTGTGTTGTGAAATCTATAAGATCTGAAATATTGGGAATAATTGAAGTCAAAGTTTATTTCTTGAAAATATGTCCAGGAGCTTTAACCTTTTCTTCAGATTTTATAAGAATTATTTATATAGTTGTATATTTTTATGCCCAAACACAGTTTTTCAAACAGGTTGTGAGAAATATCAGAAATGTGATTTTAGTCAACTGTTCCTTGACAGGAGCCACTAAAGTTAATGTAACAAGACAAGTGGTGGCTTTTTATTTTTTTTCCAAATTGAAACTTGGTTTAAGTCTCCTTTCAAAATTGTGTTGCTTGCCCAAATGCACGTAGTATGTGCATAATGAGGGGTAAAACTGATACGACATGTCTGTCACTGGAGTAATGAATATCAAATTATCAGTTTGAAGTGAATGAACTGTAAAATATATAATTATTATTCATTGTTCTATACCTTTTGCAATAAAAAGCATGAAATGAAATTTGCAATAAAATGTGTCCCATCTGCAACATCGTAGGACAAAAGCTTGTATGTCATGGGTCAAAATCAATCTTAGTTATTAGCAATTCATAGAAGTAGTTGATGATTAAGGACAAAGTGATGAAGCTGGGAAAAATAGTATTTCGTACTTAGATATGAGACTTAACCAATTAACTAAAAAACCCCTAAAATATGTAGAAGATGCCATTTCATTTTTCTTCCATCATTCTGTCTTCTGTTTGACAAATAAGTTTTTCTACACTGGCCAAAGTCCTGGGAACCCTCTTTACAGCAGGTAACAGTAATTAAGAAATGATCTGTGCAATTATCAAGGAATACTAATAAGTAATGAGTTGAAGCTTAGCTGTTTTTAAGATTAGGCAGACAGAAACAAATGCTGAATGAATTTATAGACCTAAAGAGAATATCTTATGCAATTACTCATGTCAAGCTGTTCTGAGCAATTAATTATTCTAGTATTATATAATACCTTTTTTGGAGGAAAAAAGTATTGATTGCATCCGGTCTTTCAGTTTCTCAAAATTAGATGTTTTCTCTGAGATGTATATTTTAGTGTTGGTGGAGAAATACAGCTGAGTTGTCAACTTCTGAACAATATGCATACAAAAAAATTGTGGTGCCTGAGGGCTGGATGTCCTGTCTGTCTAACCATTGACTATTTTACACTTGTTTGTCTGCTTGGTAGTCCTGGTAGCTCATAATGTTACCGAAAAACTCGGAATAAAGAACTTATCAACACCAATGTAGTGTAGATAAGCAGACACTTCTTTATTAACGGCTGGGTGCACGGGCGAGTCCTCTCACGAACCACGCACACCTGAACACCAAAATCATACACCTTATATTAAACTTATTCATACATATTCATTAGATTTCTGGGAATTTATTAGCATATGTAAATGTCCTTTACGCAGGCGCAGTGAGGGTCTCTGGTGGTCTTCAGAAGCCCTCTGGTGGTCTTCCATAGTCTTCCTCACTTGTCCGATACTTGACCTTTCATGTGATTCTGCGCAGTACGATTTTTGCCATCATGTATTAGATTTACATAAAATACATTCAATGTTAATTCTTGAATTTAATATTTCTAGTGATTGGCCCTCAGTCACACCACCTTATCAATATTCTTATACTAAAACAATCATTGGTTAATCTCACTTAACTCTACTGATTGGAATTTCTCGTTAATTAGATCAAAGTAAATCTTTACCAAAGCTTCCGTGGTTAACTGATTTCAAACAATACTCGAATTCTTATAGTTACACATAATACATTTTCTTAAGTTCCTAAGTTCCTATTAATTTAAAATTCTGACATCTGTTATCTAAGTTCTAAATATTTGTACTAGATGATTTTAACCAATTTCTCCGGCCTTGGTACAGGGCTATACAGGAGATTTCACAGCAGCTGTTAGTTGTTGGTTAAATATATAAAATGCAATATATATAATTTTGCTAAAATAGTTCTTATAGTTCCATATTCCTATTATGATTAATTCTAACTAATAACAAATCAGTAACAATAACACAATATGACGTTTTACACCAAGATTCAAAACAAAAGTTTTCCATCATCATTTTATTTTCCTTAATTTTCTTTAGTCCTGTTAGTAGACCTAGTGGCTGGCCCATAACTGATGGGCCACATGTGACTTTCATGGAGTTCATGAGACTCCTGTTCCCAGAGTGCATGTATCATCTGACAAGCAGCAAGGCTGTGCTAGAAAAGGAGGAGGTGGCTAATCTTAATGCCTGTTGTTGGGAAGTGCAAAGTAGGAATCACTGTAGCAGATGTCACTTGGTTGCCATGTGACTGAGTGAAACATTCCGTCCCCCAGCAGAGAAAAGGAACCTGCTGGCATTGTCATCTCTCATCTGTGACCCAGTTGCAGACCTTCTGTGGTTTTTAATGATGAGGAAGTTTTACCATGTGGTTTTATACAGTCAGAAAGATTGGTCAGTCTTGCCATAGTTTTTTCCTTACTGTGAAGTCCCTTCTACAGTGTGCCACAAGTCTAAAAACATTTTGATGTTGTTTGAGTGGGGCAGAACCACAGGCAGGTACTAATCATTTTTGAAGGAGGAAAAAAACAAAAAAGGAACCTTTGAGTAATATTTGTTTGTATCTGAAAGGCTATGCAAAGCCCAGAATGCTGCCTTCAGTTACGTTTAATAACAGAGGGAATTAAAAAAGGTAATCCATACACTCAGGTGATCTCTAGGTTTCTTTCCTGTATTTGGATATCTCCTTCCTCACTTGTTCATGTGGTCAGGCTAAAGTGAGAGGGACAATTGTACAGGGAGGTTACTTAGAGTACTGCGGGAAAGCTGTATTAAATCATTGTGGAAGTTGATAGATTGCTGTTGTCCCTAAAGAGCCTGAGATCTAAAAAGCCTCTTGGCACTGTGGTTGGAGCTGTGTGGGGACAGGACTGTGTTATTTGTTGGTGCAATGTCACAGTCGAGCTCTGACTGGAACAGGTCTCAGTGCTTGGTAATTCTGACTCCTAATACAGGCAAATTCTGCCACACTTTCACTCTAAGCACCAACTGTACTAAAAATTTATTATTGAAATACATAAATGTGAATATGAGGAGGGAGTATTTGCTAATATATGCATTATATTTTAAAACTAGGCTGTTGGCAACATAATTTTTATGTAAATTGGTATGTTTCAAATCATCTAGACATTAGGAGACACTCTGAGGATGTTGAGAGGGAAGAAGAGAAAGAAAAATAAGAGGCCATTTTCAGGTCGAAATGCAGAAGAGATAGGTGAGAGAGTTTTGAGGAAAGAATAAACCATTCAAGTAGGATGAGTGATAACTGTAGGTTTAAATCTGTAGAAAATGTACCGAGAGAAAAGATTGCCTTGGGAAAAAATAAAGGCTGCGTTGATAATGAGGAGGAGCATAAAAGACAATTAAATTAAATATTGTGTTATAAAGTCAGAGCTGCTTATAATCAGAAACAGTCTTAAAAGTTAAAAAATATTTATTTCAGGCCATTCCTAGGTCTAAGCCAAGCTGTTAAAATAAAATAAATGAACTAGAAAAATTTAAAGTGTAGATAGAATATGGCTGAAATATGCAGTACTGTTATGAAAGGCAGAATGTCTTTATGCCTGACACATAGCTCATGTAATTATGTGCATTATTCTTTCTTGGATAGCTGAAACACATAGGTCTTGACTATTAGAACTTCTGTAACACCCACATTCCTATTGATTCTTTTGGGAGACAGATTATTATTTGTTTTGGAGTGTGTAGAAGCTTCAGTCAAGGAGCACAAACTTATAAGAGGCACTGTATAAAAGGGAAAAGAAGTTGGACCCTGTCCCAAAAAACTGTTCTTGAGGAAAAAATAGACATTCTACAACAAATGACCATCATGGATACAACACCACTTTCGTGATACCAAACCAGAAGACACTCCCTTGTTATCTTTTTCCTCCCTGTGCGTTATTTACTACATTCCTGCTTTCTGCTGTGAATAAGACAGACAATGCCATCAATTACCATCTGCATTGTGCATTTATGGTAGTAAAAGTTATGTAACCATTATTTTATTAATATATGGGATAATGTAATAAATGCCAATATTTTAAGGCATATTCTGGAGAGAGGTTTGGGGTGAGGATGGACAGTTAATATATTTATTTTAAGGTACATTTCAGTTTAAGAGACATCTAAACACAAAATATGGAAATACTTGCAAATGGACTTTATTCTGTGTTTCTCTGTAGTGTGCACTTCTGCCTACACTATTGATAGTTATTTTTACACTTGATTGTTTAATCTGTGGATTTTGGTACATGAATATTAGTCAGGATGTCCTAACATAAAACTCTGATTTGTATATAACAGATGTGTACCATCTTACATGTGTACATCTTGCAGTGTGACAGTGATTCTGATGTGTAGTCCATTTGTGGTTTAACCACAATCCTAAAATGGTACAAGACATCCAGAGGATAGGTACTGTAAAGTTTTCTTATGTTCCCAGCCTCTATGTTTCTGTGGGTGGTCACATCTTTCCCTTAACCTTTCAGCTTCACAAGCCTTTGCTCACATAAACGTATCTAGAATTTAACAGTATCTCTCCGTTTCTTGAACTCTTCCTTTTTCTGTTCTCTTAAAGTATTTGAGTTTTTTGGTTTTCATCAGGGAATAGAGTATCTCTTTTCAATAATGCAATCCCTATTTCAAAAACAACATGGCTAATTTGGAAAGAGTGGTGGCCATAATAAAGACAAAGATCACTAGCCTCTTTGAAGATCGCCTGGGACCCCATCTTTCTGGATTAAGTAAAGGACAGGTTATTTGAAGCAATACCTGTCCTTTATGTAATGAGGTTCTTTCTACTGGAATATCCTTCAGCCTCTGCTGTATGGAAATCTGTAATTTTGAACAAATAATAGAAAGATGAACATCAATACTTTCTTCTGTTTTAAGAAAAATAAAATACTTACTCCTTTAAAATCCATGGCATTAGAATATAGTTCATTTCCCAAGATTTTCAGATGCATAGGCTTATTTATAGGAACATGGGATTTCAGCAAGATCAATTTTGTGGTAACACTCAAGAATCTTTACTATCAAAATAGTGTGGCACAAAATTTTATAAAGGTTACAATTTCTTAAGATTTTTTTCATTTATTTTAGCCTTGTAATCTAATAGTGGTTTTAACTTTGAATTTTTCAAGATACCATTCTCAACTGCCGAGTGTTGCTGAAGTTCTTGAGACATAATTGCATAAAACCTAAGTTACTTTAATTTCCATTTCTAAAACTTGAACTTAAGTTACAATTTATAAAGAAAAACTGTTGCTAACTTGAATGATAAGGTGCTGAAAAACTAGTACCTTTGAAAATCTGCTCAGCAAATGTTAAAATGTCTAGTGTTCTGTAATAGTTACAATGTTCATTTTAGAGATGTCATACTTGAGACCATTCATAGGAAGAAATGCCAGCAATTGGAATTCCCTGTTTTTAATATTTCAGGCAATCAGAGTGGCATTATATGTGCAAATTTGTTCTTTAGTTAAACAGGGCACCCTGCAGATCTGTAACTCCTCAATGAGGTCTATCTTTGGTGCTATTAGGGTATTACTCTTGCTTTTCTGCATAATCATTGAAATTTTTTTTTTCATTTCCTATGGCAACACCATCTAGATAAAAATGTTTACTAGTGAGCTGTATGTTCCTCAGCATTACTTTAAATATCTGGATTATTTACAAGATATTGATATCCAGTCCATGAAACAACTGTGCTGGAATCCCTGTGCAGATAGTATCATCTGACAAAACTCTTCAGAGGACACTCCTTTATTGTTTATTTAAGGAAGAAGGACTAGAGTCAGGTTTATTTAAAATGCATGCTTTAAACTCTCATAATGGAAAAATAAATCCATGTTCTGAACAGCTTTCAGTCCAAATGAAAAAAGATAAAGCATGTAAGAAGAGGGCAGCTTCATATAATTAACATGGAGTTATTAAATATTGAAGTTAAATGAAATGATAGAGGGATTAAATACTGTGAATCTCAAGCTTTTATGTAGTTTTAAATGAGAAGGAGTCTGCTCATAAGAAATTTGTGTTGAATTAAAGGTCAGCATTGGTAAGCAAGATAAACAAAATGGTTTTTTAAGTACAACTAAATACATAGGAAAACACAATCTCATTTGTTTATGACCTTTTTCTGTCCTTGTGACATGAATGAAAACATTTTTTGTGGTATTAGATACTTTCCCCAAGATTTTTAACTGTATAGACTTAAATGTATGAGAACTTAATCAGATGTGTGCTACTGGAGTTACATGGCTAGCTGCGTGACAGGCTTATCTTCTAATTCCAATTTTGTTCCTTGATATACAGTACACAGGCAACCTCCTGGCCTGAAGGTTGAGACATATAGACAATGGTAGTTCAGAATTCAGTTTTGCATTCTGTGTAGTTTATTTGTTGTGACAAATATCAATAGATAAATTTATAAGGACTGGACATCATAATCAAGGAGATGAAATCTCTTTTGTATTAATAAAAATAACTTGTAAGCTTAGTGACAATTTAAGGCACAGGGTAAAAATGCTGCTAAAAGTTTTACATATCAATATTGTGAGTAGAGTTTTATGAAATTTGTAGCTAGACTGTTTTTCCTGAACAATACAGGTTTGGGCTGACCAAATGTTGTGGTTTAACTCCAGCCAGCAAATACGCACCACGCAGCCGCTCACTCACTTCCCCCCCCACACCCAGTGGGATGGGGGAGAAAATCAGGAAAAGAAGTAACACTCGTGGGTTGAGATAAGAACGGTTTAATAGAACAGAAAGGAAGAGACTAATAATGATAATGATAACACTAATAAAATGACAACAGCAATAATGAAAGGATTGGAATGTACAAATGATGCGCAGTGCAATTGCTCACCACCCGCCGACCGACACCCAGCCAGCCCCCGAGCAGTGATTCCCCCCACCCCCATTTGCCCCAGTTCCTATACTAGATGTGACGTCCCATGGTATGGAATACCCCTTTGGCCAGTTTGGGTCAGGTGCCCTGGCTGTGTCCTGTGTCCTGTTCTTGTGCCCCTCCAGCTTTCTCGCTGGCTGGGCATGAGAAGCCGAAAAATCCTTGACTATAGTCTAAACACTACTTAGCAACAACTGAAAACATCAGTGTTATCAACATTCTTTGCATACTGAACTCAAAACATAGCACTGTACCAGCTACTAGGAAAACAGTTAACTCTATCCCAGCTGAAACCAGGACACCAAAGCATTTAGCAAGTTCCTGTTAAATGTTTAATATTGATTTAGACAGTGTTAAAAAGAATGTCTTTCCTCCACTCCCAAACCCCCCATTTTTACAAGACAGTCAAGCATACTTATAGCTACATAAACTTTTAAGCATGTCAGAATAAATACAGAGTACAGACAATAGTTTACTGCCTAGTATTATCAAGTCCATTAGACAAGGCACTTGACGCTTTTGCTCAAATAAGCTTGTAATAAGAATGAGCTACTAACAAAGGAGTCCTCCATGTCAAATTTTCCCCCTTTTATAATATAAGAACAAATTCTGCTAATGGGAATTGTCATTATTGAAAGGCTTTCTCTTGAGGGCGAGAAGATGTGCTTATGGCAGGAGACTTTCTTGTGCAGGCTATTTTGTGCAAAATAGGTTTTTGTTGTGCAGTATGATCAAACCAATGCCAACTTATCTGTATGATCTCCACTGAGTATTTAATGTTGCTCAGATGCACTGCTTATAATGTATTCTTTGGTTAAAATGTTCTCCAAAGAGTTCACATCTCATAATAACATATCATAAATCATAAAAATTCTGCTTTAACTGAACTTAGTGTCAAAAGTGTGAAAACTCACATTGCCTTAATTGGAGCAGGAATTTTCCATTATAATTTTATGTAAAAGCACATAAAGCATTATGATTCGAAGTTATCTATCTAAAAGTAAACCTAGAATATAACTACTGGTGTTTCAGGCAATGATATCACATGGAGAACTAAGCATGCGAGACAGAAGAATAAACTTCTTCTTTGCAATTTGTCTTTGACAAAACATATAAAATGTGTTTTTATATATGAAAGATTCAGGAAAGTTTTCAGTTTCTTTTGTGTGTAGGGAAACAGAGCATTCTGTTTTCTGCTGATATAGCCACTCAATGTTTTTTTCCTAATGCTGAGAAAGATTTAATCCTGTAAAATGCAAACATTTATTTACTTCTCCTATTTCCCAGCCATTTTCAGTTTCTACTTCTAGCTTACTTTCTTTTCCCTCAACATGCATTTATCCATATCCTTGTTGTCTCTGCCTTCCAGAGGAAGACTTAAATTCTTTACCAAACTCCTAATCCTCATTTTTTTAGTGGGCTAAGCCCCCAAATCTGCCTATCTTCTGAACTCTTTGTTCTTAGCTGCTACTCTATGAGATTTTAGATTTCATTCCTATCTTTGGTTTCTAGCCCTGGCCCATTCTGGAGCAGGCAATGCAGGAAATCCAGGTTTGCATGTCTGGTCATATCTTGGTGGAATTAAGGTCTTCTATGTTATAAAGTCACGTGTGTACAATACAGTCACATGTGACAATCTTTGAAATATTCCGGTTACCAGTAACTAGAGTTCCTGGAGACTAGCAAATTTCTGTTAAGGACGTGAGTGAGTGTTCAAAACTTCTAGCTTGATCGTGTAAGAGTGAACATGGCATAAGCTATATTTGTGAATCAAAATCATCTGATCTCTCCCTCTTCCCCTTTAAAGTTTCTGCTTCTTGATCCAAAGCCCAGGGCTGTTAAAACTATCCAGAGAAAAGGCACTGGATTTCAACAATTATAACAAATTCTATTTTTCCGTAGCCTTTTTCACTGAAATACCTGAAACAATGAGCTTGAACTCTGGCTCTTGCTGACCCCACAAGTTTTAATGTGGCATTTACCCAGCAAAGTATCACCCCAGAGGAGGAGTGGATTGCCAAACCGATGGCATCCAGATCTGGGATTCATTCAGCCATAATGATCGTGCATTGCAGGTGTCAGTATGTCATTTGCATCATTAGGATTTTTATGTTATGCAGTATCCTCTTAATAGGACACTAGAAGCATTCTCTTTTTTTGCTGTACAAGATAAGGACTTGTTGCTTGTAGTGCAGACTGCATAAGGAAAGAGGTTCAGTCTCATATTCTACAGAAGTTAATGGGATTTCATGCTTATGTTTAAAAGGCTTCCTAAGCATCCTCAGTTTGGCTGTTTTTTAAGGGAAGGCCTTTGACACTTAGAAAGACAGGATGCCAACAGGCTGAGCTGAAGATCATTGAAGTTAGCAGATGAAAGGACTTAGAGCTGAACTAAGTAGTAAGAAAGTCTAAATTTTCCTCCAATTTTACTGGAATCGACATCTTTAAGCTAGAGATAGAGATGAGAGAACATATTATCAGTACATTTAAATGGAAAATAGATCCATTATGCTGTCTTTGAAAAAAGAAAGAAAGAAAATATTTGCATTCATAAAGTAATTCTTAACCCTTGTAACTTGCTACTTCAAGTTTTACTTCCTAAAGTTTAGAAATCAGCAGTTAAATCAACTAGACAATATTGACTCTGCCCTAGTGTCAGTAGTTAAAGCTTCTAATATTACCTTTTTTTTCTTTCATAGTTCCTTTATAATGTGTTATTTTTGGATCAGTGACATTTTCTAAGTATTTTAGGTCAGAAACCATCTGAATTTTGGAAATACCATTGTACTGGACACATGCTGCTTTCCACCCACTCCTCCCACCCTGGACATGTGTCTATCTTGGGTTATGGAAAAGATGTCTTTCCTCATAAGATGATGTCCTCATATATTTTGTCTATATTGTGGTCCAGTTATAATAATACTTCTGCACTGACAAATTGTGACTCTGTTGACAGGCATTAAGACTGGGAAGATTTAATTTACTAAGAGTATGATTGCCTTCAAAGAGCCCTGTGCATGTCTTGCGGTCTGATAAAGCAGGCGGTTGTCTTTTAATGTTGTAGACATTACAGACAAAGAGTTTTGTGCACCTATAGCCATACTCATAGTAAAGGGGTTTTTGGTAGCTTGCCAAAGAGCTTGGGATGGGAGGTGGTTGTTATTTTCTTTTCCTACTGCTGATGTATCAATGTCTTGTCTGTGATTTTCGTTTCTGCTGCAGAGCTTCCCATGGGCCATTTGGTGCAAGTGTAAAGTGCTCACATGCAATCATAGTTTGTAGGGGAGTTTGGCGTGAGGGGTTGGTTGTTTTTCTTATTGTGTATCAGGTGGCAAGTAGCAGGGTGGGTTTTTGAGCATGCCATCTGGAAGGGGTAAAACCCAGGGTACTGTGCAGAGGGTGGGGAAAAGGCACCAAAGTAGAACGTATGAGTTCAGCATATGTTTGGGATTCTAAACTTCTTCTAACCTTTCTCTGTATGCATTTTGCTAAATTTTGGGACTTGTCCTTGAATTGACTTTCAAGACAACATTCCTGGAGGCATGAGATTTCCTGCAGACTCTACAAAATGAATTTGGGGTTTTTTTGCCTTTTTCTACTTCATTGTTCTACGTGCCAAATGCATTTGCAGATGGAACACAGAGCAACAGTTTTCTAGCAAGATGGTTTAATTACATCCGAAGGCTTGTAATCACAAGCTTTGGTGGGACAGACTATGAAAATGCAGTGTAAATGGTGCGTACAAATTTTAATGAATTGACCTGTAACTGCAATAAAGGAAAAAGATTAATTGCCTTATCCTAGATGCTACAAATTATTTACATTATGATTTTATACTAATGATGAATAAATTATAGGAAGGAGGCAAGTTTTAAAAAAAACAATGCACAGCATAGGTACATTTTATCTGTACATCTTAACTAAAATATGCGTTTGAATTCATGAAAGCATTATAGTGAATTCAGCTTCTACCCAGCTAGACAAACGTAAGGAAAAGGTAAACAATAAATGCTTTCAGAGAAGATATTTTGTAAAAAAAACCAAAATCATACTTTTTTCTTTTTTTTTTTTTTTCAGTTTTAGAGTTAATATAAGTGTGCTACAACTTAATATACCTTAAGAGGGAAAAGAATTTTCTGTATAGCTCTTATCTGCTGAGTATCCAGCTTGTTCACTTTTTTGAGTTTAGCTTGCTGTATAGTACTCTGCTGTCACAGTTCCTGAAACTTCACATACAAATCTGTATATATATTTCTTCCATCATCTTTAGCAAACACAAGCCAAAAAATGTAGTTTGCCTTTCACTTTCTTTTATAGAATGCTGTTAATTGTAAGCACTGCTGAGAAACATTAAAATATTTTTTCACCATTCATGCCTCTTCTATTTTAAAGATAAAATAAAAAGTTCCCACCTCATTTTAAAGTTTATAAAAATTACAAAAATGTACATGTTAATGTTCAAGAGAGTCTAATAAACATCTTATATAATAGGAATTACATAATTTCTTAAATAATGTGAATTTTGGTTTTTTTTCTATTTAAAAATAAAGTTTCATATAGCCTAAAGTAGAAGCATGGCAGAACTTTTTTGTTCTGGTGTTTAAATAAATGCAGCATGGCATTACTATGTCTTTGGAAACCTGACCTAAAATTTGACTGGGTTTGATGTAACTGAGAAAAGAATGCAACTTTAACGCAGTTTGGGGGGCATTTTAAACTAAATGTAGATTGAAAGGAAAAGCATAACTGTATATATTTACATTAAGATCTTTAGGTTCTAACCAATTATAGTAAAAGAAAAAAGTGATTTTTCTCTTCAGATGTGGCTTTGGATATCTGTCAAAAAAGTAAAGCTCTTAAAAAATCTACTCAGCTCATGGGATTTCCTTAATTTTCCGCCAATATTCAGTATGTGTTGTCTAAACCACAAATTATTCCCCTAAACATGAATACAGCCTGGATGCGAGTGCCTGTTAGTCTATGTCAAACATAGTAAATTTATTTTTCTACAGTAATAAAAAAAATCTGAAGGTCACTGCTAGAAAAATGGAGAGTAAAAGGAAATATTGCTTACATTACAGGAATTCATATTTTCAGGTGCAGGTCCTGCTTAAAGCAGAGGAATTATTGGCTGAGTTGCAGGTGATGTTTTTTTTGCGATACATTAGTATTATAAAAGTAGAGAGAGTAGATAAGGGAGGAAAAAAATTCATGCTTTTAAAAAGGGCACAACTACAAGAATATGTAATTTGTATTTAAAAATATGTACTTCTCAAATATCTTGAAATTTGAATCAAAAGCTAGAATGAGACAGGACAAAAGACTTTTGAATTGATTTTTAAGATTCTTTTTGTTTTAAAGATACTGCATAGGGTTAGGAAAATGGCAGATATTTATGAGGGTTGTGTTGACCTGTGGATAAATACTGATTTGAACCAGTCTCTCATTTTGTAGTGGCCCTTTTGTCTTGGAGGAAGAAATGTAAAGTATTCATTAATCATGTTATATTTGAATGTGCTTTTTTTAGAATGTAGTATCTTATGAAAGCTTATATAAGTGGTGTATGCGTTTAGTAAGAGTTTCTCTGTTAACATTTTAGCAACCTTTAGAAGACAAAATATAAACACCCACCCCAACCAGAACACCAGCTACTAATTGCGGAGATTGAAGTAGACGGACGCCTGTAAAGTTGAAAGCAGATGACAGACAACCCTTTATTGCTAAAACACACACATACTTATAGTCACATATTCTGCAAAGTCACTGTACACACGCACAGGCATAAAATATGATTGGTTATATCAACACTGTACACGCGCATAAACATAAGATATAATTGGTTATATTAACTCTGTACACGCGCATAAACATAGGACATAATTGGTTATACCAACTAAAACGTGTGAAACTTGTCTCAGTCTAATTGGTCAAGATAAACTGCTGAATTGAGGTTCTTTGTGCCAAGTTCCCTTTATGGTGGAATGTGCACTTGTGTTCTGCTAATTGGCATCTTTCTTTTTTTATCTTCTTGTTTATTCTGTTCAAAGTCTTCTAAAGGCATCTGGAATGCTCTTGCGACCGTTAGCTAAATATGTGTCTACACTAATCTCAGTATTATAGATTCCTTATTTTAAAACAAGTATCCAAAACAGTGTGAAAGGATGAATAATTTTCATTATGTGAAAATATTTCAAATGTATAGACCTTTTGATGCAAAAGAATTGTTTTGCACTCCCAAAGAGTGTGGATGTTTTCCATTATTTTTTAAATTTCCACACCACAAGTTACACAAAGCTTGTATAGTCATAATTTTTCCTTTGGAGATGGACCTTATAAGAGCTTGCAAATAATTTGACCTTTTATTGTATTTTGCTTTTGTTTTATTGTTCCTTTCTTCTTCCTAATACCAGTCTCTAAGGTCTAGGGCTAAATTGTAGAACTTGCTCTTAATGTACTTTCTTCTCTTCCCACCCCAGCATAATTTAAGGAATTATGTTGTTGTCACTCATTTGACTGTTGTTATTGCTCATAGGACACTAACTGAAAAAAAAATAAGGCTAGTAGAATTGCAGTCGCTTTATACTGAGACTGTTTCTTAAGCAAAAGTGTCATCAAAACCATTCGGTAGAATCTACAGGAGGAAAGGGTGTGTGTGTGTTGGGTTGGGGTTTTTTTTTGTGTGTGTATGTGTGTGGGTTTTTTCTTCTTTTTTTTCTTTTTTTCTTTTTTTTCTTTTTTTTAGTTTTTTTTCTTTTTTTTTTTTTTTCTTTTTGTGAGAGCTCAGACAATAAACAGAGCCAGGAGGAAGGAAAAGCTGGATTTGGTACTTTAACTTTTAGTTACATAAGGAGTTCCTTCTTCATGCAAATTCCTATTTACTAGTTCATTATTGTTAAATTGTATCTGCCTTCAATCAAGAGATCGCCTTTTGTTCTGTACAGCATGTGTTCTGTATAGTCAAAGCCTTTGAGTCATATCGGAGCACCAATGGAGCATATTTATGTGTCTGGATGTTCAGGCAATTCACATATTCAAATAACAAATACAGAATACTTCCAACTGCCCTGCAAACTGGAATCCCAGATGCCATACAAAGCTCTGAAATTGCATCCATCACTTCTCATATTTCAACACTGACAAGACTTTTGGCCTTCATCCTATTACATAAACTTGCCAATCTCTCCCCTGGCTGTATAGTCATTACAAGATGAAGAGATTTGAGTTCCCTATTTTCCGTTTCACCTTTCCCTGACACATCCTCAGTTTAATCTTCCCATTGCTTAGCTATTGCAAAAATGGGCAAAACCACTGTGAAGATAAGTATGCTTTCTTCTGAAAGAATTATATTGCAACATATAAATGATCTCAAAGTTCTCATATTAGTTGTTAGAATATAAAATAATTCCCCTTTAAAAGGACCTTAGATCACTCTTCCCAAGTCCACAATTTCCTAATGATTAAAGAAAGAAACAAGAAGGAACAAGAATGAATTTCAGTTTGCCATAAATATATTTATGTACTTTGCCCAAATAGCCAGTGAACAAAATAATTTGTTAATTGCCCAGCTCTTCTGCTGTGGCCAGAGCCCTCTCTATTGTTTGGTGTTTTTTGCTACTTTCTTCACACAGAAGAAACTATGTGGGAAGACTTGAAACTCGTCCTCGTATGGAGGTTTTACAGAAGACAAGGCAGGAAACAGTTTAGGGTTGTGTGTGTGTGTGGAGTTAGTTAGTTTGTTTGTTTTTGTATTGAGGTTATTTTAAATAATGCCACCTGGTTCAATTTGGTTTTGCTTTAAGTGTCAACCCTCCATCTTTGAGGTGATTTCTGTTATCTCACCAGATGTTTTCTGTAGCATCTGATACACACAACTAAATAATAAGTACAAAAATTACCTTGCATCTGGACTTGGTGAAAACATGGTAAATATTCCTTAGTGCAGTGTTCCTTCATACCTGGGGTAGCACATTCTTCAAATTGTAATTTGTTTAGGCTAGCACCATTGTATGACTTATGTAGGAGTTCCAGAAACATAACATTGTGATTGTAGCTGTGGGAATAAATTGCTATTTATAAGCATAGCAAAGCTAAGACTGTTATGAAATAAAAAGGAAGGGGAAAATGCATCTTTGTACTGTTCAATAAATAGGAGATGGTTGGTGAGAGGGATGGATATTGAAAGGGTTCAGGAGTAAGACAATCTGATGATACATGGTATATTCCCTACTTTAAGTGCATTTTTGTGTGATCTTCCGATGTACTTCAAGATCAGATATCCTAGTGTGCAACAGCTGTATTTGAAGGACAGATTTTTCAGAAAAACTTCAGATCCCATTTAAGCATCACTAAAGCTGGTTAAATGGAAAAGAGGTGGTGGCTTTTATCAGTGATTAAAATGTAGAAGTTTATTTTTTGTCTACAATGTACAGAACATAAAAGTAATTTTAGATATTTTTCCAAAAATATAAAATGAGAAGTTGACCAAGAGTCCAATGTTCTCACCTGCCCTTTTGCTTGCCATTGTGTCTTGACAGGAGTTGTGTTTCTTTGCATGTCCTTTCTCTTGCATCACAGTTTTGCAACTGAAAGAAGTGTTCAGAAGTGTCTGACCTTAATTATATCTGACAGTTGGGTACACATTGAAAAGATTTTGAAAACTGGCTTTTTACTTTGGTGTCTTAATTAGAGGGTTGTCTGTAAGTGTTGGTTTTCTCATCACTGAATTGCAGTACAATATACATATAATTTTGGTTTAATATTTCAATGTTTATGAAGTACTTTGGGATCTTGTTAGTGGCTTTTCAGTAATAACATTAATACTGGATGTGCATTAAATAATTTCTCTTTAAAGATAAAATGAGCTAAATGGATGTAAAACACAAATCAAATTAATTAGGCATACTATTTCTTTTCTAGTGAACAAACACAAGCCCTGGATTGAGACATCATACCATGGAATCATAACTGAAAACAATGACACTGTAATTTTGGATCCTCCCCTTGTTGCTTTGGATAAAGATGCACCTGTTCCCTTTGCAGGTAGGAACATACGTTAACAGCAGCGTTTTAGCTTATGGATTGCATTGTGAAGTTACTAGCATTTGTAAGGAATGAATTTGTGGTGCAGAGATAATGTAATCTGAAGAACAAGTTTAGAGGCTCTATCTCAGTACTCAGGACTTGACCATTGGCCCATAGACCTTGAAATGAAGTGTCTTTTACAATGAACAAATGTGTCTGCTCATTTGTTGTGAAGCAGAAGTGATTATAAACAGCATAATACAGCAGGCTTCCCGTATCAACATATTTTTTAATGAAAACACAATAATTATATAATTAAATTTGAATTTGCTTTTATGGAAGTGAATCATTACAATTGCCTAAAGTAATAATACATAGTTAATTTTGTTTTGTAATAACAGCCCCTGCTTTCTCTCTTCTGATTCCACTCCCTAGTTATGGACAAACTATGTGACAAATATTTAAAGTTGCTTAAACCTTATGTTACCATGTTAGTACTTTATAACTGTCAAGACTTGGACAGAAAATTTAATGGAGGTTTTGAAGATTTTGGCTCAGATTGCTGTATGATAGATGTATGTCATATAGAAGTTTTTACTTATATTAAGTCTATTTTTCCTGACACTTATTCTGTCATATTATGAGTTCCTTAACCAGAAAATAGTACTTTTGCATGTCAGGCAAGTTTTCTCTTAAATTCCCTGTTTCATTAAAAATATTTTTGAAGAAAAGGGAGAATATTAAGGCCTGATAGCAGTATTGAAACCCTAAAAAGATGCAATTGTTAAAAAGATTATATGGCTTAAGAATGTTCGTCTTTTATAAGGAAAGGAGCTAGTGAAGTTGAGTATCCTTGTTCTTCTGGTATACAGTCATGTTCAATAAGCAATAAGTCAAAGTACTTGGCCCAAACAGCATTTTACAACGTCATGTAAGAATTGTTTTAGCCATTTCCCCCCAAAGCATATACTGGCATAAACTCATACCCTGCAAAGCAGGGATTCACAAAATGTTTTTTATATATTGAACCCCATTTTAATATCAAGAATGGTTTGTCACTCATGGTGCCCCATGGTTCTTGGTTGCACAGAACACTTGTCTTCCTCAACTCTATATGCACTGGGGATGTTCAGTGGAGGGGACTCAGCTAAATTTAGTTAGAGGTAAAAGCCTCAAATAGCATATACGTATGGATACAGCAACCTCAGCATGAAACACCTTTGTCTGCTGATCAGTTCCTATGGCACCAAGTTACTTGCTAATGGAGGCATAATCAATGTCCATTCAGAGATAAGTAGACAGCCTCTAACTGGGAAGTACTAATTATAATCAGAGCAGGTGTACTTCATACAAAGATGCTCAGGATAAGGTGTCCTTAACTCAGGTACTAGTTTTTGAAGCAAAGGAAAAAGTATTTGTTTCCAAATTATTTCTCTTAATGCCTTCATCAAGAAGCAACTATATTTAAAACAAGCAAAAAGTGTGGAATGAGACTATGAATGATAAACAGTTATCCATAATGTATTTGAGCACACTTTTTTCTTGTAATAGTAACTTTCACATACATGTGCAATTCATTCTTCCAAATGTTTGTGGAAAACAGTAATGTAAACAGATGAAATCCTTGCTAAACTAAATCTGTCTGTGAAATCTTCAGGTACAGTTATTTAGGAATGAAGATCACTTCCTAGTGAAAAGATGCCCGTTTCATTTTGGGGGGATTTTTCTATTACTATGAATGTTTCATCTCATATTTGCTTCTTTTACTTGCATTCCCTTGGGATCTTTACAGGGATGTTAATCACATGTGCTGTTTCCACTGATACTTTTACAAACTCCTTGCTGACTGGGGATTTTTGCTAACCTGATTATTTCCTATGGTTTTTATACTGGGGCAATCAACATGTTTTCCATGAACTAAGGATTTACTTTTCTTGTAGAATGAAATACTGAACTTGCACAGACAAACTGGCTTTTGCGATAAAGGTTACATTAGACAGTAGTTTTAATTTAGTTTATTCATTTATTTGAATTATTTATATTTTAAGAAGTATTATGGGGTCTTGGGGGGAAAATACTTGGTGTGTATTCCCCAATATTAGTAGTTCATTTCCAGGTAATATTGTACATTTCGCCTCATGATCTGCAATCCATATGTAGTATTATAATACTGATTGAACCCTTAATTCCCTTGAAGGGCCTGGATTCCTTACCTGTTTGGGAAAAACTTCTGTGTGCTTTTTTTAAAGACTCTTACCTTTTAAAATTGTTGGAGTAACTTCTTATTTCTGTTTTAAATTTCTGCTTTAATATAATGTAATTTTATCTGGCTTCATAATATCATTAATTTTATTATAGCTCTTTATAAAAAATTCAATTTGTGAAATGTGTTTAGGAGAAGAAAACTGAAAATATATACAGCTACAACATTAACAATATTTGGTAGCTGTACATTTAATAATATTGTAATGTGGAATTTTTCTATGGCCATATTTTGTTTAAGTGTGGAATACTTACTCTACAGTATAATAAATTGGTGTTCAATTGTACCAGAGAATCAGAGCTCCAACAGTTTCTTTCCCATGACCCTATTAATAATTTCTGTATTTTGTCCAACCATTGTAGAAAAAAATTTTAAATTTAGTCTTTTGATAGATTTTACATGATTTTTTTAATTTATTTTTTTTTAATGGGCTCAGATTCAAGAATATATCAGGGCAGTTTCTGACCTGTGCTTATATATCTACTTAGATCTCCTTGAACAAGCTATACTAAAACTAAATGTGCATGGTTTCTTCCTCTGGAACTACAGCTGCTGCAAAGGTATACCAGCAGGTTGTTGGCTGTTCAATCAGCATTTGTGTTAGCTTATAGAAGTAGACATTTTTTTCAATAATATCAGTGTGTATTTGACTTTAAAAAAAACCCACAAAACCAAACAACAGAAGAACCCCTCCAACAAACCAAAAAAAACCCAAACCACAAACCAAACAAAAAAGCCCTAACCCAGCTGCTATATATCCTTTCAGTTTTCATATGGGCATAAGTCCCGTAGAAACAAAATTGAACTAACAACAGAAAGCTCTCAAGCCAACCACCAGGTTGATGTGCCTAGGGAGTGCCTGTAATCACTGAGAGGCTGAGGAAAATTTGCAGGGTTTATCATTGAAAGGGGTGACAGGTCACGGTAGCTGAAATGAATATTTATTTCATACATTTATTTACTAATTTATTCCTATTTATTCCATATTTATTTCTATATTTTGCTACTGAGGGCATAGTCCTTTTGGAACCATGCTTAACTTGTGGAAGTAAGGGTGGGTAGTCCTTATGTTTATGGCCAAGGCAAGGAGAGCTTCAGAAAGGAGGTGCGATTGTGTCAAGCTGGAAAGTATGTCACATCAAAAAAGGTCTGCTGGGGCCATGCCTGCCTTGGACACTATAGACCTCACTGAGTTTTTGTCTCCAGATTGTGTTATGCTTTATAAAACAAAGTTAGTGTTGAGGTCTGGGATATCTGCAGATAGGCAGCTAGCACTGTGGTCTCTAGGATTATAATGATGACAAGACGTGCACTACTAGTAGCAGATACCAGCAGATAAGGAGATTGCACTGTTCTTTCCATGCAGGAAAGCACAGGTCTGCTGTACAGCCCTGGCTTAAAGGAACCAGGAAGGGCTCTTTGTACTGCTCGCTGTAAAAGCTCTGAGTTCAGCAAGAGGAGCCTAGAAATGGTGCAGGTTTTCCAGCTCTGAGCTGTGTATTATCAGGGATGCTTTGAGCAACGTACAGATCAGCTTGCTCATGTTGGTTGCCCTGGTGCACAGGTAGTTTATGTGTTTTATATTTTTCACCTGAGCAAATAATCGTTCACCTAATAACTACTTTGTTACTAGGCACAAAAGCAGAACTAAGCTATTAAGACACATTTGGTATTAATCAAGGATTCTTATCTGCCCTGAGTGATTTGGTTTGTTTTCTATACCCATTCTCATGTTCTCATTTTTTTTTGTTTTAAATGTTAATTGTGGCGTAGACATACTCTAAACAATAAACAGTATTTCTGTTTTCATTTCTGGAAACTTTAACATTATTCCTAATACCTGTGCCTTTTACTCTCCATGGCTACTAAGGTAGGTCTTTTATTAACTGTCTTGTCAACCCCTTCTAGTAGTACACACATTACGGTGCACGTCAAACCCCTATTCATGGAGTGGTCACAAGAGAAAATAACTATAATCTGCACTTTTCTTCTCACCTCTGTCTAATGTTTAATATCAAGGGTGATGACAGGAGAAAAAGGAATCTTCTGTGCAGTTACCCTCTCAACATGGCTGTGTTTGCAGGGAGGGCTAACAGAGACTAACAGGACTAAATGGCCATGTGAAAATGCTGGCTGTCAAATGCAATCAGCCTATTTCATAACTGGAGCATGAAGACATTCACAAGATTGCAATGAATGGTCTTCGGTGTCTCTTTATCTTATGAATTTATTGTGAATTGTGCAATAATTGGAGTATATGTAAAATCATGGTTTTCAAAATTATCATGGTATGAACATATTCACTTTCTCCTTTTCATGCAAGTACATCTTCCAGACCTCTAGTTTTGAAGGAAAGCTTGAAAATACCATTGCAAATGGTTAAGCGTGAGAAGTAATATGAGTAGTTTTCCAAACTTCAGTTTTTCAAGTCCTGACCTGAAAGAGATTTTCACACATTGGTGTTGAGATACAACTGATCTATAAGATAACGACTTACCACAGCAGCCTGGCGCCTTTTGCAGGGTATCACAGAAAAAAAACCCAAATGAAAGAAAAACAACAAAGAAACTGCAAGTACTGTAGAAATAGTTATGCCTTCTGTCCCTCTCTTCAAACAGTATTGTGTAGGTGCAGTAGGGGCTTACTTATTACCAAATTTAGGGAAATCCATTGGAGGAATCTCTCTTGAAAAAAAAAATAATAAAATCCACCCAAAAGAAGGAATATAACGTTAATTAGGCTTGCACCAACCTGCAGGGTCAGCCATACAACAGTCAGCTATCGCACGCTGGTTATGAGGCTGGAGATCCCTTCAAGGATTTGACTTTCAGGCTTAGGAGTGGTTTGGCTAGAAACAAGGTGAGATCAACTGAATCAATTTGACAATTTTCTGTTTCTGTGGTAGCAAGAAGCCCTCACAAAATGCTGTAGGATTTTGGAAGGCTATTTGGAAAGGACATCTGTCTGCATTTAATAACAGCAACTTTTTTTCATCAGCAATTTTGTGCAAAAACAGATCTGAAATGAACTTCAGGATGTCTCCAGTCCATTCTACTGCCCAAGGCAGGACCCATTATACCTGTGTTATTCCTGATAAATAGTTTTCTGTCCTAATGTTAAAGATCTATAGTGACAGAGATGCAACAGCTTTCCTGGGCAATCTATTCCATGCTTCACCATAGTCACTGTTTTTCATGATATTTAACCTGAACTTTCTGTACCACAATTTCAGCCCATTAGTTTTTGTCCTATCCACCATTGCTAGGCAGAGCAGATTATTCCCATTCTTTTTTGCAGCAATAGCCTTTTATGTTACTCCCTAAAACTACTGTGAGTGTCTGAAACAGCAGGGTGGGGGGGGGGTGTGTGTGTAGCTTTGGCTATCCATTGTGTTACTGATACAGAAGTGAAGCAGAGAAATAGGAGGTAACTTTCAGAACAATGAGATGATGAATGCCCTTTTCACCTTGCAAGCGAAGAGCCTAACTCTTCACTGTGTCACTGTTATTAGGCTGATACACTTCCATTTGAGTGCAATGTGTTGCACCAAGGTTAAGCTGGATAATTTTACCACAGTGAGTTGGGCCCATTAAGTCTTAAATTGCTTTTATGCTCTTGATAGATTTACAGATAGCCTTTTTAAAAAAAGGTCAGATGTGTGTCTTCCTGGCTCCACACAGACAGGTACTTGTAATCTCAGAAGCAGTTGCAAATCAGACTTCCTTTGCAGATGGAGTCCCAGTCTCTGACTACATTTTGACTGTGCTAAAACCACTGTAAAGGATAAGGAGACAATAAAATCAGCCAAGAAGGATGTCTGAATGTTCATTAAACCAGAAGCTGCATCCACAAACTCTCCCAAATCATCCTTGTTATTTTAGCAGTTCAGAGGAGTGTGACTTCTCAGCTGCATCACAGCAAATCCAGTAGTTGTCAGTCCCCTTACACCCAGGGGCTGAACACGAAATCCCATTTCTCTGCTTCAAACTGCGAAGCTGTCTAGCCTTCTTGTTTGTTTGTTTTTATTGATAAGCAGTGGCATTAATAACAGAAACAATCTTTTTGGTACAACATTAAAAATATGGAAATAATTTTTCAAATTATGACTCCGAATATTATAGGTTTTAACTTATTGTCAGCCAGACTTAAAACATGATGCCCAGAATTCATCAGTGTTAAATATTTCACTGTGGAAATGATGCGTGATCAAAAAATCTGAACTGCAAGTGAAGCCATGGAGCATTGCAGTTAATTATAATAAATCACCTGCTGATTTTTTAAACTTCTATTTTTGAAGATTACATGTATTAGTGTAGCTTAATTAGTTAAGACTGTAGCCTTTAAAAGCAAAAAAAAGAATCTCTTCATGGTGAGCATAACCTAAGGTAGAAGAAAAGATTGGCAATAGCACAATCGATTCCAGAGATGCAGGGTTTGACCTAGGGATGCTGCTCATCCTCCAGTAAAATTCGAGTGATAAATGCTTAGGCTTCAGATTAAGAATGCACCAAAAATATCACTCTGACAGTGACCTCTGTTGGTTAGTCCCTGAAGTTCAGAGATGAGGGGTTTGAGGGTTTTGTGGGATTTTGTTTGTTTTTTCTTGAAGTTTTTGTCAATTAAGTTTGATTGCCTTTCTTAGTAATTTTGACAGTAGTGAAATAAAAGTAGGCAACATTAGTGTCTCAAAAGAAGACTAAAGGGTCAAGAATTCAGACTGTTCTAATAGAACTTTTAGTAAATGCCGAGTGGTCTGTTATTGCAGGACTAAGTGGTTAGGAAGAAAATTCGACTTTAATGCATGGACAGTGAATGTAAGTTGCTTCTGGCAGATGAAAACAGTCATGAATGAGAATGTTGAGATAAACTTTATTAGCCCTAAATATGCTAAATTACTTGAAGCCAGAAAGAAGCAAATAAAGTAACGAACTAATTATGGTTTGATGATGTTCACTTGGGCTTTTAGACTACTTATGGAAAATATTGATGTGAAAATAAATTGCAACTCTTGAATAGTTTTCTTTATAAATAAGACATTATCTTTGGAAAAGTTGGGCAGGATATTACAGTGGATATGCAAACATACACATGAGAACAGGGACAGAATCTGGCTTTTTATTGTGCTGAAGTATCATACTACATGACTACTTAGTTAAAAACCTGTTTAATTAAAATAAGTTATAACTGGCATTGCCAGGGAAATAGTGTCAGTTGTTAAACTTCTGGGCTCCTCAGAACACTAGAGAGAAGCCTAAATGGGAAGTATTGAAATTGCAAAGCCTGTAGGTCCCAAAATTGGTAGCTGCTATCATGCTCTGACTATGGATGTAGATTTTGTGCCACACACCTTCTTTGAAACTAATGAAGCCTTGCCATATGAGTACCATGACATTTAATAAAAAAATACAAACTTTAACAACTTGTTAATGTTGTTGTCATCAGAAGCAGGGCTGGTGATAGCTAGATAATCCAGTAAAATGAAGCTTTCTATTAAAAAAAAAAAACACCAAACAAAAAAACCCCCAAAAACCCCACCAGTGTATAGAATTTTTCTATTCAAGGTAGCAAAGATCTGTGCCAAATTCAAATGAATAGTGTTGTAGGAATTACTGTTATCCAGCAGTCCATGACAGGGGAAACCAAGAGACGCAGTTTTCTTGGACCTTCCTGCTAGTCTGCTAAAAGCCTTCAGCTTCACCTGTAAGATCCAAATTGTTGTGAAAGATAGAAATGCAATATAGAGTATTTGACGATTCTGGAAAATAAGTGTTTCGTTTGAACTGAATCCAGAATCAAATAAAAAAATCCATTGAAACAAAGTGCAGTAATGTAGGAATGATAAACTTTTTTTCTTAACCAGATCTTATTATGTCAGGCAAATTTTATAGGAAGTTCAAAATAATAACAGTCTGCTTCCCCATTGTATTCTTTGAAATTACACTGTTAGTCATAAGAATGTTATGGTTTTGACCTCAAAAATATTTTACTTTTTGTAAGAATTGGTAATTAATTTTAATGCAGGTTTTTTTCTTCAGTGATCATTGAAAGTGAACAATGAATTTTGCTTTTACTTGCAAAGCTAAGTATACATCCACAAACAATCAAAATTTTTCTAAATGCTTTTGCTAATGCTTCAGTTATGGAATTTCCAAGACTGTTCTAAATATTACTTGTCTATAAAAAATACTTGTGAGTATTCGAAAGTGAAATGAAAGCATCAATAGATGTTTTTGAGTCATCAACAGTTCTTAATTGATAAAAATCTTTGCACTGTATCTCAATAAACTGGTGAAGATAATACAGGCTATGTAAAGCATTGCTAATAAACACCTTTTTAGAGACATGTCAAAGAGATGGTAAATCTTGAATCAGTAGAACTAAACTCAGTGATACTGTAGTAATTTGTCCCATGTGCTGACTGTCCATCATGTAAGGACATAGCTGCATAGAATGACACCAAGCAATGTGATTAGCCAGCTATATTCATGTATATTTTATGCTGTGAACAATATACCTGAATCTGCAGTTGAAATATGAAGTAATTTATTTCAATGAACTTTGTCCATTACTTTTTTATTTTCAACAAAATATTTTAAAAGCTGCAGAAAGTAATTTATTTTGTTGAGTTACTATTCTAACAATTTTTTTCTGCAATGGAATATTTTGGAGTGAATTAAGACTGTAACTTGCTTTTGAGATGTAATTTTTGCTATGTAGTTAAGCATGGATTCTACACACTTCAGTAGTTCTCTAAAATCAGTGATGTTTCCTCAGCTATGAGTTTAAATTCTGAATGTTACAGGAAGTACAGCATTGTAGGAAGTACCTAGTATTTTATATTATTATACTTGTTCTATGATGTTAAGTGACTTCAAGCATTTTAAAATGGGACTTTTGTGATCTGAGTACATTCCCAAATTCACACAGGAGATTCATCAGCAAACTTAAAATTTTATTTAAAGGTAGAATTACTAATTGGCAGTAGCAGTCTCATGCTGATTTGCAGCACATACGTAACTCAGGTGAATAAATCATTGCCTCCATATCATCTGTTTGGGGATAAAATGATGAGGAATAATTCTCTTACTATGGTGTGAGTGATACGTTAAGGGCTGCCTTAGGTTTGAACAGGCTCATATCTTCTTAAAATTAGTGCTTGCCAAATAAGTGTAAGCAGGTGAAGCATGTAACAAAACCCTGCTGTAGTTAGACCTCTTTGTCATTATGCTTGCAGTGAATCTCATCACTTAAATTCTTACAATTTCAGGTAGAAATAAGCATTTTTAAACATTTATTGATATAAATTGAATTATTTGAAAATCGATGACAGCAAGCATAACTCAAAGGGATGAAGCTGGACAGTGATGAGGTTGAAACGGACAAGAGTGATACCACTGTTATATTTTTTCTTCTTGCACAGTTTTTTTCTCTTCATTATTTGGTATTCAAGAAGTAGTAAACTTGACCTGTCCATTTTTGCTTTCAGGGGTATGTCAACCCGGGAATTCAAAATCTGTGGCCATCTTTACTTCAGTAAGTAGTACTACAGTACTACAGTAACATAAAGGACTCTCAGAGGAAGGGCTGAAAAAAGTATTGTGAGGATCCAAGTGAAGGAATAAACAACTATTCTGAGTCAAATAGTACAACTTCCACTCTAATATCTCTCTTCACACTTTCATTCCTTCCATGGTCTGTCCATTAATTCAATTACATTTATCTCCTTCACACAAATATTTCCTTCTTTGCGTGTGTTCGCATGTTGTCATGTTCTTAGGTGAAGGATGATGACTTTAAAAAAAAAACATTTGTAAAAGCATGAAGCCTTATTTATGCAGACTTAGAAAAATAATCTCTAATACTGTGAAGTGTTAGTAACATAACAAGTGGACTTGGAATTTGCACCACTTAGTTTACTGCAACAAAATGGGCCCTACAGGATTCCAGTTTGCTTTAAAAATAAAATCAATAGGCTAAATTAGTTGGGAAAATGTCATGTTAAAATGTATTCCTCAGAATGGAACTACTTGAATTAGTGTAAGGCAGCAAAGGCATGTTGTTTGCTTGAAGTGGTTTCTAAATATTAAAAACATTTTAAAAGAACAGCCTATATAGGTAATTATTTAATCTTTAGAGCTCCTGTTGCTTATTGGTCAGCAATTCTTTTATGGAAAGAATAGTTGAGAAACCTCCTTTTCTTTTAAATCTGCTACTTTCCACTCACAGCTGAAAAAAGTTATTTTTCTGGACTAGAATAAACTCTCTCAATAGCCAGTAAGTGCTGTTGCTTCCTTTGCTTGCTAGGGCAGCCTAAAAAATGCATGTGATACTACCTTTATGAAGCAAGAGGGGGAAGGAGAATATAAAGAATTCTAACACTGGACAGGTTCAAACCAATTTGTTCTCTTGACCTAGGGTTTCTTCCACTGTCCTTTTTCCTGTGTGTTTAGACTATAAAAAAATCTAAGTGTTTTTATCTCAATGACTATGCAGCACTGAACACAGTCTCCTTGTGCAACACCAAGCACAAGGAGGATTTTCTGTTCTCAGCTGTCACTATTTTCTGTTCCATAATCTTTTATGATATAGGTATGTAGTATGTTTATAGTAGATGCAACAACTGGATCAGTGTGGATATTGAACCTAAGCTAACAATCCTGCAAGAGATATACATCAATATGGTTACACAGCTCTATCTCTATGGCTGTCATACCAGCTCCCAGCTGGTAAGGTAGATGCATTACTGAGATATTGCAGTGTTAGGGATAAGAAATGAAGAGAAAGTATTGGCAACTAGTGGAGTGGGGAAAAGAGTGGGAGAAATGTGTTCTTACAAAAAGGTTGAAGACTGTTGACAGAGGATGCATTGTGTAGACTTGTTTAAGGTTGTTAGTTCTTTCTCAAAATTAAAAAATAATTTTTTGAGTGTTTAGTCTTGGGGTTCTGTTTTGTGAAGAAGAAATTGAATGTGTCCTGTTTTTTACTAAAAAGCTAGATATGCTTGTCACTGAATAGATCTGTATTTGGTTTTGGCCATTATAGATTTAATATCAAGAGACAAAATATCCAATTGTTTATGATGAAAAAACAACACGTGATGTAAAGAACCAAGTATTTTCTTAATCATGTTACATGCATAGAGTAATGTCACTGGGATGTGAATGGTACTGATCCTACTAAGATACAGTGAGGCAGCAAGGAGAAGTTGAGAGAAATATTGTAAGAATTTGCTGGGTTTTCTAAGGAGACATATTGAGAACAACAGGGCTGATATAACATCTAGGTTTTGCTGGGCTTTCATTCTTCTGGAATTTTGTTATAGCAGGCTTCAAGGGACTTCAACAAAATAATTGCCTACATCTTCAGATATCTGCTAATCCAGAGAGGCTTGATGGCTTTGATGTAGCTACAGCATGTGGAAATACCAGACATCGACAAGTACATCAGATATGTTCAGTTCTCAGGATCCTTATTTCAGCAGTTACATTGTCATCTTTACTCTTCAATGCACTGGCCATGAGAAGGAGTTTGGCAGAAAGGAGGTGTAAGTTGCCTTTTTTTCCTAAATGATTAGCCTCTATTTTTTTTGTGGTGTTGCATCTTGCATTTACTGTCTGTATCAAGGACGCTTGAAGTCGGTTTGAAAAAACATACATTCTTCTCTTATTAGGTATTCTGCTACACAAAATATATACCCATTTCATTCAGGTAATTGGCCTTTGCAGGTAAAATACAGTAGATAACTAGACTCTTGAGGTGAGATTTGCTTTTCTCTTTTACTATTTTTGTATTCTGAGACCTTTTTTCTTTGTAGGCTGTTCTGTTTCTTCCACCTTCCTGAATGAAATCAATTCTGTAACTGCACTCTGAAAATTTAGTACAACATGAAATTCAAGGAACATAGACAAAATGGAAATCATCTCATGGCCATAGTAATCACAATTTACCCATAATTTGCAAAATAGAACCTAAATATTAATCCACAGAAACAAATGGGCCTACTTTTTCATAAAAGTCATCATAGTGAGACTGGTCAGGGGGCTGCAGCACTTGCCCATGAGGAGAAGCTGAGGAAACTGGGCTTATTCAGCTTGGAGAACAGACAATTTGGGGGGGAACAAAGCAGTAGCCCCCTGGCACCTATGAGGAGGGGATTGAGAAAAGGGAGCCAGGCTCTTCATGGTGGGAGGAGGAGAGACAATAGATAGGAATTGAAACAAGAGGGGTTCAGATGGCACATAAGGCAGAACTTTTTCACCAGGACAGTCAAAGATTGCACCAGGATGCTTAGAGAGACTGAGGCATCTCCATCCTTAGGGGTTTTCAAGACCCAACCAGATAGAGCCCTGAGTAACCTGAGTTCATAGCTGCCCCTGCTTTGAGCAGGACATTGCCCCAGAGAACTTCTGAGGTCCCCTCCAGCCTGAATTGTCCTATGATCTCGTGATTTTTATGAAGTTTGGATGTTTCTTTCAGAAATCAAATTGCTAAAGAGGTGGTGGGTGGAAGGACACAATAAGCTTGTTGTAATGCTATACCAGAAAGATAGACTGCTCGCTTTCTATGGATTTGAAGAGGATGCCTATGTTGGCAACGATAAGGCCACTTGATAAGGGAAAGCAAGCAAGGGATCTCTATAGCAGTGACCTGGCTGAAGTCAGCTAGCAATGTTCTTCATCTGCATATTTATTCTCAGCTGAGTCAGAGAGAACAGGCTTCACTGGCTTCAATGTTTAGTGTAAGCCTTGCTTTTTGTATTGGAGTGATACTTTTATTTCAAAATAAATTACTTTTAAAAAGAATCCTCAGCTTTTTATATAAACTGTTCTTTTCACTCTTAACTACTATGGCTATGTAGAATACACACAAAAATTGGAGGCCTACAAAATATTAGTTATAAATAAAAATTCCTAACACCAGTTGTTTAACTTTATATGACTGCGGAGCCATAAATGCTCTCTCTTTATGTGTCTTATGCTCATATGAAATTCAGGAGGAAGTACATTGAAGATAGTTGACAGCAGACTGGCTTTTACAGTTCACTCTTATGGCAAAGAGACCAGATTGTATTGAGTGAACACGTTGGCAGTGGTTCATATCCAGATTGCATTATCTTGTATAGCAGTTCTGTGTTGACTGTAATCAGATAACAGTCATAAAAGGCCATATGTCCCTTGTGAACCTTGACAGCATATACCAAGTAAATACTTTTTATTTGTTATTCTCTCAGTGGTCTTTTAGTGAGTGTATGAAAAATAAGTAGACACTAATATCAAACCTGTTTCAGTATTTTTAAATATGACAGCTTATTATATACACAATTAATACTGCTAGACATGCTAAAATATTTAAAATGCAGTCTTTAAATAAACAGTTTAATACCACTTTAAGAAGAAGCTGTATTGTCTGCCCTTGATTCATTTGGGGACTTCGTCTCTCAGTGGGACTTAATTTTCTGGTTAATTGTTGTTGTGAACAAATTTTTGGAGGAGAGGTTGTGAAAGAGACTGGTAGGGATTCAAACTTGTCATGCTGTTGGACATCTGTCTTTGTTTCAGGTTAATTGCAATATATTAATTTACTTTTAATTTTAAACAGCTTTTTAAAAGAAAGATTTTATTAGCAGATATAATGGACATTTTACTGCATATACTGTCCCTTCTGGCTTTTTTATATTCCTTTGATCTTCAGATATTATAGAAGATTAAGTGACAGAAGACCAGAAGTTAAAAAAAAAAGCCCCAAACTTAAACCCTTCCAAACACCCCCAAAACAAACACCACCACCCCCTCTACCCCCCCAACCTGCCTCCAATAACCTTAATAATCTTACTGCTGGGACTATAAATTGCTTTATTATTTTTTATCTTTTGCAATTAAAAGCAGAAGAAAAAAAAATGAAGCTTTTCACTTCAGTCATAAGAATAGTTCTCAGAGTTGTTCAGACTAGCTTCATACCCACTCTTTTCTTTAGGAAAGTGAGTCATATTTTGAGTATGTGGGTTGAAGAAAACATTTTATTTGATCTCATTACACTCACTGTGTTATGCGGAAGTTTCCTCCTTACTAATTGACTTGTATAACTTTTTTTTTTTTACTTTTATTTAAAGTTTAAGCCATAAACAAACCAAAAGCGTAGAACCTGCTAGTGCAAAACTATTTACCACGTTTGAAAAAATGCGTGAACGGTGTTGGCTAATCTAAAATTTCATTTTTCACTGAACACGTTATTTACTGTGTTCTACAGATTTCACAAATACTCATGGTCAGGGATTTTAAATTAAATATCTTCAAAGGTTGCTGAAAACTTCCTTTGTTTTTAGTTTGACCAAACATAAGCCTCTTTCATTATATGACCAGTCCAGGCTTTTTGAGGTATTTTTTGTATCACTGTGTTTACAAATACCTGGATTTTTAAAAAAGAGATGTTGCACAGATCTGCGTAGATTTTGTTGACTCATCATGAGCAATATTCTTATACCAAGTTGTTGCCATTACTCATTTTTATTATCTGTTTAATCTGAAAAATTAGGGAGAGTGATGAATGAACTTCAATAATAATGCTATTGAACTAATGGAGACACAGACAAGGAAATAACTCATTAATTACTGCCGTACAACTATTATATAAAATGCATGAAAATAAATGCTTCGATTTATATGCATGATGATGTACTACTCTGAAGAAAGATGAGATACTCCTTTGTTCTTGGTCTCATGTTAAATAGTACTAGCCTTTCTTTTGAAAGTTGTCATACTTGTATTGCAGCTACACCCAAATGTCATCTAAGTGCCCATTGGTCTGGGTTACTGGTTAAAAATGCCATCTAAAATTGTACAAGTAAAATTACACCATAACACTTAAGATACTTTCCCAAGTGAATTGTGTCAAAGTTCCAAAAGGATATAAAACTGTATGCTGGCTAGGAGTATTAATTTAGTACCAAATCTAATATATTTTTAATTGAAAAAACCAATCCCAAACCAAAAGAATGACACAATTAGAAATACCTAGCCTTATTCCGGATATTGGGAGAATCTCTTAGTATCTTCACTGATTGGATTCTTTGTCAGTGACACTAGACTAGCGCATATGAATTTTGTTCAGTGATTTGGAAACAACCGCTCCATGTACAAGTGAAGCCTGATGCTTCTGTATTAAATGGATCAAGTTTTTATGTTATTTTAAATGTCCTCTCATGTCAGTCTGTTTCTCAGACTGAAAGGCAATGTAGAGAGGACAGTTCATGGGTTAGAACTTAACCAGTCTTCAGGCAATGGGGCTTTGGAAACATCTCCATGGACTGGTTGGCAAAGATGGGCTCTTGACAGCTTCTGTGATGAGCTACCTAAAACTGAATGTTCTGAATACTCACCACTGTTTTCAGAAGCAAGTGGACTGGACTGAGAAAAGAGGTGCTTTGGCTATGGAGACATTGGGAATTTATTTGAGTGAAGATTACATGTTTTCATGAATTAGCTACTGCTAACTAACTACATGAAATTGGTAAGACAGTTTGCATGGAGTAGACAGACGATTGGGCTCAAAATTATCTGAATTATTTGTAAAATTCAAAAATGAATGCATGTAAAATTAAATTGCTTTCAGAATACTTTAAGCTACAGAAGTAAAATTGTTCGTTGTTCATAACTGACGTTGATGTGGCAATTCTCTTGTAATTGATAGATTATTGCCATACTACTAAGTCATCATCTGTACCTGCAACCTTCTACGTTCCTTGCTAAAATCTGTAGATCTTAAATACATTATTGCAAAAAGAATTTATTCTGGTCTATTTAAGACTAGTTCCCTGCTGATCATAATTCTCAGCTCTCTTCCATGTAGTTCTTTGGTCTTCAAGGAAACTAGATAGAGATTTTTCTTTGCACTCTTTATTTTGTGCCAATAGTTGGCTCATTGTACTGTGCAAATATCCCTATTTGCCCTGTAGTGGACAGAAATCTAGAATAAAGCTATTTATCCAGTTAGTCACTTGTATGTTTCTGTATTATGTATAATTATTGCTATTCTGAGCTAGTAAAACATAATATTAATGCTGTGCCATTAGAAAGAAATGAAAGACAGTAGGGCTACAGCAAGCCTGCTTATGCCATCAGAAACATCTGTATCTGCCAGACTGTCCTTGGCAATGGATCAGATTATTCTGAGTAACAATACTTGGTTATATGTAGCTCTTACAAGTTTTTTTTTCTTGCAGTTCTATCTAAATTTTATATAGTTAACATGCATGGAACATTTAATTAGGTTTTAATAAGAAATTATAAAAGTCAAGCAAGGGTTGAGAAATGCCTTGGAAATGCTTAATTAAGCAGGGATAGACACAAATGTTAAGCACAAACATATATTTTTCCTGCTTCAAGTCAGTAGCTACTTGCATTAAAAGTATTCTTTTGATTTACCTGAAAGACTCTTCTGCAAGACAAATAGAGACAAAAATGTTTTCTGTGAAGAGTGTAGAAGTTAGAAGGAAACATCCATATAAGTTTTCTGTACATAACGATTCTTATTACAAAGTCATTTTATATTGAGTGAGGGATAATTATGCATTCCAAGTAAATATGATAACCTTTCCTCTGCAATGTTAATGCATGAGCAATAACATAACCTAAAGCTTTGATAAACCAAAAGAATTTATTATAAACTGGTAAAATAAGTAAGTAGGAGGTTGACTCAGAAATGATACCCTGCACTTATGTCACAGACATCTTTCAGGCAGGAAATTGCTTACTGAATACAAGCCAGGAGGTTTTTGTAAAGTGTTCTATGTTGTTGTAATTTTGCTCCCAGTAGAAACAATTTCAGGTTTTTTGGGTTTTGTTGCCTCCTTCATCATGGGGGCAGGAGGGGAGGGCAAACAGAAATGTAGTGAACTTCAGAATTTTTTGAGAAAACTGAATATATGATTCCTGTTAGTCTTTTGCAGTATTATACACTCTGCCACCTCGCTGGCACTACAGAGCCCTCATTATCACCTGCTCCTGCTGTGATATCAAATGCTAGAGCTGCCCAACTAGTTGGCTCAGCTAAGTTTAATTTAGGAGGACATGCTAGTGTGTTTAAGTGATGTGAATTCTCCAACTAATACCATCTACACAGCTTCAGTCATCTTTTTGATGCCCTAATCCTTTTCTTTGGATAGTTGTGCTGTCTCTCCCTCTGGTTCTCGCTTTCTCTCCACCCCCTCGATCCCCCCGCTGTTGTCTTTTTTCGGTCTAATGTATTGTAAATTGGTTTGTTTTTTCATACCCTTCCGTGATACTGAACTTGCAACATTCTTTTCTTATTGGAAACCCATGTAGGCATGAATAGATAAAATATAGGTAGGTATGTTATAGGTATTTATGATGCACATTATTTATAAAACTTTGGTTGTATAATAGCATCTTTTGGACAAAATTAACCTGTGTATGCATTTTGTAAACACACAAACACTTGTATTATACTATTTTTGTAACAAAATAATTCACATCACAGGTCAGTTTCCCTCAGTTTTAGTATTATCTCATATGTTAAGATTAGATATTAATGCAAAGATTGACTGGAAATATAACTAGTTCAGGTTTTTAGTTACCTGATCGAATGTGACGCCAGTTTATTGGTTTGTGTCATGGTTTAACCCCAGCCAGAAACTAGGCACCATGCAGCTGCTTGCTCACTTCCCCCCAACCCAGTGGGATGGGGGACACAATTTGAAAAAAAAGTAAAACTTGTGGGTTGAGATAAAGACAGTTTAATAGGACAGAAAGGAAGAAAATTATAATAATACTACTAATATGACAATAATAATAAAAATAAAAGAATTGGAATATACAAAACAAGTGATGCACAATGCAATTGCTTTGTTACAAAAATAACAAATTTTTGTTAAATCATTTTGGGATACTTTTATTATGAAAATATGACGTTTTGAACTCTGTTCCTATAACAAAAATGCAAAAATCCAAACATCAGAAGAGAAGTGAAAGCAGATTTAAGAATGAACATTCAACTTTGAATAAAAAGTGAAAACTGAGTCATTGTTATTCCCACAACTAATGGGAAATAATTTAAGGTGCTGAAATAAGCTGTACTGGTCTTAGTTTATAATTAATTTTTGAGATTGATAAATCAGTAGGTAAACTCTATGAAACAGAAACCTGAATACACAAAAGGAAATAGATGCTAAATATTTCAGGTAGTTTTGTGAATGCTGTAGTCATAATATTTATTCAGAGTCAGTTTTTGTCTCGTGAAATTTTCAGACTTAATACTTATTTGCATTGAAAGAATCATAGAATCATAGAATCATTTAGGTTGGAAAAGACCTTCAAGATCATCAAGTCCAACCATCAGCCATGCCCACTAAACCATGTCCTGAAGTGCCTTGTCTACACGCTTTTTGAATACCTCCACGGATGGTGACTCCACCACTTCCCTGGGCAGCCTGTTCCAATGTCTGACAACCCTTTCAGTAAAGAAATTTTTCCTAATATCCAGCCTAAACCTCCCTTGCCGCAACTTGAGGCCATTTCCTCTCGTCCTATCTCCAGCCACCTGACAGAAGAGACCAGCACCCACCTCACTACAACCTCCTGTTCAGGTAGTTGTAGAGAGAGATAAGGTCTCCCCTCAGCCTCCTTTTCTCCAGACTAAACAGCCCCAGCTCCCTCAGCCGCTCCTCATAAGACTTGTGCTCCAGGCCCCTCACCAGCTTTGTTGCCTTTCTCTGGACATGTTCCAACACATCAGTATCTTTCCTATAGTGAGGGGCCCAAAACTGAACACAGTACTTGAGGTGCAGCCTCACCAGTGCCGAGTACAGGAGAACAATCATCTCCCTGCTCCTGCTGGCCACATTATTTCTGATACAGGCCAGGATGCCATCGGCCTTCTTGGCCACCTGGGCACACTGCTGGCTCATATTCAGCTGGCTGTCAACCAGCACCCCCAGGTCTTTGTCTGCCGGGCAGCTTTCCAGCCATTCTTCCCCAAGCCTGTAGCACTGCATGGGGTTGCTGTGACCCAAGTACAGGACCCAGCACTTGGCCTTGTTGAACCTCATACAATTGGCCTCGGCCCATCGATCCAGCCTGTCCAGATCTCTCTGTAGAGCCTCCCTACCCTTGAGCAGATCAACCCTGCCTCCCAACTTGGTGTCGTCTGCGAACTTGCTGAGGGTGCACTCAATCCCCTCATCCAAATCATTGATAAAGATATTAAAAAGAACCAGCCCCAATACTGAGCCCTGGGGAGCACCACTTGTGACCTGCCAACTAGTTTTAACTCCATTCACCAGAACCCTCTGGGCTCGTCTATCCAGCCAGTTTTTCACCCAGCGAAGAGTACACTTGTCCAAGCCATGAGACACCAGTTTCTCAAGGAGTATGCCATGAGAGACAGTGTCAAAGGCCTTGCTGAAGTCAAGGAAGATAACATCCACAGCCTTCCCCTCATCCACTAGGCAGGTCACCTGGTCATAGAAGATCAGGTTGGTCAAGCAGGACCTGCCTTTCGTAAACCCATGCTGACTGGGCCTGATCCCCTGTTTGTCCTGCACCTGCCGTGTGAACACTCTCAAGACCATAATCTTCCCCAGCACCAAGGTCAAGCTGACAGGCCTATAGTTCCCTGGATCCTCCCTCTGACCCTTCTTGTAAATGGGCGTCACGTTGGCAAGCCTCCAGTCATCTGGGACCTCCCCCGTCGACCAGGATTGCTGATAAAATGAACTGCTATCATTTGGTATAATTTATCAAAAACTTTGTTTTGTTCGTCATATTGCACTGTGCTTTTCTGCTCTCTGAATGCACCAAAGCTGCTTGGTTGTGGTGGTATTTAAGTTTACACTTGAGTAAAAAAAGCCTTTTAAAGAGGTTTGCACTGATCAGAAGTGATCAATTTTTTATCAAGACAACCAAAATAAGTAACTTATTACACTTCAGGAGGGTGCACAGAGCACAAAACTAGGGCATAGGAATTAATATTTCAGTGTTCTGCACTTAAGCCATTATGCTGTTTTGCTGACAAGAACGGAAAGAACATAGAGAAGGAGTGAAAGAGAGGAGCCTTCCCTCTCTTCCATTAGTTGTCAACGAAAACTTGAATTGACTAAGAAGGCCTCTGATCTGCTAGCTTGTATTTCCACCTCACACCTCACCTGTCAGCCAGTTCTCTCTTATCTAATTACAATTACAAATTCTTGTAATTTCCTCTTTGACCCAGCTATGGATGTGTAATTGTTCTTTAAAGGAAATAGAGCCCAGAGGACTTGGGAAATCAAAATTTAATTCTTTCCTCTGACACAGATTTCAGGCAGTCACTTAAGTGCCCGGTTTGATTACCATTCATTATTTGGTGACCATCAATGTGCACTTAAGAATCTATTGAAATAAATTACTGTTACTAATATAATTGCTGCCTTTCATGTTCCTTGTACAAATCTATTGACTGTTATGTGTGCACTCCTTCTTTCATATTCCAACCTTCATTTTAATTTTTTCTGTCTTGCTTAATGTCATGGTTTAACCCCAGCCAGCAACTAAGCACTATGCAGCTGCCTGCTCGCTCCCCCTCCACCCAGTGGGATGGGGGAGAGAATCAGGGGGAAAAAAGTAAAACCCGTGGGTTGAGATAATAACAGTTTAATAGAACAGAAAGGAAGAAACTAATAATGATAATAATAACAATAACAAAATGACAATAATAATAATAGAAGGATTGGAATATACAAAACAAGTGATGCA
>NW_010972676.1:4255120-4315794 GCF_000737465.1 Haliaeetus leucocephalus
GTTTTGTAAGATGGTTTCTACCATTTTCAAAAGCATGGTTGCTTCAGTTTCAGGATCCTATCTGAACTGGTCAAAGTACAGGCATATACGTCAACTTCCTATTAATATGTATACAAGGATATGTCTCTGTGTATATTTATCTCCTTAAAAATAAAGAAAAAAAATTCTTAGGAGTTTAAAACCATCTGAGTATTTAATTTTTTTTTACTGTGGAAACTTAGAAGAGGTAGGATAATCCTGAAATGTAGCTGTTTATCTCTCATGTCTTATTGCATATTTTTCAATTGCCTCAACTTTATAAACATTTAATTTTAGCTTTTTTACAATTTTGTTTATCTTTGTCTGCACTTGAAGTAGATTTTAAGGACACAATTCTTATGCTCTGTTGTCTATCAAATTATTCCAGATATAATCAGTCCATTAGTACGAGAATGAATCACTTTTCCTAGGTACGACAAGACATTTCTGCTCTGCACTGTTTCCTGCACTATGTGTTGAGCAGCACAGGTTAGCAGAGCAAAGCAGGAAAATGTAAGCTGCAGAGCTCCATATAATGGTGTATATACAAATGTACAAACAAAGGAGGCTAACAACAAAACATCTTCTACAGAATAGCAACTTTGTGAGTGTGTGTGTGTGTTGGTGAGGGAAAGTAGCATTGCCTTCTTTGGCTCTTAATAGTGCTTCTTATATTTCTTCCTCCCCCCCCCCCCAACCTTGTTTCTCTTAGAAATTGTGATTAAGACAGAGAAATGAAGTTATTTTCAATATTTTGATTACTGGTTTTCTTCACAAACAGTCCATAGCATATGGTCTCTACTTACAGGACAAGTTTTTTCAGTTTAGACAGTACAGTAATTCTGACTTCAGTGCTATTAAATGATGAGAGGAAGATCACTAGCTTAGAAAGATGATCCTGAATTCACTTGCTATGCTTCCTTGATATATAAGCTTTTTCACTTAGATTTGAAAGTTTTGGATGTGAACAAGCTTATAAAATATCCAGAATCTTGGGCTATGTGTTATCTTATCCAGTTCTGATTTCCCACACCTGGAAATGTGTTATACCATCACCCTGGGAAAACCTTAAGAGCCTGCACATTACTCCTCTTGCTACAACAGAATAACATCTTGCTGGGTGCTGAGCCCTTCATGCAAGGGGCAGAGTATTCTCAGCTGTTCATTTTTTGTGCACTTCAACATAAATGACCGTCTATGTCTAAGAGGTTATACAGAAAGGCTTTTTCAATTTTTGGTTGTTTCTAGGTATAGGGGTCTTCACCATGAGTGATGGAAATTTATTTTTCATTTAATTTGGTAGTCTTTTAAAATTTAATGGTGGTTGCTCTTTCTGTTATATCACAAATATATATATATATATATATATGCATATTTCTGGTCTGTTTTCCTGTCTTCTTTTTCTTGCCATACAATACTGTAATAATCATAGGATTTCTGATCAAATAGTGACCTCATCACTAACATTAGAATCTTGTGCCTGTACAGCCAGGACCCTTTGACTTGCACTGACCTACATCAAAGAGGATTACTCATATCAATGTTGCAACTATTGGCAGTTACTGACACTAGTGCTTTCTGTTGTTTGCTTCAGGAATTTTTATGAGAAAAGAAAAATAGGATGCTTTTCACGAAGACAAGACTGACACTTATTCCTGTTCAGATAAAAGGAAACAAACTCTCTATTCATTCTTGGCGTTGTCTTTTGCATAATCTAGAGGCTATTTGTGCATTTAATAGATTAACTCCAGTTTATTAAGGAAATGGACAAGATCCATTTGAAATAATAACAAGTCAGATTTTCATCTAGCATGAGTTGTCATTGTGCTACTGAAAAAAGTGAAGACAATATGGGTCTGGCCCAGTAAAACACATATGGGTCTGGCCCAATAATTTTTTCTAATTTATTCTCCCTTCTAATCAAGAAAGTAGCTTTGTTTCAAAAAGTCCCTTTGTAGGAATTTCTAATTATCAGAAAATTAATTTATTTAATTGTGTCATATTTACTATATAATTGACAAGAATGGTAAGGTGCACACTGTGGCTTCCGTGAATCCTTTTTTCAGAGATAAGGTTAGGAAATGTGTATGGCTTTTTTTGTTAATGGATCTGATTGTTTGAAAGAGTGGACAGCTGCAAAAGCTCGGTTATGTGGCCGACTTAAATAATGTGTCTTTTGGTTTCCAAGGTGAAGCAATTGCTTCATTGGTAAATAAAGCAGCTTCAGTGTTCTAGAATGCTAATGAGTAAAACCAAATAACAATAAAATGTATCAGTATTCACTTTTGGTCCACCTAAAGTGTGTGACACAAAATAGTGCTGTTTGGGGAAAAGTGACTATCCCAACTGCTCTTGAGAAATAAAAGCAACTAAAGATTTAATCTGAGCCAAAAATCCCAACCACCTTCCCTGCCTCCCCAGTTTTGCTGGAATAGCACTGCATCTTCTATTTTATGACTGTGGCCATCTTACTGAAGCAAATAAATGACTGCTAGATCTGCAAATATCAGAGTGTAATGCCTTTAATATTATACATACAAAATTAAATATTAAAGACCTGTTTGAACCCACTGCTCTGTTAATGATGTCTCAAGCCCTGGATCTAGTTGTCATTTCTTCTAGTGAAATGCAGACAGCAGTTCCTTGGCTTTTTTCCCAGCCTCCTCTGTAAAAATGGTTTATTTCTAATGCATAACCTTCTTTCTCTGCTCAGCAAATATGGGGCTAACTTTCCCGGCAGATGTTATCTTCCTAATTTCTAGCACTTGAAGAACTGAAAAATTAATATCAAACAAATTCTGATTACCTATAAAGCAAAATGAAACAACTGCTGCAGCAAAACAACTAATCTTTATTAATGATATGAGAATAGTATCTCCAATGTGGCTGAGAATGAGCAAAAGTAGTAGTAAAAGAGAAATAAACATGTTCTTGGCCAACTCTGTGTTATTTTCTTCTCTGTTAACACCATGACTAATTCTTCTTAATGTGTAACCATCTGCTGAAACCAGCAGTAATATCCAAGAAAGTCTGGGCTGGGATTTGCATCAGGATGAGTGGCAACTACATGGCATGGAAATCTTGGACACTATTAATTCAAGTAGGTATCCTGGTTTTGAAGTTCATTGTTCACTGAGTACAAGCAGAATTAAGTGTTTACCTTAGCACTCTCATCTGCAGGCTAGTCTGTGTGAGACAATGAGCCAGTTCACGGATCTTCCCAAAGACACAATGTGTAGAAGTAGTTATCCTGGACATCAGAGACCTCACAAAATACCTAGGCCAGAAAGGTGAAGAAGAAAGGATATATATCCTTCCCTGCTGCTGCAGATTTATCCTATGTTGAGGAATGGCTTTGGGTATAAGTTAACAACTCCAATATAAAAGTACCTAAGGAACTGAGAAAAAATATTTATTCCGAGTTATGAAAACTATAGAGGAAGGGGAGAAGAAAGAGTACATTTACATGACAAGTGTAATAAATGTGACTTGTAATAAGCTCTTTTTATGTACTAGTACTGTGTTGCCATGCAGGATTTTTCAGAGTATTTTGAAGGGGATGAGGTGGTGAAACAACCATGGTTTTTTACAAACAGCTTCTGGTAGACCTGTTGAGCCAACCGAAGCAGTAATTTGTTGTGTGGGGGTACTCATGAATCAAATAGTCCTTGATACATACCCTAGGATGATTCTGTGGTGGTTTGATTAGTGTTACAGAATCAGAATAAATAACTGTTGATTTAAGAAGGGCATCTTTATTACACTTCTAAACAAATGCTGTGTTTTCACAGTGTGAATGAAATACCAGCCTTGATTCTTTCTGCTGGATTGTTTCTTGGTGCCGACAGCAACTGTAATGGTTTTTGTTTGATTGCTTTTTTGTTGTTGTTGTTGTTGGTCTTTCTACCAATTCTAAAGACAGTGGTTTTGGAAGTATTGCTCTTTACAGCTCTCAGACAGAATCCCTTTTGTCCGTGGTGGGTATGAAAGAAAAAAAGTATTTTACTAGAGACCAGTGATTTGTGAAAAAGGAGGCACTCTAAGAGGCAGCTATAACCAGTTTGCAGGGAGGGATGGATATAGTCACAAGGTAGTTCACTGGAAGAGCATAGTAGGAAAATGCAGCAGCTTCTATTGATGGGTGACTTCTTTCAGCTCTTCCTCTGTTTAAAGTCTCAGAGGGGTTCACTCTTCCCTTCTGTGATTAAAAGTTTCCTGCATTCCGCATGCCGTATTTTTTTATTTCCTTGAACAATCCTGTAAACTTGGATGTGAATCTGTAATGTTCAGGGTGCTTCCTATTCCTATCACCGATTCAAAGAACTGATTTCTATTACCTATTGTATCATTTCTGACCGAACATAAAAGCAATGATTTGGTTTGTAATGTTCTTTATCTCCTTAGTTTTCACAAGCATAAAATATTTCCCCAAGCATTATAAAAAGATTAAAATTCAATTTGAGTGCTGAATTATGCATGGTTTTCAATTTGGCAATATTATAAGAATTTCTTGTTTCCCAGCTTTTTAGTGTTAGGAGAAAATATCTACTATCAAATGTATTTTTAATAGATATTTCCTTATATTAGATGACACAGTTAACATCTAATCCATTCTACTAAGATGTCTAAATGTTTAATTTTACAATTTATAGTGCCCAATCTTTTTGATAAATGGGATGCTTCCATTTATGGCTAAGATTTGGGGGGAGCAAGCATATAAACAAAATTACTTCCAGAGAGGAGAAAAATCAGTTTAGTTAATTATTTTCCTTAAATGTACATGGTAATATTTAGCAAGCTGCCAAAATATGAAAATAACAATCAGCAGAGTAAAGCCTGAAAAGCATTAATCACAGTTTAGTGTGATTAAGCATTCTTAGTTTAAATAAGGATGTGAATATCCTTAGGATATTCAATGCTGCTAGAAATAAATGAATAATGTATAAAAATAATGAAAATCTTAAAGCAGAATAGAAGCTTTAAACATCCAGAGTTTTGCTCTGATGTTTTTTTTCTTTTAGCATCTGAGTTGAAACTACAGGTGTCTCATATCTCAACTTTGTTGTAGGCTGATCTATTTTCTAAAATTGATGTATGTATATAAATAAATGTTCAGAATAGATTGGAATCAGTTTGCTGGAATTAGAAAATATCGAAGCCTAAGATGCCTATTTCTTCATTTTTATACTTAGATCTTCATAATTCCCTACTCAGAGACCTTTCAGGGGTTTGGCAAGGTGAGGTTACTTATTTCCTGAAATGCACTGAAGAAAAGAATCATTAAACATGGGCAGTACTGTTTGTATGTATGTCTGTGGTTTAGGATTATTTTTTTTTTTAAAGTGACATATTTTCACAACCAACAAACTTTGTACCTTTATATAATCTTACCTTGACCTTCTCAGCCATCCAGAGAATTAAATGAGTTCCACTTACTTGAACTCGATTCTATAAGTGCTCTCAGCATCAGCTCTTGATATATACCTATTTGCTTAAAACGTTTGCAGAAATTATTAGTGTTTCAATGTGTCTATTCATTCTTGTTACAAATTTGTCATAGCAAATTTTGTGGGTTTATTCATTCATAATTTTAGCTTTATTTATTGAATATGCAAAGCGATGCAGATGGATTTACAAATAAACACATTCATTCTCATGAAATGAGGTATAGTTGAGGTCCTTAACTCTAGGATATTTCTGAACATTCACATAAATGCTTTTATTAAGTAATCAATATCATTAAGTATTTGTACATAAAGCATATGGATGAGATATGTGAAAAAGTAATAAGCATTATAAATCCATTTTGTCAGTACTGAGAGTATTAAGTGCCTCTCAGTACGAAATAAAGGTGTTTAACTGTGCATCCTTTCAAGAAATAATAGCTGTAATTTTAATCCATTCTAGATATGTTGTAGTAATGCAAAAATAATTTTTTGGTTACTGTGTTGAGGTGGAAACATGCAGGTTTTGACCTACTATTGATGAATTTATACCATACTTAATGAAAATAGTTTTAGTCAAGGAACTTTTTTACACCGATACCAAAATAATTTTTCCCTTTCATATTAAATAAAGGCTTTGTTTTTGTAATTGTTTTGTTGTGTAAATGTCTAAACCATTTGAGTTAAAATAAGTTTTAGGCTTGTAGCTCAATCAAAACTATGCTGATTACAAAGGATTGCATAGCTGGTCACAAATGGACGGACTAAGAAAATACACTAATATGTAAAAATGTTACATTGTTGGTATTGGAAAACAAAATCCAATTCCTTCACATTTTTATACATTTTTTTTTTCAGAGTCAATGCTGTTTCAACAACTACATAAATTAGGAATTGCTCAGCTGCTTGAGTTATGGGCAAACTGCAATGCATAAAATTCCTACTTTAAATTTGTCTCTGAAATTAATTTGTGGGAGTGGGGAATTAATGAAGTCAAAAACAGGTGAGAGGATTGCCACCACTGTAGGGTGTTATTCTTATTGATGAATACATCTTCACGCTAATAGTTGTTTAAGTGTAATGAATTGTTCACAGCATAAAATGCTCGCTAGGAATGGCAAAGGTTCTACATAGTCTTGCATTTCTTTCATGGCCTGAAATACCAACATGTCCAAAGAAAACAAATTAGATTGGACTGTCTTACCTGTAATTAGGGAAATCTCTTATCTTTATAAAGACAAACCAATATGGCCAATCAAGAATTCTTGATTCTATCAATCTTCTTTAATTACCAGAAATCTCAGTGAGAGGAGTGTACAGAACATGACCTGAAGGTGCAAACATTTTGTTGAAATTCACATTGGACTTGGACCATGGGAATAACATTGCTCATTCTTGCCATACAACTGTTGTCTGACTTATATATGATTGAAAATTAACTCTGATTCCAAGATCCTAAATTATCAAATGTTTATGCTGTCCCTCAATGTAAGACAGTGATTCCACTGGCTGAACTTTCCTTGCTCCCAGCCTTGCCCATTATTAGATGACCTTAGGCCAAAAAAAGTCCATTTGCTGCAGCTCAAAGGAACTTTAAAAGTACTAAATGTGATTTGGCTTGTAGGATCAAGTCTTCTCACTTTTGACTTTCTTCAAATGATTTTCCCAAAGAGAAAACATGAAAAGACTACTTTTAATACTTGAATTTTACAGCTATTATATCTTTCCTTATATGTGTAAACATATGGATTCCTGACTTCTTAATATGGCGGTTATTTATTAGCAGCTATTTGTGTGTATATATACACTATTATATACTATATTGTATACAGTATGTATACTATATATATACACACTATATATTCTATTACACTATTTGATATATATTTTATCAAACATTAGGGTATATTGTATGAATTTTAGCTACTTAAGGCTACGAAAAAACAATGTTAAAACAGGAACATTTTGAGACATTAACCTGTATTTTTCAAATCACATAGTAAAAATGTTTGAAGTTATATTTAAAATAAAAGTATTTAAGCATTATATATTTTTTGCTGGGGGGGGAGTTCTTCATAGTCACATTTATCTAAATTAACTTCAAAACATAGTTTGTTTTACAGGGGTTTTGTTTTGGGTTTTTTGTTTGTTTGTTTGTTTTTTAGTAAAGTTCCTTGATGGAGAAGAGTAATAATCTGTAATAAAAGACTTGGCCTTTGAGTGGTCTCTGTTAGAGGGAACAGCAACACAGAGTCTACTTAACTAGGCTCACAGAGAGGATTTTTTTTTTTTAATTTAATGGATATAAAGCTTCTAAAATAAAGATAATATATGATGGTGGCAAAAAAAGGAACAAAAGCATGCTGAATATGCACAAGTGAGTTTATTTTTGTCAATTTTCAGAGATGGATCTTAATGGTACTACTGTCTGCCAATCTCATGGTATTTTATATAGCCCTTATGATTTGCCTGCCTTCCCTGGGACTCAGATCCCACTGAAGCCAGCAACATCCCAAGCCACCATATTGCTCTTATTAGGAATTAAAGGCTTAAATAGGTTTATGCTTCTTGCACTTGAGATCCCCAAATTAAATCTAACCAGAAGCTATATCTAATCACCAGCTAATGAGAAATTTAGATTTTTAAGGCAATTGACACTCACAAAAAACAGCACAAAAACCAGACTTATAATTACTGTCCAAATAACAAAACCAAACCAAAGTTTCCTTAATTAAAGCGAAGAAGTCTCTCTAACCTTTCCATTCCCTGCCACATTCTTCCCTCCAAAAGTCTCAACATAATCAGGTTAGCTTATTAAACCACATAGTATGATTTCATAGCATGTGTGGATGATGTTAAGGTAGTGTAAACTAAAACTATAATAAGGCACTGCAAGTCATTGTTATCACTAGATGAGAGGTAGGCCAGTGTTGGTATCATTGGCAGTTGAATTTACCTCCATGGGGACAAGTGTAGTGACGTAGACCAGTGGATTCTGCTTCACCTTCAAGGCATTTCTGGAGTGCCATATCTATTAACTATATTTTGATAGAGTTGCTTAAGTCTTTTTAATTTAGAGTGCATATTTTAGTACATTCAGTTATTGATTGGATCATTTCTACAATAATTCTATACTTTCCATATTTTCAATGACAGACAAGTCTTTCCTATATTTAGTTGGGATAAGGAATCATGCTGACTAGTACAATGACTAAACTCAACTCCAGAAGCAGTCATACTTAGGAAGTTTGATTAGAAACTTCCATATTTAAATAGGTATCCATAGGTCCTATTGCGTAAAGATACGTTCTTTTAAAATATGTCCTTTGAAATCCCTCCTTTCTTTGGTTAGCAACAGCCATGTCCAGCAAAGCAGTCATGCTCCTGGTGTGAGAGGTGACAATGTGATGAATATTTTGAAATTTTTGTGATGCATATAAAGAGTTCTTTTCTACAAAAAGTGTCGAAGTGTTATAAAAAGGTACCTTTCACTTACCTTCCCCCCCTTCTGCCCCTCCATCTAAAGCAACAGAAACCTTACAGCTCATATCAGTGGAAGTGGAAAAATAGAAGGGTTTTTGAAATGTCTTACTGTGCCTATAGGCAGTATTCCTTCATAGTGTATTTTGTTATGTAGGTGTCAGTGCAAAAATGATCTTTTCTTCCTTTTGAATGCTCTGGCTGTTCTCATCATAGTAAAAGAGATATTTAAAAATGCCATTGTTTCTCACAAATAAGCAGCTCTGAGTTGGAGCACTGATTCCAGTCAGAAGCCTGAAGACACGTTTGGATCCAATGTCACTGTGTTGCCACCTATGAAAGCTATTTGAGAGAGTTCCATGGCAGTGTCAGTACCGTCCAAAACAGTGATCAAAAAGCCAATGAAATGTGAAGATTTAATAAAAAAACTAAAAAACCCAAACCTAAAAAAACCAAGAAGAAAATATCAGTTTGCTACTGTCTAAATTCTTGCCAGTGTTAATACTTTTGGCCCAGGAAGTCCCTAAACAGCAGATTGCCGTAAACCAGGAAGATCTACCACTATTCTTTTCCCCTTTTCTGTTCATTCTCTGTTCTTATTTGCTTCCCCATAGCACCTGCTACTGGTTACAACTAGAGGAAGACACTGGATCAGAAGGGCCTTTCCTCCGATTGCATTGTGGGCATTCTTAGGGTGCCTCTTAGTAACGGCGTGATAAGTACAGCTAGAGAGAAAAGAATGAGCATGTGCAATGAGTAAGTGTAATAGTGCCAACTATGTGTGACATCAAAACATTAAGGCAGCTGTAAAAAAAAAAGTATAGGTTAAGACAATGTGGTGATTTCTGTTTGTAAATTGCAATGAAATAATTCTACTGTAAAATTTCTATCAGGTTTGGAAGGAATTCTGAGATATTTAATATGACCTTTATTATGGTCATTGTATAAAACACAGTGGTTTTAGGTTTCATCATAAATGTCCTGTTGAAGTGAAGAATCCAGAGAATAAGAAGCGTGGACAGAGATCCCAAGAAATCTGATCTTTGAAAGAATGTGGGTTATTTAATCTCTTGAAGAGATGACTGATAGAACAAAGGAATTTTCAGATATATGAATGAGTTGATAAGAGGAAGGTAGAAAGAAGCAGCAGCTTTTCTGCTTACCAGGGCTAGGACAAAGAGTAGTAGTTTGAAATTATAGCAAGGGAACTTCTGATCTATTACTATTTTTATTTTATAAAATCCTCTGATGTACTAAAGATGATTAACTATTAGACTAGATGGGTTAGGGAATTGTGGCATTTCTATTATTGGAAGTTTTTAAGAAGATGTTGAAAAAGGTTTGTGTTAGAAATTTGTGCTTAGAGGTACAGCTGGAGTAAATAACCTCTTAAGACACCTTCCAGCCTGTTTCTGATTATTTTAGGAAGGATTTGAAATTCATCATATTAAAGGGTTAAAAGCATATGTCAGGGAGTCTCCCATGTGGTGTTGAGCAATGCAATTTCCATGACAAGAGTAGAAATAGCAAATTGAAGCCTCACTGTTTTAACAAGCATATTTCCATAGAAAACTGTTGTCAGTACATAACAAGAAATGAAAAAAAAACATTTAAATACTGCAGCCTTCTCTGTTTTGTATCCAGTTTCCCAGATACCACGCAGCAAAAATGTAAAGTGTTAAGAAAAGGCTATTTGGATATTTCAGCATCTAACTGATTGTCCTTAAGACAGATACCATTCTTCTGGTTTAAGAAGTTTTCAAATGAGTTAAAGAGACATTTTTAAATAATTTGCTTTATAAATGATCTATTTCTAAAACGTCATGCATGTCTCCATCTGCACTGTTTTTCTTTGGTGTGATTTTTAGAGAATCACTTCCTATAACTGTGTAATCTAGTTCTAACATAACTGTGTTTTGTTCGTTTTGCTGTGTTTGTCCTGTTTTATCATTCTCTATGATGAGCTGTTTATCTGACTTTCTGAACAGCCTATGTTTTGAAGGCAAACTGCCTGGAATACTTTAATCAAATAGAAATGTAAATAGGAAAAAAACCCCATGTCAGTCTTTTTCTTTGCAACTTAAAAGTTAAGATCTCTTTTCTTAATCAGCATAACATTCAGTAACACAGTACATACCTTGGATATTAAGTCTTGTCTAGGTTTTCCAAAAGTAAATCTTATACTTACAGGCATCTTACAATTAATTCCCTGATACTAGAACTATGGATGTTGCATTCTCTGTGTTCTATCTGCAAGGGGAAAACCCAGCTATACCCCAAAGTTCCCGTTTATTGACTGAGAAGTAGTTTTCTCTGGGAGCTTTAGGTCATTCTTAGGTACAGTCAGTTAAATCTATTGAGGACTTTAAAGACAAGAAAGCTCTTGAATTTATCAGTATTCACAGAAAGACTTCTGACAGTACAAAGCATTGGTGTCGCATGCTCTTAGTGTCCTGTGTAACTGAGCACATCAACTTCACTGGGCTGATTTTTGAAGTGTCAGAATCTTTAAATGTCTTTATTTTTAAGCCTCTCAGTTGTGGGAACAGCTTGGTATCCTATTTGAAATGTGTATTTGCTGCTAGTCCACTGGGTCTCCACGTGTTGTTTAGGATGTGAGTGTTTTTTCTGAGGGGTAGAATAATAGTTCTTTACCAAAGGTGACACTGGGTTATAGCATTGCCTGTAAGCACTTCAGGGTGACAAGGCAATTCATGATTGAGATTTATTCTGCAAAGTGTGATTGCAAAAAAAAGCACAGAAAACATCAGTGTTGGGGTTTTTTTTCTTTTTGTGCAATCAAAAATGATGCTCCATGTAAATGCAAGAATTTCTGCCGATACCAGTGTCAGAGAACTCAGCCTGACTTCAGGGCATTTATATGCCTACCTGAATTTGAATTTACTCTTCTTTTTCCTTTCTTAATTTGAGCAGGGACTGGAGTATAGATATCTCTTACCCTCATCCTCAAAGTGTCCATCATTTGATGACAAAATGGATCACATTTGCAACTTCTGAACTGAGGTGCTGATTTTTTCAGCAAATAAGCCCATCAACACAGAGATGCAAGAAATGTCCAGCCATGTTTCTAGGACATGATAATCTTGATCTTTCTCACAGTATCAGTTTGCATTTCAATCGGCTTCTCTGAAAACTGGTAGATGTTGAAGGCTGTGATTTTGTTCAAGGCACAAGCTAAATTTCTGTGTGCTTTTGCAAAACTATCCACTGCAAGTAGAAGAGGCTAATTTCTTCTGCATATGTCCTGAGACTTGGTGAGTAACAGAGGAAGGTTCAAACAGATCCTGACAGACTCGCAAGTAGCTAGATTTCATATCCGAAGATGGAGAGTAGGAAGACCATAGACTATAGGCTTTGTAACAAGGATGTTGTCCTTAAGATGGCAGTTAGGACCTGGCTATTCTTGAAATTCTTATATTTATCTTGACATCAGAGAATGGCATTTGCATAACTACATTTGATTAGAATAACTTTCTGAATTATCTTGTGCATTTACTTTAAGTATATATTGTCCTAAGAGCCAAAGCATGTGTAAGTGATGATGGCTGGTAGAAGAGGAGAATTACACTGGGAGACTGCTGAATAAGGGCTGGCTGGATGTTGCACTAAGCCATTTTTGGAAGGAAAACAGTTACTGAGCAATTAAAGATCTAATGCAGTGTGGTAGAAAACTGAGTTGTTTTAAAAATGGAGCTAAGTGTAAGCCATGCATATTAAGGACAGCAGCAAATACTCCCCCCTTGGTGCAATGAGAAAGGCCTGTAAACCACTCCCTGGGGCAGAAACTTTCAGATTCTGACCAGAATCAGATCCAGATTCAGAATCCATTCAGGGTAATATGGTTATTTTCTGACCTTTTTATTGTCTGTAGCTAAATATCGTGGTCTAAAGCTTTGTTAGCATGACTTTTATAGGCGTGCTTTATTCAGACATATAATTGCCTCTTAACTGTAACTATCTGAAGTAATTTCTTCTGAATAGTCTTAAATAATACTGTTCTTTATATTTTACTTACTGTTCCTTTATGTTGTCTTATCCTTTAGGTTTTGGGGTTTTTTTTTTTGCTATACTTTACAATTTTTCCTAGCTCTTACTGAAATTAATTGATACTAGTTGAGAAGTTGATTAGATTTTCCTTATGATTATGCAACTGTCTAATCTTTCTGGCAGCTGTTAGCCAACCCAATTGCTTAGAAATTATAATACATTATAAAGCCCTGGCTCAGAAACCTTTGCGTATTTTATAGAGGGAAAAAAAACCCCAAATATTTCTTCTGTATATAGTAAATAGGAAGGGTAGTTTCCCCTGAGGGCTCCCACTTACATGATAGTGGTTCACTGAATGTTCATATCTGATTTAGTAAATTGTTGGATGATAGCAATCAGGATGCTGACTGGTTGAGTAATGAGATTCTGATGACTACTAGCTCCCTGATGATCAGTGCTTCAAAACCATTAAGTGCTGCAAGATTCATAACGTGAAGAATGTAGAGAGCCCTTAGTATTTAAAAATTGTAGTTATTGTTTTTATAGATTTTTTTTTAATTTCCAATAAATGAAGCTTGGTTTGCCTTCTAGTTTGTAAACTGAGAATTAGGATTTTCTTTTTACTTGTGGTGTTCTCATCACTGATTAACAAATAAATAATAGGTTTTTTGTATTAATGCAAGGGGATCATGACAAGATGGTTAGCCTTGGCAAGCATTACAACAGATGCAAAGCAACCCATGCATCACAAAAGTATCATAGCAGCTGCATGCATTCTCTCAGATTTTTGTTTCTCTTAATGACCTTTCTGCAGAGAGCGGGTACATTAATACAAACATTTCCATATAGACATATTTTGCAGTGTTACCACAATTAAATATTTGATGCTATGTAGCCAGCACTAGTGCTTTGATTTAGCTGTTCCTTTTTCATCAAAGCTGTTTAGTCAATGAATACACAGTTTAAAAAAAACTTTTTAAAGAAAAAATGGCAGAGATTGATTCTGTTTATCTAGAATTCATTTTGTCACTAGAATGCCATATAGTGACAACAATTGAGACCTAATTCCCTGTAATCTATTTTTTAGGTTTGCAGCTGATTTTTTTACTACTTTCTTCGTTTCTGCTAAGCCACACATTTTAATATCACATTGCTTGAATGTCAGGAGCCTCCTTAATTTGTTAGACAGACTGTAAGAACAAAAACAAAGTGAGAGACACCACTGGTAGATAAAATGCTGGCATTATAGTTTTTGTTTAAATATTAACTTTTATCATTAAAATTATTTCATGCTTCTTAATTCAGTGGAATAGAGAGCTTAATGTGGTCTTATTAGGAACAGCTATTGTTTACAAGGACTTTCAGCTGCTTTTATGAACTCTTGAAGCCTTGCTGGCCTTGGCAGCAGATGAGTTCACTGGTGTTTAACTAATTTGGAAAAAAACCCAATTAAATTCCCTTTTATGATAGTATTAAATTAATATAAGTGTTTAATTCATTTTAAATTCACACATTAATAAAAATAAAAGTAAGAAGATTGACAGGTTCTGTCCTGTTCCTAGACTTTATGACTTTATGTTAAGCTGGGTAATGAGCACCGAATGTCAAAATAACTGTACTTGAAATTAAAGCAGCAAAAAGGATGAACTACTTTGCTTTAGAAAAATGAGGCATATCAGCCTTTCTTTATTGAGCAGAGACATTTTAGAGTCCCAGAAATAAGTTGCATCACTTATGTTTGTGGGTTATATGAAGTTCAATTTTATGTTAATTATTTTAAGGTAGCTGAAAATTAAATCGGTTATCATGTAACTACTGCTATCTGTTCTGTTTTCAGAGCACCAATAACTACCAGTTTATTCCTTTCTTTCTGAAAAAATATTGCATAGGTTGCATACATGTACCATTTTCACGAGCTCAGGAGTCCATTTATGCCACAATACAGACACTGAAGCTGAAGTCTAGCCCTGTTATTGAACACACTGTTAACATCTTGGGATGCAATCTGGGTCTAGACTGGAGTGAACCAACTGTCCAATAAATAAAGGGAGAGACTATTTCACACTCATTTCTGCCCCTAAAGGCAATAATGTCACTTGGCTCTGCAAACTGAAGGTTAAACATGAGCACAGCTATCACAGCCTCTACTCCATTCAGTTGCCTGATTTTGCAGGATGACCCTTCTGACTGATGGCCGAGGACCAGTCTGTCTGGTTTTCATTGCTTCATGAAAAAAATTGAAGTCATAGGTTCTGTTAGGTCATTTATGTTGCACTCATGTACCTATGTTGAGGATGATGGTATTAAATTAAACACTGCAGTCCTCTGGAAGCTATCCTACTTGTGTGTCATGAAAAGAGACTGGAGCGCTAACAGCTTTTAGGGCTTCTGCATTGGCAGCTTGTTGTTGAGGTGAGATATTTGTGTGTGACCTTAGCAAAATATTGTTCTATGCTGCGGAAGGAGGAAGATAAACACTTCCTCAGTTCTTTTTCCAGGGCCCTGATAAATATCACAGTGGATAAAGCTCTGAATCTGGTAGTAGTCTGGTGTTAGAGAGGTGAGCTAGACTTATTAACCTGGTGCTTTTGAGCCTGTAAGATGTTCCTCTACACAGTCTAACTTCTTTGGTAGAACTATTAGATTGTGCTTCAGAGAAATGAAGAAGCAGAACATGGCATCTTTTGTGTAGGTGGCAATAACTCTGCCTGGATGCCCTATTCCTTTTTCTTGTGGAGACAGAATTATCTTTATGAAGTAAAGCTACCAAAAAACCTCTCCAGCTGCTCACATGTTCAGCGTTCATGTAGCTGGGTTTACAAAACAGATAAACCCTTATTAGGAATTACCAGAAAATCAAGGGATGAAGGCCAAACACCTGCAACATGATATTCAGGGATAAAAGTTTCCCATTTCCCACTCAAAGTTCATTTCAGGAGACTTGGAGATATTGGCTGGTTCAGCTCTCTTTGAAGCATTAGAAGAGTTCTTCCTTTTCAGGAAAGTCTTTCAGAAAGGCTGCTGCTAGCAGTTATCTGTACGGTTTGGGAGAGTGAGAGGCTTTACACTTAAATCTAACCTATATGTTTTTCCTGTCCTATTTTGCATTGAATACAGAGGATAGAGTTGAAAAAATAATAAAAATAAAGAAAACTAGCCCGAAAGACCAAAAAGGAGCATCCATATTTTTGGGAGACTCAGGCTACATAGTCCTTCCTGCTGAACAGTCATAACCTGTTACTGACTGGCAATTCACCAGTTTGGAGTGATTTCTGTTGTTTGTGCATGAATCAACTGCTTGTTCATAGGCAATGACTATATTAAAAAAGGCACTTTGTAGAAATTGTGGGTACGAGTATGAAAAGCATGGATTCTTCAAGGATAGTAGAGGTTACCTACACCGACAAACACTTTTAGGATTCAAGGGAGAAATAGCTGACCCCATTACCTTATCCCAGTCTACCATTTCCTTTCCCTTAGGCATGTGTTGGAGGGCCAGTAGATCTTCACTTGCCCAGTTGCCATAGTGCTAGATGTAGGACCCTCTGTTTTTCAGTGAAGCTTGCTGCAGTGATTTCTATCATGTTGACTGCAAGGTCTCAAATAGCTCAGATTGTTTTCTGTGCGAATCCCATTTTTAAATTTTGTAACCTTTAAGGATAGTCATCCAATTTCCGGTTTATCACCATACTAATACTGTCAATTATCACCTGTCATGATTTTTCAAATGTAACATTTGGAGCTCACTAAAACATTAACACAGAGATTGTGTCATACATTTTCTTACAGGTTTTGACTTGGCCTATCAGCCTATAATCTTCAGGATAAATCATCTGCTTGCTCTTATCATTACACTTGATCCCATTTTCCTATGATTTCTAATACTAGACCTGCCAGAAAAGGATAGAGAAAGGCAAAGAAATACTGCTTATGGTATGAAAGATTCTAAATTATAGATGTGACAGAAAGATAAAACAGAAAATAAACTTAAATAGGAGGAAAAATGAAGCAGAAAATAGATGCAATACCATGGTGAAGTGAAAATTATAGAGGGAAAAGATAAAACATTGATACCATTCTAAGTAGAGTTGTGAAAACCACTAGGTTCCATTTTTTCTTTGATATAAAGTGAAGGATTTTTTTCTTTTGTTTTTATTGAGGTAGATCTCATTGAGTGCTACAATACTGTGCTCTTGTTCAGGCTGACATATTTCCAAGAGGACATTAGTTGAAAGCAAAGAAGAATAATGGAAAATGTTGTAGAAACTCCGGCAGTGGGGTCATTTAAGAGGTATTAATACTCTGACAAGTTTTTAGGCTGCTAGAATGTATTCAAGTAGACCGTGAATTGGGACTTTAATTGAATCTAAATTCCCTTTTGTTTTTATGGAGTCGCAGCTTTCACTAACAGTACCAGTGGAGAAGCTGGGGGTTTTGCGAAGCAGTTTTAAACTGGCAGTACTACTAGCTTAATCTTTCACATGGAACAGATTTTTAGGATAAGCTATTCACTGTTTTCTAACAGGTCCCACTTCCCAGTGAACATTCTTGAAACATACTGTATGAAATGGACTGAAGTACAAAAAAAAAAAAAAAAAAGAAAAAGGCAGGAGCTTGAATAGAATAACAAGATGGAGTGATAAAGGGTTTTGTAAAATCTGTAAGACCAACTCTTCCCCTCTCCCCTTTTTCACAGGTAAACAGTCTTATAATAGAATAAAGATACTTGGATTACAGAACTGTCCATATGGTCCTACATCTCTCTCATTGACAAATGGCAATTTATTATAAGAGCAGTGGATGTAGAGGACTTAAATATATTTCCTCCAGTTTTGGCTATACTACCTTTCTTCTAAAAAGAATGACAAAAAGTCATAGTTTCTAGGCTGCATCACTGTTTCCCAGGTAACAACACAGGAAATCGCATCAGTCACTAAGCCCTCCTTAGAGCCTGTGACAAACAGTCAAATTGCCTTAAAACCCAGCGTTTTCAAAATAAAACATAATTGATGCAAAGATACATACCAAGCAGAACCTACAGATAACAAAACAAAAGTTTACATATCCAGGCCTGTTTAAAGTGCATCTTTTGACTATAGTGCATTCAAACAGCATCCCCTGCTTCCTGTAGCATTTTCTTACAACTCCTAAAGACATTCATTTCCAAGTACCTTTACCCCGTCATTCTGTACACTCTCTACAGATGGATATCTAGCAGTTTTATACTTGCTTTTATAAAGGTAAAGGCCTGGGAAGAGACCAGTTTGCTGCCCAAATAGGCAGTTAAATTATGGTTAATCTGCCTGTATTTAAGGTACCACTTTATCTCTGTTATTATTTTGATTATTATTTGTATCTTCTAGTAGATTTGCTTGAATTAATTGTGCACTGGCAGGCAGAACTGAAATGCATATTAGTGTCATAAAAAAATACAGATATCTGCTCTCATTTCCTGAACCTTTTTAACAGAAATATTAGTATGAAGTATGTATTGCACTTAATGAATAATAAAAAAGGTCAAATAACCTACTTAATATAAATAAAAGTACTAAAGGTTTTTAGTGTTTGTGCCATCTTAGGTTATGTTTCTTGACACAATTTGTAAACTGACCACAGCAAAATTGAGAAACTTCATGTCAGAAAAAAAAAAGCCATCGTAGTCATACCTTAGGCTGACAATCACAAAGTCTTATGGGTTTAAATGAAATTTCACTCATTTCAATTTGAATGAGTAGTAAGATAGCCAGAGGTGTCTAAATTAATTACAACTCCTGTTGACTTCCAGGAAGAATGTTGATCCTGAGGGACAGCATCTTTTAAAAAATGCAGTCCAGGTTCCTGTATAGCTTTGAAAAATTCAGCCTTTGTCTTTATAACAATATTTCTACCAACACCACTTTGGAAAGGCATCAAACCGAAAAGTTCCTATATCAAGTCATAAGAGTGAATCCAAATTTAGCTAATGCTACGAAAGGTTAGCTAGACCTTTTGAAGTGACCTTATAGCAGCAATACCATCTCTTCTAGAAACAGATTTTAAGCATGTTTTTTCTTCCCTCTCTTTTGCAGTTAAAAGGTATAAGTTTAGTTGCATAAACTGCATTAAAATAATGACAATGTTTATTTTTAGTTGTATGTGCAGGGAAAGGCAGGGTTCTTTAGCTAGATATGACGGAATCCTGTTTCACATACCCCATGATACCTGTGTTTTCTTTCCTCTACAAAATATGGGTGAAGGGAGATGGCCTTTAAACAAAAGGTTGTGAAAAATCCTAACCGAATGAATGTATTTGTATGGTCTGATCTATACTGTGTAGCTGCCACAGGGCCCAGTACAATAATTTATACAGATAGAACCTAGAAAGGCAAAGTTTGGGACATGTATTCACCACAGCATTATTCCTTCCTAAATGAGTTGAGGCAAGGGTTAAAATAAAATCATTATTTTCTTCTATTAGCTTTCCCACTTTCATTGGGAGTGTGTAAGCTTATATTTGTTAGACTAAGGTAGGGGATACAGACCTGATTCAGTGTTGGACTGAGAGATCTACTTACAAAAGTACTGTGTTAACAGCTGAAGATAGATTGATTCATTTCTGTCAAATCATGTTGGTGAGTTCCTAAACTGGAGGTTCCTGTCAGATCATAAACCCTGCCACAGCCACACTCTGCCTTATGCTCTGAATGCGAATGTCCTTCAGACAATCAAAGCTCAAGGCCTTCTACCTGAAGGAGAGCACGGTGTCTCACAATACTAAGCTACTGTAATGCTGCCAAGATGTCAGAGAAACATAGAAAGGGTAGGAGCAATTATTTATTCCAACTAAGAATTGCAGCATTCTTTATCTTCTAGAATACATGGAAATATTGGTTTTCAACAGACTTGTCTAACTTTTAAAGTTAGATGGCAAGGTTAAACTCCAACATTCAAGTTCTGCTTGAGTGCTCTTGTATCTGAAAGTGTGTGCCAGGGAGTTAGTTACTGGTGTGCCTGGGTTTTTTTGTGTTCCTTTTAAAGACCAATCCCACCGACCTTTAACCCTGGTAGTTGGGGGTTTTGGAGTTTTCTGGGGTTTTTTTTTGTTTCGTTGGTTTTGGGGGGGGGGTTTGTTTGTTTGTTTGTTTTATGTGGATATAAACAGGTAAGTCACCAAACAATTCTAGGAGAAAAATTTTTCATCTTGCTCAGAACTCTGAACACCTAACATCTCTGATCACTGATGTAATAAATAATATTTTAAAGAGATTGCTGACATAGTCTTATCAGCTATTCCAAGTCTCAATTAAGGCATTTGCAAAAGAGGGGAGAGCTATCTAGTCATTGCATAAGGAATTGTGAGGAAGGACTACCTTTAAAGAAGAGGTATTCCGGTGTTTTCAGATGTCTTGGAGTACATCTAAAAGGCATGTTTTTTCCTCAATAGAACATTTGTGAGCGTGTGATAAATCATTCCTGTGAAATCGGGTTAGCAGTAGGCAAAAACAAATTAAGCTTCATCAGAGACTGAGGTATGTTCCTTCATATGTGCTAGAACTGTCTGCATTATAAGCAATTCTTTGAAAGCAGCTGCCTTTCTGTACTGTTTTACTTGTCATCCGAAGGACAGCATGTATATTTTAGAGATCTTTTCTTCAATTTGTATTAAAGCTAAATTCATTTAGCTACTGTACACAATGAATGCAAAAGTAAGAATTTAGCCACCATTCTTTAAAACATTATTAAAGGTAGAGCTGTGGTGAGAGGTAGACATTGTATCTGTATAAATTGCTCTCTGTATAAAACCACACATTTATATAGCAAGTATTTTTTAGGGATGGGAGAAAACAATTTTAATAGAGTATCAGCTTTCCTGATTTTCTCTTGGCTGCATTCAGACTACCACAATAAGGAGAGGGTGTGTACGTGTGAACAAACCTTTAGGTATTGTTTTAACCACTAAGCTTACATACATATTTGAGACTCTCTTCAGTCTGCTTGTAGAGGTAATTATAAATGTATTGAAAAATTCAAGCTGGTGAATGCCGTGAGGAATTTGTTGTGGAAGTACTGCAGAACGTGTTCTGTGTCAAAAGCACCAGTAAGAAAATAGTACCTAGTCTGTGTGCAAAACAGCAAGCACCATGAAAGAAGAAATAAAAGAAGAATTACATCTACACCTTTATGATTGTTTATATAGCAGTAACGCTGCCTTGGCTAGCCAGCCAGCTAACTCACCTTAAAAGTGCCCAACTGCTCACCTGTTTTGGTTGCATTTAGCAAAGTGTTGCTGTGACGATATAAAATGCATTTCAGCTGTGATCACCTTGTGTTTTCCCTCTCACCCAACAAGTTTCACTGAGTGGTAAGAAGATAAAAATACTAAAAACATGAAGAATATTTAGACTATTCAGACATCTTTTCCAAGAAGCCTGAATAAAATCATTAGTATTTGTTCACTGCAGTTCAAAAAAAAAAATTAAAAAATCCGCGTATATGTCCCTTCTGAAAGCAGTAAACTATACTTCACCCTTTTCAAAGATATGTGACACATGGATACTTGAAGAGTAAGAAATGAATTTAGTCCTTCCAGGTAGCTGTTAAGTATTTGTAACAATCTATAAACTCTTTATGACTTGTGAGTTGGAGAACCTCAACCTTCGCACACTATATTGCCCTCCATGTAGCAAAATAGCTTTGTTTTCAGAGGGCTCGATGTGTGTCCTCAGTTCTGATTTACTTTCCAAGCTAATGTGACCATTGGTTCATCCGAGCAGAAATATGTCAGTTGAAGAATCTTTAACTTACATTCCCATCTCAGCACCTGTTATCATTTCAGAAACTGGTGCATCCCAGAGTGCCTGCAGCAGGTTGATTGTGGGGATTGGCCTTCAGTGTCAGCGTGTTGCTGGTGGAGCTGAAGAAATTGGGGCACATACTGCATCACTTACATTGTGCACAGCCTAGAGCAGCTGCACTTCTTGTAGGACAGTTCTAGCCTCCCATTTCATGCTGTCAAACATAATGGATATTGCAACATGTTCTTGCTGAATTCTTAGTTCCTATTGATTTGGAAAAAAAATATTTAACCCCCTGCCCGCTTGGAAATGACAACAAGGTTTACCTCTGTTATCTGAAGAACCATCACTGGTGGCTTTGCTGTAAAGCATTATTGTAGCAAATGAAGCAAACAGAGCATTTATGCTAATTAAATGGACTGTAAAGTAAGGCTTTCTTAATATTTCAACTCACTTGTCTTCTGACACTGACTGCTATTAAGTGTTCTGGTATTCATACATGTTTTTGGTGGAAATAAATGTGCCACAAAACCTGTTTGTTCTGGAGATTTTGCACTCACTAGTATCAGGTGCAAATAAGTGTCAGCTGGGTGTTTCCAACAGGCAAGGGCTGCTCCTCCTTCAGTGTGGGACACAGGGCCCTAACAAGGCCAGGTGTGCTTGTTGTGGGGCCAGGCAGCTCAGGGAGTCTCCTCCTTCTCATCAATGGTGTAGTGGCCCCTTCAGCGTTGTTTGAACCTGGGTTTCAGTGCACCACATTGAGCGCAGGTGAATCCTCATGTATATTTTCTAGACTTTTCTTCCTAATGTGGGGGGTAGGAGCCCCAGGATTCTGAGTGTGGGATGAGTGCTGGCAACTTCTCAGTACCCCAGGGGCTCACTGGCTTCATTTGCTGGTGGGAGGTAAGGCATCCTCTCCGGGCACTGAGGCACCTTGCACTGACCCACAGCTGAGTCTTTCATGGTTAATGCTTGTGTCGGCAGATGCTCCTGTTCAGTTAGGCTGTGAGTATGCTGGAGAGATTGGGCTGAGGTGGGGAAGAAGCGGGTCAGCTGCTATGTGGCCCGTGCCTCTATGTGGGGATCCTTCAGCTGAAGATCCTGAGCTGTGCGTGAAGGTAAGGCTCGGGGTGGATGTTTGTCCTCAGCATTTCCCCTGAACCTGTCTTTAAATCTGCTGTTTTAACTAGATTCTTTCCCCCTTAAAATGCAGGAGGCAATTAGAGCTACTATGTTATCTTAGCCGTACTAAGAATGTGTGAGGAAAAACTGCAATTGCGTTTCGGGGAGCTTTAATTCAACATAATTATTACATGGTCATTTTAGGGACAAGAGAAGGCTGTTCTCCTTAGATGATGAGAAAGTAGTTAGTAGTAATATGCTAAGTACAAAGGGAATCAAAGGGTAAAAGTAAGGGGAATGTATTTTTTCTTGTTGTTTTTTCCTCAGTAATTTAATGTGTGTCAGTTTTAGGGTTTTTTTGAAAAATAATCCTTATTGTTGTGTTTCTTTAGGTTTTGAAAAGGGGGGAAGGGAGTGGTTCTTGGAAGAGAAACAACACAGCTGTATTATAGTAATGTTTTGTAGGTTATGAGAAAGTTTAATTTTAAAAGTTTCACAGTTTGTTTTTTTTAACTTACTTTTGCTTTAATTTCCTAAAGCTGTTATTAAAATGGATGAAGTGCTGCATCTGAACCTTTGAATTGCTTCAAAGGGAGATGTGTCATAACTTTGCACTTTCTGCAAGCCTTTCTTCATCTTGCCAGCCCTAGGTTATGGATGAACATGCTTTAAGGAGAAGAACTGTGTGGTGGATTTTAAATGCTTTCATCTTTAATTGGAGGAGGAGGAAGAACTGTTTAAAATAGTCATAAAAAGTTTAATGTAATTTGCAGCCTGTTTAGTAAGTTGATTTAGGCAACAACAGAAGTATAGATTCAGCTATGTAGGGTTGCTAAGTGACTGGATTTTCCACGCTGGGTTGTTGAACCAGAAGCCTGTTACAGATGCTGGAATATTTGGCTTTTACACCTACCCAGAGAAATTCTCTTTGTAGTTTTACATGGCCTTAATTTTGGTGCTCTTGTAATACAAATAATATGTAATAACATTAATGTTGAAATAATTACCTTACACTAAATCAGAAGGTACCTTGGAGTGCTCTGTGATAATTCTTGTGCTTGTAGTGAATGTATGTGTTGGCTTCTTGGGATGCTGCAATTGTGAAGAACTTGATCGACAACATTGTTAGACTGTGACCTGGTTTGTGTTTTCTTTCACTAACTGTATTCAAAGCTGGTAAATGCGTGTGTGTAAAACAATAAGCTTTAGCATTCTTTGATCAACAGTTAACCAAAGTTCAGGCAAGTATATTTTGTAGTCTCAACACTTGAATGTGTTTTGGCTGGCTTTTTTTTCTCAGTACCCATAACCGCCTGCAGTGATAAGTGTGAGTAAATACCAGCATTTGATGTCTATTCAAATGAAGGAAGTAAACAGAAATTTAATATTTAAGTTTGCAGTCTACAACTTTTCTCTGTTGGTAACTGTAGCGTTTGTTGTTGTAGTTGATCACCTTACATTCTCAGACCTATAACTTGCAGTTCCTGGTTTACATGACTACATCTGGCATTTTGTCTTACGTATTTCTCATCAGTGTACTTCAGTAATGCAAACTGGTAACTTCAGAAGAGCAAGGTCTTGCTACCCTGCATTTTGACACTCCTTTTGACTACTTGTTTCAATCTTGTTTTTACTGAGGTGTTTTTGCTGAAATGTGATGGCCTGATGTGTTGAGGTTTATGCAGGATAAATATAAAAGGCATGCTCAACTACATACTCTGAACAATCTGACAAACTGCTTATAGGTTTTTTGAATACTAGGAATTTTGTAGTCTATGGTGTTGAACAGAAAAATTTACATGGTAAAGTGAGTGTATCCAGTGCAATATTTCCCTTTAGAGTCTGCAGATGGGCAGTACCACAGTTGCTCATTGAATTTTCAAGCTGTAATGTGACTGAAGTTAGAGCCATCCCAGGATCCTTCCAAAATTTCACAAAATTGAATTTCTGATGAGGAGTGAGGATCCTTCTTCCAAGAAAATGGAAGAAGCCACGTGTCAGGAACAGGCACATAGGAGAGTTGGGCATGTTGTTGTGCTACTGCAGAGGAAAGCATAATTAGTGTCTGTTGCCTGAGAGGTGCTGTATCCCCAAACACTCATCATCCCCTTATGCAGACTCACCCCATCTTTCACAAGTGGGAACCTGATATCCCTGAACTCTGGCATGAGCTAAGCAAGCTACCCTAAGCAATGTTTCTATTTGCCTGTGGCGTAACTTTTCTCTGGTTAAGATCAACAAAGTGTGCTTTAGGAACTTTTGTCAGCATGAATGAACCTGGTAGAAATCACCTTGGCTTCACTCTGCTGTTACCTGGAAAAATCCCATCCATGTTGGAGCTTGTGAGACATGCTGAAGGAGGAATTAAAGAACCCAAACACGAATAGCAGGCTTCTTTGTCCCCCAGTCACAGCAGCAGTAAGGTTAGTGAAAGAAGATAGGAAGAAAATGTTTGCGTTTTGTCAGTTAGCAATTAGAGAGATTTAGCAAGCTTTACCAGTACTTGGAGGGATGCATATTAAAAACAAAGCCCAAAGGCTTCCCCTAAGAAACCTTAGTATGTGCAAGCAGCACAGCACCCGGCTTATCAAGTTAATAATGGCCAAAAATAGAGCAGATGTTTTGCTTTGGGTAGCAGGTGATCTGCTTTGCTTCTCTGTGATTAGCTGGGTGTCAGAGTGGACAGAATATTTGAATGAGAGAAGAATAGGAGGAACTATTCAGAAGCAGTAAAAACTATAGCAAATTTTCTATACTGAAGAAGCAACTGAGTCAAGTGCGAGGTAAAAATAAATGGAAGTGAAAGGAAAACATATTTAGATTGGTATAAGCAAATACATAATTTGAGCTGGGGAAGAATAAAAGCTGGAATCCTCATGAACTGGGAGAAAGAAGAGGAAAAGCAACAAAATATAGCAAGTTGCCAAGCTTTTAAAACATGCTTATTGACAATTTTATTTTTATAAGTACAATAAACTGTAATCATCACTGTAGTCTCTGGAGTTGTGGAGGATTTGAGCACAACAGATGTGGCAGCAAATGCATTTTTCGTTTAGGTGGTGGGTATCTCTCTCTGAATCTTGTTCTGTAAATGAACCCTGGCACTACTTTAAGAAAAAACTCACCTTGAAAAATGGGAAGGTTAATGCAGAATGGAGTTTCAGGTTTAATTCTGCTGTACAGAAGTGTGTTTTACAGAGTCCTAATGGAATACATAACTGAACAATTGAGATGATTAATTATTTTATTTGTAACCTAGCCCTTTTAATGTACTTCTCTGCTAAAAGTACGGTGCTAATATTGGGAGACAGTGTAAGAGGTATTGTTTATATATAAATTTTTAATATTATTGATTTTAATGCTTTATTATTAATCTCACAGACAGTAAATCTTGGACTTGAAAATTAAGATGCTCCTATAATACTTCAGAAAATACTTCATTAAAAAGAAAATGCCTGTGTATGGGCAAATTATGTATCTTAGTCAAACACTTTAGGTTATTTTCCAAAGAATGGATAACCGATGCTTAATTTTGTACTTGTAAGAGCTGTTACAAATGTAAAATATATTACAAGGCAATTAACAAGAATCACAGAAATGTAATGGTTTGTCTCTTGTATGTTTAAATTAGGTGCAAAACCAGTTCCTTAATAGTAAAAACAGGTTCCCTGAAGGCTCTTTATGTCTTTATGGGTTTAGTTATTATTCAAGCCTTATTGATCTGCACAGAATTATACAAACATATTGTCTATTCTCCTTGAACTATACTACAAAATTACCCATATAATTCATAGTACTGCTATGCAGTGTCTTAAAGTTAGGAAGAAACATTTACAAATCATCTTTGGACAATTTGCATTCATTGAACTACTAATAAAATTATATATAAATAATATGGTGGTGTGCTCTGAGTTGGGTGCTACTGGCTTCCTAGTGTTGCAGAGGGGAATGTGGTTACATATGCCACGTTTGGGGTTTTTGTTTGGTTTTAGAGTAAGGGATAAATGACATGGGGGATCATAAAGTAACTATTTCCAACCCTAGTATTTCTGCACATACCATTTATGTGTACCCTGTACATGCTTCAAGTATCTGGCATAGACATTTATAGATGCATTCTGTTTTGAAGTCCTGGGGCAAAATTTCACAAGGAAAACCATACATTCACTGATAATATTATCGTCCCCTTATTGGGTATAACTGAATCTGAGCATACTGACAGTGGTATGTAATCAGTGAGTTTCAGTCCTTTCTAGTTTCAGAAATGTTTGTGTTTGCATGTTTTATGATAACACCACAATAGGACCTCATAACTTTGTTAGGTTTTGCTGTCATAGAAATCTATCATATGAACACAGATAAAATTCAGAGTTCTGCTGCACTTAATCAGTGCTGAATTTTGCAAGGATGTGGATGGTAGGCCAATCAAGCTCAGTTTACCTAACATGTCGCTACAATTTTGGAAACTTCTTTTAACTACTTTGGAGAGTATGTACTGTTGAATAGATGTTTGTGTTTATCTCAGAGGTGGCTGTATTTCAGTGAAATGTAGCGTGATGCTAGTCCTTAATGATCTCTTAGAAATACTTTGCCTCATAGTCTAAGTTGTTTAAGATGATGTGAAAGATGCCCAAGATTAAAGCATCCTATCATTGCAAGTAGTATTTATTGCATCCTCCTGCATCTTAGTTGTACTGTTTTAAATTTTAAAATGTAGGTACAGGTCAGAATTAAAACTGAAAAAACAAAGGTGTATAAGCTTGAATTTTTGTATAAACATATAAGCTTGAATTTTATGTCTAAACACAGTAGAAATCTTAGGGGAAAAATCAATAGTTTATAACTGTGTAAAAAGCTTATAAAAGGATGTTTATGCAGAAGAGCTGTTTTTAAAATGTCAGTATCTTTAATGATTTTCTAGGGACATGGATGCTGGATATTTCAATCCATGGAGCAAAAGATATGGTCTCTTCTGTCCAGCTTGCTTGTCTTGTAGCACCTGGAAAATCAGTTTGATGTTGGCATTTTACGCACCAGCACGTGTCTTTGTGGTTTTGTTGTTTTTTGGGTTTTTTTGTTTGTTTGGTTGGTTTTTTTTCCTTTTTCACAACATCAGAACTTTGGGTGAAGGTTTCTTATTTTTGCCAAGCTATAGTTTTTCAGGACTCCCCTCCCCCTGCCAAATGCAGAAAGAGTGATATAAACATTTTCCTGCGTGTACATTTGGCATGTTCCACTGAAGAACTGGCATCCCTAGGAATGATGCCAAGTTTTATACTAACTTTAAAGCTGAAGACATTTCTACACACACAACAAATGGAATGTATATGTTTAAAATATTTTTAGGTCAGGTGGAAATATTGATATTGTTATTGATGGCAGCATGTTTCCTGGTTTTATTCTGTTTTTCCTGTTTCCTGTTTTTTTCCCCCCTTGTCTTATGTGAATATGAAATTCATATTATTATTTTATTCTTAATTACAAATTATTTCTAGGTTGACTGTATTCCAAATTTATGAAATCAAATGATTGAAAGCATCTTGAAGCTGAAAGTCCAGTTACGTACAAACTGCTACTGAATGTTAGTTAAACCTTAATGATAATCATATCACTGGGGATGTAGTTCTATCACAGAATGCTTTAACAACCACATTTTTCCGCTAAGGAAGCTTCAGCCATAAAGCAGGACCAATCAGACAAAAAGGCTCAAAGAGGGTTTGAGAGGTTGTTTTCAGCTAAGCCTAAAGAGAGAAGACACCTATTCTACACTTCCATTATAGTAGACATGGAAAAGTAGATTTTTGTAATGCACAAAAGAGCAGGAAAAATGCTTTGAGGATCAAAACATTAGGAGATAAAGATGTTATTCATCATATCCTGTCAGTATTTGATTTTTATGCCTCCAAATACATGTAGACTGTTATGTCTTCATTTTACTAGTATCTTAGTTGTGATCCTAATTTGTGCTTACTATTCTCAAGTTTTTTGTGAATAAATCTATCTATATGTCTTCTGTGGTGAGACAAAAAAACCCAAACCTCTGAACACTGAGATTGTTTCCTACCCAGATACATGTTGCTATCTCCTTTGTATGATGAAAACCATTGACTTTATTACTATTTGATAATAAGCCCTGTAGCAGAGTTGACACACTTCCTTAAAGGAGATATAGCATATCTTTCTTGCAGTATGTGGTGGAATAAGGATTTTCTTTCAATTTTTTCAGTTTGACCTTGAACCTGGAGACAGTCTGAATAGATGAGGTTAGAAGAATGTTTAGGCCAAGTTCTCAGAATCTGAAAGTGACAGGTATGAAAGGGAAGGTCAGTGGCCTTTTTTGCGGATAAAATGGGTGATGTTATTGTACACACTGAGCATGCTTTCAACATCCTGTGCTTAGTTGTTTTTTATATTAGAGGAAAGCATTCAGCTAAATGCTTGCTGCTACAAGACTTGTATTTTTGCTCATATCTCTGCAGATGGGAGCACCATTATGAGTTCACAGAATGGTTTTCTGAATTGAAATAATTCTGCAACACTAAAATAAATACCTGAGGGTTTTATGTTCATGATCTTAAAGTACGCACAATTATCAGCCTTCAAAAAGCAAAGGTGCCAAACTGATCAAAAAGCTGATGTTGGTCCTTATTTGAATCAAACATTAAAAACTAAAGTGCGACCCATTTTTTGTCTCACATTTGATGCTGGATAAGGACAGAAGGCCCTGAAATAGGAAAGCAGTCATTTTCAAGGTAACATGTTCTCTAAAAGGCTCCCTCTTCTGAGTACCTTCTAGGATTCATCCCAGTGTACTTAGTGCCCATCTTGCAAGATGAACCTTTGCATTTGAGCATGTTTTTTTTCCAAAACAATGCAGAAAGCATAACTACTTTTTTTTTTTTTTTTTCCTCAGAATCTTCCTGTGTGCTATTTAGAAGTCACAATGTTATATCCATGGAAGCATATCTTTAACCTGTGGGTGTAAGAATTCTGGAAATTAGATCAGGGATGTTGATAATACGCTTTGGATGATTTAAGAGAGAATGTCAGAATAGAACGTTGCAATGGGATAATGTTCTCCCACTGCTGGATGAATGTTTTAGCATCCCCTTGGCATTCATAGGAAATAAACTTTGAGGTGAAGCTGAGACATTTATTTCCAAAATAGGAGTAATCTATCCTGCTGAAGCATTGCATTCCAGGCACTCTAATTCCATTATACCAAACAGCTGATGATGGAAGATGCTGTCATTTGATGGATTGATATTGTAGAATGACAGTTGATCTTCATGTGACTTTTGCGCAAAATACACATATGTAGTTAGAATAATGTTGTTTCCTGATTGTCTTGGATGACAGATTTGCATTTTGCTTTTAGCTATTCAAAATGACTTCAATAATAATAAAGTAACTTTAAAATTTTATTTATTTGTCACACATTGAAGTATAGTTAGAAGCACCAAAATTTTGTCATTTGATGGCTACCAAATATATTTAAACTGTAGCATGTAATAGAGATGTCCTGTCACTTAATGTAGTAGTGGCTTTCAGTAGTTCACAAATAGCTTGGGCACTCGTTTGCAGCTGAAAATTATAGCGAAGTCAGTGTTGCATTTCAGCCTGTGTGAGTTCTGAATCTGATTTCAGACCTGGACAGGCCATATTCAGCTATAGAGTATTAAATGATCCCCTAGTCAAGGTGTGGTCTAAGTGCTTGTGTCACTGATGTCTGAATGTAACAGAAGGTAACTCAGTGTAACTTCCATCCCAAGGAAAATCATAGGTTGAGTCCCCTGGGACAGTGCTTCCAGGCACTTGATGGAGAAGAGATGATTGGGAACAGTCAGCATGGATTTATCAAGAGTAAATCACGTCTCACCAACCTGATTAACTTCTATGGTAAAATAACCTTATTTATGGGCAAGGGTAGAGCAGTGGATGTCATTTACCTTGACTTCAGCAAGGTGTTCAGCCCTGTTTCTCACCATATGCTTTTAGCCAAGTTAGTGTGCTGCTGTCTGGAGGAATGGACAAATAGGTGGGTATGGCCAGGCTCAGAGCACAGTGGCCAATTCACCCTATTCTATCTGGGTAAAGTACCAAGTGGAGTACTGCCAGTGTCTGACCTGGGACCTGTCCTCTTCAACATCCATTGCAGTAATCTGGTGGAGGTCAATGAGTGTACTTGCATGGAGTTTGCAGATGAAACCAAATTGGAGGAACCAGGCATTATGCTCAAAGGCAGGGCTGTCATTCAGAGCAATCTAGACAATCCACAGTTTCATACCATGGATAACTTTCCACCTCTAACTCTACATTTTACAAAAGAGGAATGTTGTATGTACAAGGTGGCCTACAGAACTTGTACAGTTAGTTTAATTTTTTCTTTGAAGAATATATTGTCAGATGGAAGGCCAGGCATGCAAGTACCACTCTGCCATTCTACTTATTCAAGAAAACTAAGAAATCCTTTAGGATTCCTTTTCAGAAACATGCTCTGATTAAATATTGGACATGTGAAAATTCTTCTTTACATTTTAAAAGGCTTAAAATATTATGTAAGGTTGATAGTATACAAATTGCTTTAGAAAGGCTACTTTTAAACATTCAGTGTAATATACTGGAGGCAAGACAACTTCAAAAAATAATTATTCACTGAAAGCATATGATCCTGCTTACCTTATAATGTTCTAATTAATGTAATTGTAAAAAGATGACTGTTGAAATTTAGATAGTAACTCTGATTGTTAAAATCCTAATTACAGCAGTGTTAACAACTGCAGTGTGGGTAATACTCTTTTATTATTATTTCCACATCTGAGAATCAGTTCATTCACTTTCAAGGCATTTACACACCAATTTCCATGCACTTTTTTATAAGTGGATGTGTGTGATGAATAAAGAGTCAGCTAAAGCATTTATGTAAGATGACTGCTGGTATTAGGAAAAAATGGAGTATCCATTTCCAGTTTAAGGCTGTGGAATATAGTGAGTTTAGGAAAACAAACTATGTTATCTGGTTTAAATGTGTACATGTTGAAAATCAGTTTACACAGTGCTGCATTAGAGCAACAGCATTGTTTTGAAGGGGGAAACACTGAGTACAAATACAATTACAGATGAAGAGAGTTGCAGGTAGCCTGCTTATGACACTAACCAGCTAAGCATGGTTAGCAGTTTCTAGTATACAGGCTTTTGGTCAGTTTCATCCTAAGGCTAGTACATGGTTGCAGATATTTTAAATAAATTCTACAGATACAGGGAAAGAAGGAATAAGAGTTTGTAACAACTGGCTTGATATATTTTGAGACTGTAACAACTGTTCCTTGTAGGGATGATTGGGAGAGGGAGAGTTAATAGAGACAGTTATTTGAGAAGGACTGAAGCTATTACTGGAGTCAAGCCTACTTCTTTTATGAGGAAACAAGATAAATGCAGGTAAGAGGAGAAGAAAACAATAAAAGATTAAAAAAATACTTTTTTTTTTTTTCCTTTTTCCATTCAGACTTTTACTCTAGTACTATTGCTAGAGAAATATGGGCTTAGCACACAGTCTTGCCAGAAATTTTGTGACCCGACAAACTTGAATTAACATTGAACTGTTTAGGTCAATGCTCTTGACTACCATATTGGTCACTGGCTCAGAGCAGTATTGTGAAAGATGGTCTTGTCTGGACAAACCTGACACTTGCTAAACAAAAGGCAAATAAAGGATAAAAGTAAATAGGTAGAGAAAGAAAAACAACAAAGAAGGGAAGGTAAACCAAACTGATATTTTTAGGTTTTTCTGACTTCAAATTGAGATGAATATGTAATCTATTCACAGAAGCTGTTTTGATCAGGCCAATAAAAATTCAAGGCTGTTATGAAGAATCCAAGGAGACTGGGGGAGTGGCAGCTATGCTGATAAGGCTTTCCAAAGGATTCCAAAAAGAATTAATACGTAAATTGCTATATGCTATCTTTGCAGATTGTGGTCCAATGTTGGACCTAAACCATAGATTGCAATTTCAGATTCCACACTATTCTGTTTAACATATTTCTGTGGTTTTGTCTATGCAGTACCTTCCTTGCTTCCAGTTGATATAGTAATTTACATGAATTTTAATAATTTTGAATATGTTTCTGTGGTAATTACTGCTATAAAGATTCCATAGGAAAAGGTACCAGAGGGAAACTGATGACTGAATTGGTTGAAACAAAAATATCAGTTAAATTTTATTTTCTTATTTAAAATAAAAATTTTGCTGAGGTACAGAGTGATGATAGTGGAGGACAGCTGACAAAAAATTAATTTGGAGGTTTTGGTCATAAATTCCTATATTCTTGAAGAATTGACATCACTGGGGTAGCACGTGGCTATTCAGTGGATATATTCAGTAACATGCAATTAACAAAGAGTATGTACTTTTTGTTAATATCTACAATGCCCCCTCCCCAATACAAATGCTTCCTTTCTCTTCATAATCTTAATCTGTGTCATTTTGTAAAATCCTTTATTCTCAGCTCCAGTGCCACTGAAGAGCAGACAGTATTTAATGACCTTCTGCATCAGCAGTTTCATGTCTTGAGAAATTAAAATTGATTTTTTTTTTTTTGTCTTTGATATTGAAAATCTAAAGTGGACCTTTTCTTCCTAACTTGTGTAATAGTAGCACCTGCAGTCAGGAAAGATTGGGCTAGAGGACAAAAGTTCACATGTATTGCAGTGTTAAGGCCACTTTCAAATAAACTGTTAACTAACATGGTTAAAAAAAAAAAAAAAGGACACCCCCCCCATCCCCGAAAAACATGCAAAACCCCTGTCATTAAATAGTTTAAAATATGTCCTTGAAAAGAATGAACACATCTTGTCATTTCTGTAATACTACAGGGGTTCTGTCTGTGTAAAGAAAAAAAAAATTGTTTTCATATGACTTTTTGTTGCCCTGTGTATTTCATAAGACCTAATTCCTGTTTATTCTTATCCATCCTACCTTGGAAAACTGCCAGGTTAACCTATAGATATAAGAAACTATGCTCACCGTTAAAGGATAAATTAGTGTTTGACCTCAAACGCCTGTCTATTTTTTGTGATAGACTGCAACTTTCAGTTTATTATTTTAACAGATCAATAGGTACATTAATTCTAAGAGGAAGCTCAGGCTTTCTGCCTGAAGTTAAATTTGCCAGCTTTTTTAATTAGTTTTATTCTCCCATAAGGTTGAAATTTCTTTAGGAGAATCAAAGACAGGAAAGTAATTCACCAGCGAAAAATCAAATTATGCAGAAAATGCCAATATCAATTTCCTAAACAAGTCATAACTTGAATGCCAAGAATCTTGTTTCCGGCACTAACTCTAATAATATGAGTAATCTAAGGCACTGATCAGAAGGCATATTTTACAAACCTGTGCTTTAACTTAAAAAGATGACTGAGATAAATTAAACCTTCCTAGGCTGTGTGAGATAACGTCTTGAAGAAAAAAAGGACCTTTGCCCTAGAGGAAGTAATGTTGGTTGTAGCAAGATTTATATTTTAAAGGCATTATCAACAAGGTGGATGACCAAGTGCTGAAAATTTGTTTAGGGACATTTCCAGCTGTATTTCTATAATGCATAGTATATTTGAGACTGGATGGAATCTCAAAACAGGCCTTTAAAATGAGGAAACTAGTTAATGCAAAATAAAAATTCCTTTGTGTTTTCCATCACAACCACTTCATACATTTTTCATTTTAGAAGTACAGTCCATAGCATTTTGTGGATCTAGCTGGAAATTGGGTTGCTATAATAACTTGTGGCTCAGTGGTAGAAGAATAAATGTAGAAGTACTGAAGCTAACGTTGATTTCTTCAAAGACAGATGGAGAGCGTATATGAAGACAAATGTAAGGTTTCAGGTTAGACTAAACCAATTTTTTTATCTGCTTATCTTCCACAAACTTCACCTCTCTGTACCTTAACAAGGGAAATTAAACTTTTGTTGCTGTGTAGGCTAATATTGTGGAAAAGCTATCTGCAGTCCTTAACCTGGATTGGCTTATCCTCAGAATGAGAAAGTGCCATCTTTTGAGGCTCATTGACAAGGCCAGCACATGGGCACAGTTAGCTGAATATTTTGGTGGTATTCCTAAAAGGGGGGAAATAGCTTTGAGGAAGATTAGGATACCATTGGAAATAGATTGCTGGTGTAATTCATGAAAAGGAGGAATTCCCCGATGACAAAAGCAGTGGGGGAAAAGTGATTTTCTTACTGTGTGTTGATGTTTTGGAGTTTTAGGGTATTATCAGGCATAGATAGTACTTCCAGTAACCTAACCCAGTTGCTGTGCCTGCCTTCCCCCCACCCTGAATTGCTGCCCCATTCAATCCTACCTACATTTTCATATGCTTTAGCTGAAATCCAGGAAAGGAGAAACACTGCAAATCAGAGGTTTGTTTGCTCCTTTTAGTTTCTTGATTACCACCTTCCACAAAGTGCAGTTTTATTTCTTGTACTTGAACAATCTCTAAGGAAAGAGCAGTTGTCTCCAAAAGTCAGCTGGTTCTGATCCAGTAATCCATAATGGTATTAGGAAGTGTGCTAAAGACAGAGAGATATCTACTGGATAAGACACAAATTCTAGGCATTTTTGGTTGCTAGAGCACATTTTTCACAAGGTGCAGTGTTCTGGTCTGCTGCTTCAGTTTGGACTGCATTTCAGCCAGAGCAGCTATCTTGCTCCCTTCCAGTCCTTAGTCTAGGGCTGACTATTCCAGCTGTAGGTGAAATACAACCTTTATTTCCCAACACACCTGGACATCATGAAATACAAATATTTCATATTAGCAAAGCTTGTTGAGGTCCTAGGGTGAGATGTGCTGAAGAAAGGTAGATAATACTTCTTGTACTTCATGTTGTAAGACTGCACAACAGTCGTATTAGTCAGAATATCTAAACCAGCCTTTTCGGGATTAGCCATCCAGAGTACCATCTTTACTTCTCATTCAAAACACCCACCGCAGAATATAGCAGACTTCATGTTTACATTTGTAGTATTTCAGAGACAAGGGATTCTTCTGTGTTCCAGAAATTTAGACTTGCTATCAAAGACTTGCTGTTTAGGTAATATTTTTCTAGCTCTGCTTTCCTTATCAGTTTTTATTGTTTTCAATTCCTTTTTGGTGCTTTTTTTTCTCTTTAGCAGGGGGACATCATATTCTGTCACTCAAACAGATGTCTAAAGTCTTCTGTTTGTAGAAGAATACTTTTGTATTTGTGCGCAGAGTATCTTTATCCTCTGATAAAGAAGGTGAAGTCCTTTTCAGGTGATGTTAATAATCCCTTGTGAGGGAGAAAAGCCATGCTTTGCTAAGAGAATCTTTTACTGATTTATTTTCCAGTGTCATGTACTGTTCCTTCCTTATTTTCTTCCAAGTTTTAGAAAATACATACATACATGGAGATATCATAGAATATCTCAAGTTGCATGGGACCCGTAAGGATCATTGATTCCAACTCCCTGCTCCTTGCAGGAATACCTAAAATTAAACCATATGACTAAGTGTCATCCAGATGCTCCTTGAACTGACAGGCTTGGTGCTGTGACCACTTACCTGGGGACCCTGTTCCAGTGACCAACCACCCTCTTGGTGAAGAATCTTTTCCTAATGTCCAAGCTGAACTTCCCCTGATGCAGCTTCATTCCATTTCCTCGTGCCCTATTGCTGGTCACCAGAGAGAGATCAGCACCTCCCCCTCTGCTGACCCTGTGAGGAAATTGTAGACTGCGATGAAATCACCCCTCGCCTTCTCTTTTCCAGGGTGAACAAGCCAAGTGACCTCAGCTGCTCCTTGTAAATCTTGCCCTTGAGACCTTTCACCATCTTCGTTGCCTCCCATGAACACACTCTAATAGTTTGATGTCCTTTTATATTGAGGCACCCAAAACTGCACACAGTACTTGAAGTGAGGCCACACCAGCGCAGTATAGAGTGGGACAGTCACCTCCCTTGACCAGCTAGCTATGCTGTGCTTGATGCACCCCAGGACACATTTGGCCCTTTTGGCTGCCAGGGCACACAGCTGACTTGTATCTCTTTTCGTGGGGCTGTTCTCCAGCCTCTCATCCCCCAGTTTGTATGTATAACCAGGATTACCCCATCCCAGGTGGAGAATCCTGCACTTGCTCTTGTTAAATTTCATACAGTTGGTGATTGCCTGGATCTCTAGCCTATGCAGATTTCTCTGTCTCATCATTAATTTTCAAATTAATATTCTCCTCTTCTTTCATCTACCACAATTCTAATGGCACTAAATCAGTGCAATTACAGATGACAGTTGCTGTATGTTGAGAAATATTCAGCAGAGTATCTGAAGTACCCAGCAGCCTTATAGCCCTTTTAGGCGTTTATCATAACTTTGTGAGACACTGGATGCACGCTCGTCACGGTTTATTGTTGGAGACATGAGATACAGGGCTTGCAGCTAACTTCCAACCAGTGGAGCTTCCTGTTTTTCTCTGAAGAGTGTAGTCTCACATTCTGCTCATTTTAATTTTAAATCTTTCACTTTTGAAGTATCTCATAATGTGTAATTTATTGTAGGGAAACCTAAGTTCATTTTTGCCATTTCTTCTCCTACAAGTTTGTGAACGCTTCTGTTGTCCCATCTGAGCTCAGTGTACAAATATAATTACAAAATTGAGACCCTGTATCAGTTGCACCTGATGCGCATCTCTGTCCTTGATCAAATGTGGATGTTGCTACAATTTTTTATCTACACAAATATCATATACACGTAAATTTCTTGGAGTATAGTTCAACTGCGCATGCTACAAGGCAATATTTAACATGGTATTGCAGTGCAGCCCATCTCATGCAATGATCCAACAGCAAAAATAATGTCAAATAAAGTAGCTTAGAAAATCTTCAGTCTTTCTGCTTTTCTTGTATATTTTTTTCTGCTGCAAAACAATGCTTTTCCTATGCTTGCTATAAAATTTCCTTCAGTGAATCTGATCTTCATTGATACTCATTCTGTAAAAAGATGTCCCCTCCTTCAGAAGGACACATAACTAAAGCCAGCAAATGCTAGCTAGATGTATAAAGCTTATATAGTGTACTAGAAAGAAACAGGTCCAGTATATTTATATTTACAGGTAAAGTTATTTTACAAATGATTTTGTATTTCTTGTGTCATTGGAAATATCTATTATGAGTGAAAGAAAGGATCTGAGAAATCTAAAAACAAAAACTGACTTTTCTGATACCAGTTTATAAATGTTTACCTTCGGGATTCCAGGTGTTTACATTAAAGAAAAATTAAACTGCTTTTACTTCTGTTTGCAGTGTTTTGGACTGTGTCTTAGAGTTTAATCATATTTCAGTTTTAAAATATATTGTGTTCATATTTTATTTTTAAAGAGGCTATATGTTGGATCTTTACTTTGTAGAGGAATACATTTATAGATAGGTTAATTATTTTACCATCCAAGCAAAAAGCCTTTAGATATCTAACTATAACAGTTTGGTGGTTTGTTTTGGTTTTGGGGTTTTTTTTACGTTCTAATTATTGCAAATTAAGTTTTATTATGAAACAGTGTTCAAGATACTAATCACTTACAAGGGCAACCAGCCTAGTGGAAGTAGATTAGGTGTGATTTATAAAAAGAAAACATAAATAGGCTTTTGGAAAATAATCCTGGTTGTAAATGTGCAGCAACAAATAAAGCTCAGGACTGTAAACATTCATCCCACAGGAATAAACAGGGACAAAAGGCAGGTAATTGGAAGAATTTGTAAGGTGTACTAGTGGAAAAGAATTTTCATTGCTTTATAACTGAAATCCAAATACTCGTGACAGAAACTTCAGTTATTGACTTGCAGCTAATAAGCAGCTAGCAGACCAGACAATTAGTTGGAATAGAATAGAATTTGAGAAACAAAATTTAAAAGTTTGTGGCACTCATTAAAAACAAGGTGTTGTGTTTTCAGTTTCTAGAAATACACTAGCTTAATTGTCAGCCTAATGTGAGTGTTCTATGCATTTAGTCTTAAGTTGTTTTCATTTATGTATATAGAAGCATGTATGTAGATGTAAACGTAAACCTATTTAAAGAGAGACTTTAAATGAGAAAGTGTTGATTTTTTGGGGAAGAATTTTGGGATTATTTCCTGCCTCTCCTCCCTCTTTCCCCCAGTGACTACAGCTTCCATTGAAAATTAGACTCTTTAATTGTGTAATTTAAAAGCCTATTAGTTCAGAGCAATAGCTAGAGGTTTGTCTCATTCTAAAAGTCAGGGAGATTTGATGGCAAGTAATATGTGCAGGGCATGGGAGGCTGCCCTGAAGGGTAAAGACACCCAGGACAGCTGGTTGATCTTCAAGGATGTCCTCTTCAAAGCATGAGAGTTGTTCATTGTGCAGGAGATCAAGGAAAGTATAGATCTGGTTTTGCTGATATTAATATAAGCTAGTGGGCTTGAATTATACGTGCAACAAACTGTCCTGTACTAATTTGGAATTTCCTGGATTGACCAAACTAGCCGTGATTTTGATCCAGCTCATGTGGGACCAAACAGGAGAACTACTAGGTCAACTAGTACTCGGTCAAACAGGAGAACACCTGGACCAGTTAGATTGGGTCAGGCCTGATCCAGCACATGTTCAGAGACCCTCTCTGTTTCAAAAGATGCCTAGTGGAATGTAAACCTGTCCTTCCCGAGCAAAAACCTAATGAGGCTAGTATTCAAGGCCTGGCATGACTTCCAAGCAGAGTAAGTGACCTCTGTGGATGTTTGTTGGATGCAGACTTCATTCAGATGAATTTAATTGGAGGCATAGATAACAAGGTTCCACTCTACTGCGAGTAACATACAACTCACCTTGTGTATGTAAACTCCATGAAATGAAATACACAACTGACCAGAGTACACAGCCTTTAAAAGGTAATTGAGTGTGGCTCAAAATCTGGTAAAATCTGTAACAGCACTCCAATTACACAAAATCCGCTATTAGAGTGAACGCAATTAACAATGACATCCATATCCCATGTGGCATCAGAAAAACAAATGGGCAGAAAATGTAAATAAATGTAAACTCTTTCTGATCTGTGCAATGAAACTCTTCTGTTAAAGTATCTGTGGGAACAGCCAAAAAATAGTAAGAAATAATAGTAATTTCACTCTGTGAAAATGAGTCTTTACTTACAAGTTGATGGGAAAATTGAAAGAAACTCAGAAACCAAAGGCAACTCTAAGAAAACCTAGGAACAGTTTAAAGTCTCATGCTCAGTTTAGGTAGTCTTACCTTTAATATGTTTTCTTGTGCAATTGCTTCATTTGCATGACCAGTTAAATTTTGCACATATTTGCTCCAATATGTTGCTCCCCTAGGTTAATGACAGCTAAATTATTACCTTTGAAAAGTTCATATCTAACTATGTGATGTAAACAATCATAATCTGTATATGTATAATTTTTCAGGAAAGCAACAGAAATAAATAGTAACAACTCCTGATACATAGATATCTACACATGCTCTCACTCAGAAGATATTAGTTGCCTTTTCTCCCCTGTTTTGTGAGTAGTAGGGTTTAGCTGTGGTTATCAAGAGGGTCTTGTGTCATAAAATCCATGCCTGTATCTCATGGACCTCATATTTTCTCATGTGAGTCATCTTTTTTTTTTTTTTTAAGGAACAGATTGCTTCAAAACCATTCATTAATTATATAGGTTTGGGAAAGGTGTAGACTCTGATGTATCTGGAGCTGAATAATATGACATTCGCAATCAAGCTCAAAAACTCTGGAGAAATATGGTAGCTGAACTCTCTACCAAGGAACTAAACTTGTGGCTATTGAATACTTTCAATATTCAATATGTAGTCATAGTGGAAGCTAAATGGTTCCTCAGTCTTATGGAAGGACTAGGGGAATCAAGTTCAAATCTATAATAAAATTTTATTAATATTCTTGATTATGGTATCACACTTCTTAACATCTGCCAGTGGGTTCCTGAAGCCTTAGTGGAGACCTCAGCTGGCAACATAATATGGAAGCAGCTAATGCTTGCTTAAAAACTTCTGCTGTAGTATGAAAAATAGGAAATTTTGGCACAATCAGAAAAATTAAATAGGAGGCAAGCAGACACCTCTAAGAGCATAAAGAAAAAAAGAATTTCCTAATAATCTTTATTCTTTCCTGTCAGCTTTGAAAACAAAAACTGTTGGGGAGAAAAACAGACTCATCTTGTGATGCACATTACTCAGATATAACCTCATTGCAACCACCTTTCTCATGAAGAGAAATGATGGAAAAACAGTGTTTTACCCTGCAGGAAATTTTGTCACTTCTTTTCATCCCACAGAACCACAAAGTTAAAAGGGGTGGTAATACTTTTTTTTAATGTGTTTGCTTCAAGTTAGTCCAAAATGAAATGGTCTGTGTGGATTAAGTCAGTGTTCATCTCTATATCAAGTTAGTATTTGCATCATTGTGCCTCCTGCCTTTCAGTTCTGTGGACCGCACTCTCTGGAAATGTTAGTGGTACAGCCACAAAGACAGACCGATGTCTCTCTTTGGAGATGTAGTTCTGCTAGGGAGGTCATGGAGCCACATCAAATAGGATTGTGAAGTTTTTCTTAGTTTTTATTGTATCTAGATCAATTTTTTAGGCTTAGCTGAAATGGAAGTTACAGTGAAATGACTTGGTTCTTCATAGACTTGCACCTGATGTTTGCATTTGGGCAACTCTCTCCCCAGTCAGAATTCTGTGTTAAATAGCAGCCATGTTTTACATTTACTTTGTACAGATATAAGTGATTATGGTGGAAATTGTTTCTTGTCATACCTACCACAAATAAGACTAATTCATATTATGCTGGTTTTTTCACATCTGTGTATCTGGTGATGTCAGCTAGCATAGTATTTGAGGGTATCTGAAGGAATGAGCTCCTTTTCTTTGTTTTTTTCTCTTCCCTTATTCCACAGTGCATCTTCCCTTTCCTCTTAATGTTAGCAATAAAAAGTAATGTTGTGAACTAGGCAGTGCCCAAGAAATGTTTCTTTTGATTCCTCAGACTTAGCTATATTCAGGCCAGAAGCTGTGTATGATAATAGGAACTTTTGTGTCATGGTGTTTTCTCTGTCTTATACTGGGTAGATCATGAGCTGGATCTGCAATGGTATTTGTTCGCCATTTGCTTAATTTCAAGGTATTATTTGATAATGCTTTTTCCCCCTGTATTTAAACCTGTGGTGCAGCTAATGTTTACAATGCTTGTACCACTACTTCTACACATGCAGCAAAAAAATTTAGAAGTGATGGAAGTATTCTTGGGTGGCAAGAATGCAGGCAGTGTCATAAAGGATTGCCCTGGTTAGGACAGACTAGATAGCTTTTAAATAATTAGGAACAAAAAAATCTAAAATAGTAACTTTTTTCCAAGGAGGTTGTGGTTGTGTGTCCAGTGTGTGTAATGTTATGAAATGTTACAGATTATAAGATGGCTTTTTTGTCATGTTTCTTAAGAATGATTTACAATAAATGTTAAAGAATATTGTGTTGACGTGCATATCATAAAAATCATGCCATTACCAAAGATCTCTTTCCAAATTATGCTAAAGTCTACAAGTCTGCCTACTCAGTGAAAAACAATGGTTTTTTCCAATTTTGTTCTACTTTGATGCAAAACATGTTGTTTTGTCACATTTAGAGCTTCCTTGACTTACAAAACAAACCTTTTAAAGACAACATTTCTTAGAGAGCTGCTACTAGAACTGTGTATTAATAAGCATCTAAATGACATATCTTGCCATGTAGAACAAATTGGATTTCTTTTCATTAATATCAAGGAAGCAGAAAACAAGCTGAATTCCAAGTGAATTAAATGGACATAATTATTTGCCATTTCTTTTGCTACAATAAACCAGTCTTTATTCAATTAACTCATAATCATGTACCCACTCTTTCAGTGAAGTTCAAAACAGCTGGTGTCAAATTAAGTAGTTTTCATATGCATTGTATACAGTATTTTCAGCTGTCTACTACCCTAATCATGTCAAGTGTATTAATACCTTTTTTAAGCTGCGACAAACTGCTAGTTGTTCTGCAAAGTTTTTCTCCTAAGGAAGTTTTTTAAATGCTGTGGTACAATCTTTAAAACATGAATGTTTCTTTTTTTGTGGTTCGTTGAACTCAATTCCAGTTCTAGATTAGGCTGCTAGGAAATAATCTTAACTATTCATCCCTGTAAGGAATGTGGAGAAAAATGCAAAATAAATCACAATCAAATTGTGATTTCTTCTGTTGTTGTTGTTTGAGGAGATTGATGGGGACTAAAAATCTCATAATGCCCCAAATCCTTAATTAGTAACTGTGCTGCTGTTTCATTCAGAGCTTTATATTACTGCTGTGGTGTCTTTACTGGTCCAATCAGTGTTGAAATGGTGAGATATTTTATAAAATACAGAACAGAAACACTAATATTTAATCCTCAGAGGTGTTTTTTTCCCTCCTTCCAATGATACGTTTCTAAATGGGGCAAGTCCTATTTTATGGGAGACCAGAGAAAATCATCTCGTTTCTGCTTCTTCAATCAATATAAATGGATTTGTTAATTTTTTTGAGAATGTTTTCCCAGAGCTTCTCATTTTTGCCTCATACCTTAATGTTTCTAGCTGGTAGTTAATTGTTTATTCCTTTCAGTATCACTCTAGAGATCCTTGATGGATTAGAGCTTCAGTGCAGAACATTAACATAATAAGATAAATCTCATAATGGTACAGAAGAAAGTGTCCCAAAGTGATGAAAGTAGTTTTCCCTTAATGTTGTTATATACAGAGACGATGTTTGTGATAGCTTTTTAAAAACATATTCTGCTACCCATACTATAGAATCACAGTTAATTTAAACAGAGTAGCTATAGCATTAGATGAATCTGCTAGGAGAGTGAATGCTTTAGCCATAAGATGCAACAGAGATGAGAAATCTCTCCATAACTTGGAGCCCTCCTGAACAGCTAAGATTGCAATATCGAAGCAATGCAGCTGTGCCTTGGAAAACTTAGTGAGATAGAAGAAATATTGCCATTTGGACAAAACAACATCCTGGGGCATGTGCCATCATCAATTTTTACCATCTACTATAAATTACCACTTTCTGAGATTTAGTATTGAACAATATAATGGAGATTCTTTTTACGTGTGAAAGGATGATTAGCTCTTTTTGCTTGACTTGAGCTGTTTTCTTACATGGACAGAAATACAATACAAAAGCCAGCACTGTAGATGAGTTGTCTGCTTTCAAGTTCTGCATATTCCATAAGGGAAATACGTATTTTTTTTTAAGATGACAGATAAAATAATCTGAAACTGAGTGTGCAGCATTATAGCATTTGATGTTTGTTGCAGGCAAGTGTGTCTGGGATAAACATGTTTAATTTACAAGTAAAGCACTTCAGGATTTCTTGTTGTTGTTCTGTCAATGCTACAAGCTCAGCTTGAGATATAAATCAAGCTGTGTTCATTCTGGTTCATGCACCATTGCCAATAATATGTTTTTGGAATGGAAACTTATGTGGCATCTCCTGGTTATGTGGAGGTGGAATCCAGCTTGCATTTCTGTAACGTTCCTGATTCTTCAGAGCTATTGCAATAAATAGTAAAGATGCATTTTTGCTGTTTGTGCAAACAGAGCTTGAAAACACTTTAGACAGTCACCCCAAGAGTCCTCCCAAAGTCTATGGAAGCTGCGGAGTCTGTGTCCTCCCTCCCTGCTCCCAACATTTGCCCCAAGGTTGTTTGGAGGGCTCAGAATTGCCTGATAACTGTATCAGCTGGCTGTTGTGTCAGGTAGCCTAGGGAAGTTGTTTTATTGCTGTATCATCTGAGAGGAGGTCGAGTGTGGAGTTTTGTTGTGTGGCTGCTTTTGTTTTCTGATTTTTCACAAACCGCTGAGAATGTGTAGCTGGAAATCGTAGGAGCATGGTGGTTGCAGTAAGATTTGGAGCACAGACTACTGCCAGCTGGAAAGTCTCTGGGTCTACAGCCAGTATCAGACAAGATGTCAGCTTTGTGTTGTGCTACTTTGAAAGAGACTGCTTTAGCTAGCAGGCTGCTCCTGGAGGAACGGGCCTCTTAAAAATGTTTCAGTGTGGTGTCTCTTGGGCAGCACAATAAGGTCAGCAGTCTGGTATCACTACTTTGTGAGGGTCTATATTTAGATTTACCCTCTGAAGTTATTTTAGTAATATCCTTGTTATGAAGGGTTTATGATGGGAGTATTTGGGTATCTCTTTAAGGCTTGTGGCTTAAAATCATTTTAAGTGAACACTGAAAGAGGCCCTGAATTTTCATGGAATTTATCCTGTCACAACACTCTGTGTGTGTGTGGGGGGGGGGGGGTAATAAAAGACCTAATATTTTTATAAAAGCATTTTATCAATAGCTTATCAAGTATATCTTTCACTAACCAGAATAAATTAGTTTCTCATTCCAGTGCCTTTGAGAAGTTCTAATGAACACAGTGTGTAGTGTCCTCAGCATTAAACAGCCTTTTGATTTCTGCTTCTTAAAATGCCCATAATTATATATTTTTGATAGTTTATAAATTAAAAATTGTATTTTTAAATTGGTTTGTTATGTACTTGCATAAAACTAAAACCAAGTTTCTTGTAAGCCTATATCTGTGTTGTGTGAATGAATATGGTACTGTAATATTTTTCCATGCCTGGTAATAATTTTCTTCTATTTAACTTTCCCCCAGTGGTACCCTAGAATTTTCTTTGTTGTATGAAATTAAGATGCCACTCAACTATCCTCTCAGGCTACCTTTTCATTGTGTGATGCTATAAATCAACATCATCAATGTTTTATAATATCAGGAAAACTGAACCATAGTTATCTGTAGGCAGTTAATTATATGTAATACATAGGCAATGGATTGAAATACTTGGATTAAAACAGAATAAAGTTGATAGGGAGTAAGTAGGGGGAGCGGGAAATTTTTTCTCCTCTCAAATAGAGCTTAAAAAGAGTAATTGAAGCCTTGAATAATACTGTTCAACTTCCTGCAGCTTTTTCTTATACCCTCATCCTCAAAGGGCAGAGAAAGCAAAAAGGCAGTCCTTCTTGTGGGACAGATGTCTTATGCTCTCTACAAATAAGAATGAGTTCTCTTAGCACTCAAGATAAACAGTATTGGTGCAGTCGGAAGTGATCTTTTGCAAAATAGTTGGATGTCAGTAGTATTTTGTCAGTTGGTATGCTTACTTTAATTAATAGGGGTGACTATAGTATTTTGAGTTCTTTGAATGGATGATTCTTTCTTTAGTAGTACACTGTTACCTGCAGCAACCCCAAATTATCCTGACTTGAGCCTGTTGTACTCATGGAGGTTGACCCTACAAGCACACAAATAGTTGCGGTCACTTGCCTTTGCTGAACTCTACTCATTTGAAGTCTATAAAGTCAAGGGGATCACTGAAGTGACTGGAACTTTGCTGGGATGTTTGATTGGTTGTCCTAAGCTGTGCACACTTCTGTCCATATGCCAGACAAGCTGCTAAATGCCCTCTCCATCCAAACTGCAGCTGTATCCAAACCTGGTTCACTTGTGGTTGCAGAATCAAACTCCTAAATAATAGCCTGTCTAAAGAGGTTAATTTTCAGATCTGATACTCATGACTAAACTGTAATAGCATCAATTTAAATGTCCAAACACATAAACCAGTTTGCCCTAGAAATTAAAATTAGCATGTAAACTGACAAAATGTGTACTAACATCTAATTATGGTGTATAATAGGGTCTTGTTCCACTGTACTAACACCTCTCTTTTTATTTTTTCAAATCTTATTAATCTGGACACATAAACTTTATTCTCTTTTGGATTATCATTTGCTAAGATTATAACTCTGTTTCAAAAATCTGTTATGGTTGATTAGCAGTTTTTACTGAAAACAGTTTTCTAGTAGGTTAAGCAAGAACATTATCCAGATTCTGTCTTGTCTTCATTTAAACATTGAAGCCTAAGAACAATTTTGAGGATGGTTCTCTTTAATTGAAGTATCCTGTGCTGTGCCTGTTTAGCTGCCACTTTATTTTCTGTTAATGTGCCTTCAGTAATAAGAGCCTTAGGGTGTCATCTTTTGGTTCTATTCTTTTTGTATTTCTGATTGATGGTGTTTGTAGAAGTACTGATTTCATTTAACAAAACATCTGCCATGCTGCTGCACTGGTGGCATTGTGGAAGTTTCATTTTCACTTACCCTTGGAGCATCTGAGCCTTGGTGACAGAGGTTACATTTCTAGAGGAGCCTGAGCTCCCTAGTTTCTACGTGTGGTAAAGGCAGAGAAATACTGTGGAGTGCTTTCGATGAGAGAGAAGTGGTGCTGTGAACTAGATGGTACTGTAAGGGTCTGTACTGATGTAGTTGTCTGCTTTTTACTATGCTTGTGTATATGAAACGTTTTGTTAGACACAGGCAGTCTGTCAGGCTCCTCATAATTCTAAGGTGGCTTTATCCTTCATGGTGGGGACAGAGCATTCATATCAGAGTGTTGAAAGATGAACACTAATGCTTCCACTGAAGTATTTAAGGACTTTTCTTAGTGACTTCAAAGAAACTAGAGTTTAATACCTAGTGGGATATATCACTTTCTGGTGCGCCTGGGCTTGAAGATTGAAGGAGCATGAATAGAAAGACATGCAACACCGTCCAGTTTGGGAAGACAATCTCAGGGAAACAGTCTGGGAAGGAAGATACCTGACAATTGCACTTCAGGAATTAAAACAAAACAAAAGTCCAATTTGGATATAAAGGATTAAATTGACATTTGAAAGTGACTCCAAAGGAGATAACCAGAGTTGGGTAGGGTAGACCAACTATGACAGATTGTGTTGGACTTTAAAATGGTAACAAGTTTCAGATGTGAATTGCTCTTTGTTCGAAGGCAAGTAAACAGGATGTTATCAAATGTAGTTCAAGAGTTGTAATGACTGAGTTTACCAAAAGAAATACAGTTTTACCAAACTGATTTGAACCTTAACTTGTAAACAGAAATCTACTTTTACTAATGACAACATTTACTTACAAAATTCACAGATGTTATAACATAAAATTAATGCTTTTACTGTGGTCCACTATAGTGAATTTAATTTCCACACTTTCTGTTGATCTTAAATAAAAGTGGGCACTGCTGAATTGTCATCGTATTAGCTGAAATACTTGCAGTAAAAATATGCCATACCATTATACGGTGCCTAGGGCAAAATAAGTTAGAAAATAGTAAAGAAAAAAACCCAACCAACATTTCAAAGACTCTTCAGTTACTGTAGAAGGAACTTGTTATTCTTCTACATGTGATCCATGAAATTGTGTATGTTGATACAGGCAATGTTTTTACATGTGTCTCCTAAAGCTTATGAACTTGCATAGTCTTAAATGCCTGTATTGGAGACATTTCCATTCTGTTGGGTATTTCTAGACTTCATTGTATACCAGTTAGTCTGTAGCTGATGCCTTGTTACGTAATTCAAGTTTTTTAATGTTTGTGGTAATTTCTAAGGAACTGCACCAGTTATATTCTGTAATAGTTGATGGTTATTTGATCGTTCAAGTGAATCCTCTGCAGCCACGGTCTTCCAAATGAGTGTTTATGGCTTTCATTTTTGTTGGGATATAATCCAACTAACTCCTGTGCAACACCACCAGCTGGAAAATCCACATATTCTTCAGCATGATACTGTAACTATCAGTACAGCTTCTCAATGCTGGGTCTGTAAAATTACATTCATTGAACCACAAGTTGTATTTTCACCTCAGAGTCATTTTGTTATTTTTCCTATTTTTGTTCAGTTTCTCCTAAGAAAATGTTATTAACAGATCATCTTTTTTTTGTAATATTGTTGTTTCCCAGGTCTGTGTCTTAAATACAGATTAGATGACAATATTTACAGTGTCTGATTAGGGTTGTAAATCTGAGGTTTAGCATCTTATATTAAGACTTCTGTTTATCTGTAAAACTGGAAAGAAAAGGGGGGGGGGAGACAAAGAAAACTATCTTCTCAGAAGCCCACTTAGGGTCTCAGAATTGTTTCCTTTACGCTATTTTTAGCTGCTAACTCTTACACTCTTAACTTACTTGGAAAACATTTTTTTTTTTTTTTTTAATGAATTTGTAGACCATTGCTGATTTAATACAGAGAAAGTTCGTTCTTTTGTAGGAAAATTGAGTTACAAGATTTACCATGGTTTTCTTGTGTGGTCTTGTGCAAAAAAGGTGATGGGGAAAGGCTAATGGTAGTCCAAATCTTTTTTGTTGCTACAGAATTTTCTCATCTTCCGTAGAAAAATGAATATATAGACCAGACCATTAATTGAAAATGAAAATACATATCCATATGTTCTCTTATATATCCATATGTTCTCTTATATATCCATATGTTCTCTTATTTTCGTGATTTCATAGACTTGGATGTTTTTCTCTTTTATATGATGCTTGCAGTTTTCACTCTAATCTGTTGCATTTAAAAGGAAGTGCAGCACGGATGTGTTCTGGAAATATATAAAAGAGGATTTAGAAGCTGGCAAAATAAATGAAAGGAAATCAAAAGGCAGGAGTTGAATTGTTATCTTCTCTTTTTTATGGATGTCTGGAAAGCAGGCTTAGCACAAGTAATTGTGTTTTCTATGGGAAAGTTCTGCTATACTTATCCCTAATCCTCACTGTTTGGCCTTTTCCTGTTCAGACCTTTTCCCTGGCAGTTCTCACTATTCCAATTTTTATTATGTATTTTTTGTTCTCTTTGATTTAGGTAATTTATGTTCTCAAGGCATTTTACTGGTTGTTTACCAAATGCTAGATGTTAATTAAATGGACAGTAACCTTAATTTTTTTTTTTAATCATCCTCTCCTGCCTTTCCTCTAGGAACAGTTTAGAGCAAACAGTCCAAGTATAGGGCTGGGTACTGTAATTCATTACTTATATATATAAATTGAGAACAGATGAAGGTGTGCATCCTGTATTTAGAATTTTTACACATGGGAATAACAACAAAATCAGAAATAGAAGATTTTTTCAGTACCTGTGAAAGCAGGAGCATTCTGTACTCTGAATACGAGTAGAAAAAGTAGCCTGTAGCTCCCTTATCAGTCAGATTTAGTTTGATATAGTTGATATAGAATCAAATCAATATAGTTCATTGAAGTCTGCGGTTTTCCAGACTATGGGATAAGTTCAAAGTCTAATCCATCTGTATCTGATTATTCAGTAGCTCTAGATTAGTTTTTCCATTGGAAAATGCAGATTCATTCTATGCAATTTTAATGGTGATTTTCTACTTTCAGTGGATAAGTTTCTTTGATCTTGAGTTGTCCTTCCTGGTCACAAGACGGCAAAGAGAGTTTTAACATGAAGGATAGTGCAGGGATGAGTATGCGGTGCGGACAGGCAGGAGGCTTAGAGTCAGGAGACTTTCTTGTCATGGAGTACTTGGATGAGGTCTCCAGTATCCAAAACAAGTACCCTACTCAATAGGGTAAGGTTTTTATCACTTTATTCCCTTGTTATATTTTGTAGAAATAATGAAATACTTATTGGAACAGGAAATTGAACCTTTCCTTCATCTGTCTCAAATAAGTGCTCTCACCAGTGGACTGTAAGAGAGTGTTTATCTTTCTCCTCAGAATTAACCAAATAAAAATGTCCTCAGCAGAAGAATTTGTAGGAAAAAGAAAATTACACTGAGCCCAATGATGAGAGATTTCACTTGCAGTGCAGGAGGCTAAGTTCAAAGTTTCTCATCTGAATCAAACAGAGGTGAAACTTGAGACTGAATTATTTATGTCCCCAATTAATATGATGGTTCTTTTCTTCTTCCCCCATCTCTGTCTGGTTTTTGTTTTTTCTCCCCAAAGCACCTTTCTGGTTTCCATTTCATCCCTTTACAAGAGAAGGAAAAGTTTGCAATGTCAAAGACTCTTTCCTCCTACAGCACTCTCTCACAGGTTAATTCTTATTTTAACAGGCAGCACACAGTAATACAACAGATAGTTCTAAGCATATACAGATTTTCCAGATGAAAAGTTCAAAGATAGCAAGTAGTTTACGGCATCAGTCTACTGGAATTTACTTAATTACATCTGCTGCAAATATGGTAATTTTTAGATTTAGATGTGACTGATATATGATGATTATTTGTGTCTTCATGGGATCTTTTAATTCTTGAGAATATCAGCAGCTGGGAAAGTGGTAACTGAAGTACAGTTAATATTGCTTGTCATTGGATACATTTGGAAATAGATTTTTATGACAAAGAAGATATCCTGGTTTTTTGTTCTTTGTTTCAGTCTGCTTCCTTAGAGGAGCTTATTGATTGAAAAATTAAATGGGCATCTAGGAGCTGCTAATCTATTTTTATACTGTTAATGTCCTGTAAGTACAGGATCAACCAAAAGTTTCAGTGGAGACATCTGAGAGATGGTCTTGCCAGGTTCATGCAGCAAGCAGGAGCGCCCAGGTAACTTACATGAAGGACATCTCAAGATTTTCTTAGGTTTCCAGGCAGATTTGGGTGTTATTTTGTGTATGATGTCATTGTTCAGGTTTCATAATAGTGTGAGAATATACTTTACTTATTTCTAAAACAAACACAGCAGAGTTCCTAGGATCTTTATTCAGATTTGAAGAATAAAATGAAAGATGATAAGAAGGAAAGTTAATGGTTGAAAAAAAGTAGTTGTTTCCTAGTGAAGTGTTTTCATCTCTGTATGAAAGTTAAAAGGGTATTTCATAGAACTTCAATTTGGGACAACCTTTATGCCATGTACCTTTTATTATTTATTTTTTTTTAATTTTTTTTTTTTTGTCTGGTGACTTCGGAAAAAGAGGAAAATTTCAAGTCCCTAAATCCTAGGGAGTGCTACTTTAATGGTAAAAGTGGTAATAAAGACCTGAAACTGTTAAGCATTTGAACTGAGGTCTCACTGGTGAGTGAAATATTATGATTTTTCAGGAGCAAGGCTTTCGTCAAATTAGAATGCACAGCCTCTAGAAATAACCATTTTATCTATTCTCAAGGAATCCCTTAAAGACAACTTCCACAAGCAATTTACTGTAAGACTGTGTTCTCCATCTGTTACTAGTGAATATAGCCACCTTACTTTCTCTACTATGATATCAAAGCTATGATATTAAATTGGAAGAGTCTTCTAGAACAATATCGCCAGGCTTTATTCTTGCAGTAGGCTTTGAATTAGTTGAGTAAAAAGATGCAACATTTTTGTTGGAAATTAAGTGCTTAGCCTAGCCAACTTTTTAACTAGATTTGATCACAAACATCCCAGGAAATTAATAATTTCAATAGTAAAGGGAATCATTATAATATTGTGGAAAGTCCTTGTGCTGCGTAATAGTTTCTTTTATTAAGCCATCTGTTCTTTCTTTGATATGAGTGTATTTTGGATAGGGACACTTTACTAGTCGTTCCAGCATGTCTCACTGTAGCTAGTCTATTACGCTAATTAAAGATCAGCTTTATAAAGTAAAAACATCTAACATGCAAATCTGGAGCTCAACTCTCCCTTCGGCATGAAGGACAAAATGGCAGGAAGGTTCTTCATGGATTTCAGTGCAGATTTTCCTTCCCACTTGTTCTGTTTAATATGAGGGTGATTTAAGGAAACAGCACATACAGCATAGTCTGCAATCTGTTCTCTGATTATTTAATCCAGGCCAGAGCACATGCACTTTCTGTGCAGTAATACTTTGTATTGCAATCTGTGCTTCTCAGTGGGTGAGCTGGAGAGCTGCGGGCAGTTGAGTGTTGCCTTCCTACCTAGGGAATCCTCTTGTGCACACTACAGCAGAGTTCTTCCTGTGTCAGAGCCAGACCTTGAGACCTCACATATCACATGTACCACAGCAGATCATAACACTGATTTAGAGATTTGATGAGTTTTAATCCAATTTTGGAGATGTTTGGATTTTTTTAACTGTTGGTGCGGTAACTACATATGCCCATGCATTTGGGGAATTTGAGCTGCTACATGCTTAAGAAAGGAGGGGAGACCCTTTCTTAGTGGAGGTGGGGAAGAATCCTTCAGCACCACCTTTTCACATCCAACAATGCAGCTTCTCAGTAGGCTCCCCTTTTCTGCTCCAGGAGCTTCCAGCTGTCCTCTCCTTGGGGTTGTGCCATGCTGCTGTTTTCTTCCCTGGGACACTATGCACCAGGATGCTGACAGTAGTGAATTCCCTTTAAGTGCCTTTGCTGTTCTGATCAGCGTTACTCTCCAAACAAGCCCATGCTGGATACCATTACCTCTAACACTTTTCCTTCTGGTATCACTTTCATTCTGGCATTCTCACCTCACATCATATGGTGGCCCTAAACAGAACGGGAGGAGAAGGACTACAATAGGCTGAAATGACCTGGTTAGAGTGGTTCAGAAAACATTTACTCAAGTATATGCCTGTCAGCAAGTTCTATAAGGATAATCTCCTCCCTATATTGTAGAAGCACATTGATTCTGATGCTATTATTTTTTGGAATATGGGAAGAACCTTCTTCAGGTTGATAGTTGAAAGGCTGAGCATCTCATAAGTCTATAAAAGATAGCAATGCTGTGAAATCGTAGGGCTTGTAAAACCATTACAAGTTTTAGCAATTTTTACATACCAAGAGATTACATGACATTCATTCCTTTTGTATCTTCGGCCTTACCCTGTGATTGAAAGATATCTACCTCACTGCAGAGATGGAACCGCTGGTTCAGCATAACTTGCATGTACTTGAAGAAATGTATGTGATTAATTTCTTCAATCAGAACCTTACTGAAATCATTGTAAATTTTGTCTCACTGAAAGATAAATGATTTCCTGTTATCTCTTCTTCATCTCCTTCAAGCCTTCTTGTAATTCTAAATCTTGCCATCTGCAGTATTATGGTCACGTCATCGTCTTTGATTTGCCCTTTGGGCCTAAACAAAGCAAAGTAGGGCAAATTGTATTGCTGCCTATGTGCTTTAAGTAATCTTTTCTTCACTTCCCCCAGCCCATGAGGGATGGTGGTGGCTGCAGACGGGCAGAGAAGGGACCATTTCCTGTGATACAGATGGAGTGTGTGTTAAGAATATTATGGGCCATTACACACCATCCCTGGGACATGCTGTGTAGGATGAGATCTTCAGCATAGAAGTGCCTAGAAAATGCTAAACCTTCCTCATCAGACTATACATTTTAGGGTTAGAGGGCAAGTGCTCTGACACTCAGGTGAAAACCAGCTTTTCTTTTGAACTAATGTGGCTTTAAAACTCACCATGTTTTGGTAATAGACTAGTATTTGCAGCGATTTTACTCTTTCTCATTCCCCCTACTCCTCCTCCATTAAAATAAATTAAGAAATTAGAAAAAGTAGGTTGTAATGAAAAAAAAGAAATGGCTTCAAAATGAAGATCATTCTTCTTGAAATGACAGTTTAGATTTGTATCCTTTGAGATTATGCTAGTGAAAAATGGGTCACCTGAACTATTACTGTTATGTAGCTTTCTGGAATTAGAAGTTGTTCTGGACCCCCTGCTGTTAATATTTGTAGGGCGGTCCTGAATCTCAGTCACTGCAATTCTTTTGCTGCTGGTAAAGAAAACTATAAAAGAATTAGTGTGAGATGAGACACAGAGGAAATGACAACGTGATTTTGAGGGGTCATAAGTGGCAGTGTGGAACAAAACTTGGTTTTAACACTGGTGTTGAAACCACTCTGTGGTGTGAACCAAAGCATAGTAAGATGGGGCCATTGGGAAATTCCCTTCTAAAGCAGGCTCCTGATCTGAAATGAAATGTTAATATGGAACTAATATAGTAAATTTTTTAAAAGTAATCCCTGTAACATATTAAATATTTTATTTTCTGAAATTTGTCAAGACATTTATTAAGGAATTTTGTTCCTGGCACTTTTTGTCTCTCTTAGGGTACATTTCCACCTAGTAAATTTCTCAGACAGAATAGACTAATTGGCACTAAATCTTGCAAAAAGCTAAGATTTATCCTCATTTCCTGCTAATTTCATGGGAGATGAAAACAGGAAAGTAAGTAGCTGAAGATGACAAACACATTTTTTCCTCTAGTATTCTGTGAATATTACATATAATAAAACCAAGCTATTTTATTGTCCTGGAGACTCTTCGTACAGAGTGTTTGAGATATATATATATATATTTCTTTTAAACTTCCAACAAAATGAATTAACTTCACTCAAAGGCTTTGCAGAAAAAAAATAATCCCATTTTAATACCAGCAAAATTATATGGAAGGAGAATTAAATACTGTAAAAATTCTAAAACCAGAGTGTTCATTACATTGAAGAAAGGTGATAAAATATAGTGCAAGTCACATCCTTTAGCAGCTGTTATATTTTATTGGATCAATTACTCTGACGAATGTTTATTGCTTAAGGACTCTTTTGCTGCCCCTCTTTTTCCCTCTGTTATTCTTCCACATTGCTGAGGGAAAGAAAACCCACAGAACTTGAAATGTTATCATCATGTTGCAGCAAAGACAGTTTCATGGCAGTAATGAAACAAATTCCATTCCTATTAATAAAACGGTGTTTAAACCATTTTACATACTAATCAGTAGGACTCAAAATCATATGTATCTTTCAAGTGTGACTAAACTTGACAGGGAATTGTCTTTAAGGGTCAGCTGCACTGAAAACAAGAAATGAAGGTTCTGAAACTCCACCTTGTAACTTTTGCAAATCCTCACTTCCCTCTGTAGAGATACAGCCTCCTTCTGCACTGTGGAGAAAGTATATGCTAGAATAAGGTGGGTATAAATTGTATTACGAGCTTTTGTGACACTGCCTTTAAGCTATGCAATACTAGCAGACTCCTGGGGCCCATTGTAAATTATAAGTGTGCAATGTACCATATATAAAAACATATAAAGCCTTGTGCAGTGAAGTTACAGTGAGGTTGTACAGTTTCCATTGAATCTTGCCTGGCAAGATTTTAAAATACAATAGAGAGGTTTTAGGTGTGAAATTCAAGCATGATGTATGTATGCTGTTTTGTATAGTTCATTATTTATAAGACTTACTGCTGGGAGTGAAGAATTTGCTATGAGCAAAGGTATTTGCTATGAGCACTGCTCAAGCAGTGATCTTCCATAACCCCCTAGAAGCTGAGACAAAATGCTATCTGAAGACTTTGCTGCACCAGGATGAACATCCAGTGACACAAACTTTTGTAGTCCTTTGTCACCTTTTGAACTCAGACACATTAGAATCAGAGCACTGACTGCAAAGGGACTTTGTGCCCCCAGCACCCTGCTCTGATTCTGTCTGGAAACGCAGAGTGGTATGAACAAAGGATAGCCTTCCTTTTTCTGAATACCATGGGACTACTGGATTGTTCCCTTTTCTTCCTGGCCTAGTAGTGCTCTTCTCCATAAAGATGGAGAATCCAGCGTTGTTTCAGTAAGTCTCTGAGGGTATGTCACTACAAATATAATAGTGTGACAGAGTTCTGAAATAGTGCCATATAGCTTGGTATGGTGGTGTGACATTGCAGTGCTAGGCAGAAACCTGAAGCTTCCAAAGCAGTACTAGTATGTAACTTCTCACTCCTGTCCAAAATACCTGCGGTCTATTTCTGCAGGCTTGGTAGAGTGATTTTGCTACTAAAGACAGACATATGGAAACAATCAAATCTTGATTTTAAACTGCAGATTGTTTTTGTGAATGTTACCTATGTATAGGAAGCTTTTGTAAGGTCATGACCTTGGTTTAATAGATGCCTAAAATGTATCTTTTAGTCTGTAATATTTGTAGTGTAACAGCATAAATCACTTGAGATTTTTCAATATTGTGACCATGTTGGATGTACAAAGATGCTTTTTCACTGTTGATAGTGTAACATTTACTTACCAAAAATATTGTAACAACTTGTCTATTTTTTTTTAAATGTGTGTGTGTTTATTTATCTATTTATGTATTTTAACCTGAGTATTTATGGTCTTAAGTTTATATATATTTTTTTAAACTGTAGAATGAGATTTTATGGATGGCCTCTACATATTTAGAGGTAATACATGACAATGCACAGATCACCAAGCCTGAAATAAATGTGGTTTGGTCCTGTAGTTTTTATGGAAATTAGGTGATTGTATTGACCCTAGTAATAAGTTGAAAGGGGAAGATAATAAGATATTACTGATGACTTATGCAAGTGTAGTGATTCCAAAGAATCTACTCAGAAACTAACCTTTTATCTCAGATTTGTCTCCTGGTCATTTTTGTTTAGAAATTGATCTTTCAAAGTGAAATGTATATGTGTGTATATATGTGCATACATATACATTTCATGTGTATTTTTCATATATAATTTATATACTTCAAACTTAAAAAATACATAAATTATATGGGAAAGTGAAGTTTTGTTCCAGAGATTTTTTTAAAAAAAAAAAAGATAAAATTTCATACTGAAGTGAGGTAAAACACAATCTATATTCCTAAACTACCTTCCCTGGGTGGCTTTGACCACTTTAATTATGGGCATTTTGCAAATAAAAACTGTTTCTTAGAAAAACACAGCAGTGGGAAATTCTCTGTAAATGCAGGCTGGTTTGTGATGACATCTGGGCAGGGGAAGGAAAAAAAGAGCATCTGTGCATTTTTTATTAATTTGGACAGAAGACTAACTAGAAATTAAAATGGCAAATAAATACTTTAGAAGTGTTCATGTTGCCTTTAAATGGCCCTTCAGAGGTTGCTATCCTTGAATATAAATGCAGCCTATGAGAAAATAAAATATAATATCTTTACAGCAGTACTTGAATAGGTGGTTGCAAAACTATGCCTCAAAGTCCAGTGCTGTTGTAGCTACTAGGATTATATTAACAACTACCTTTTAGTTGAAGCTGAATGTTTGTAAACCTAGCTTTTGCCAGATCTTTGTCAGATCTTAGAGGTTTTGCTAGGTGTAAGCTCTGTGGTCCTGTACTATAATGATTCTACAACTATGAATGTCACAAATATGAATTATTTCTCAGCAGTATTACATTTACCAACATCATCTCCAGAATTAAGATATGTGGGTTTATGCTACTGATTTGGGTTGTTGAATAAAACTTACCATAAGCATACCAGAACTCCCAAGAATCATCTCTAGCTATGTGAACACTTCTTGCATGTTTAAAGAAAAATGCTTCTTCAGACATTTAAGAAATTTCTGAAGTGTCATTTTCTTATTTTTAGTTTTCCCCTTGATTTCTTCCTCTAGACATTTAATAGACGTTTGCATTTTAAAAAAATCTTGTACACATGTAAAATATGTGGAGTGGAGTGTAGTTCAGTAGCTTTATTTCATCAAAGCAAATTACTAAATTGAGAAAGAAACAATCTACAAAGTTCCTTTAATTTGATATGTAAAGTATCCTAATGGGGATATAAAGCAATCTTGGCGGGGGGGGGAAGTTTATTTCTGACTATTTCTGTAAAATTCTCTGGTTTAGGATGTGGTAGATAGCATGTGGTGACACAGCACTAATTCAGCAAGAGTTAGATTTTTCAACCAGTTTTGAATGAATAATTAAATGTCCTACTGTTGAGACACAAGGGCTGTTATGCATGTGGTCCTCTGATACTGTGTTTATGAGTGAAGAAGAAAGCCCTCAGTGACATAACTTTCCAGATATCACTAAGATATTTGATAAAATTATCTCAGGAATGAGACCGTTCTCAGGTTATGCAGAATTAGTCAGTTCTGGCCTCTTCCAGTCCTGCGGCTATATAGAAACTTTGTGTGTTCACAGAAACCTGTTAAACTTAGCAATTCTCTACAAGACCGTCAGGGCCGATTAGTAGAATTAGGGCTTCTAAGCATGATTCAGATGGCCTTGTCAATATTTTTTTATGTTCTCCTATTCCTCATTGTTTCAAAAATTTGTAGTGATTTTACTAAATGAGTGAGTTTTTATTTTGGTGTTAAGAGGGGAAAAAAACTCTTTGTGGTGAGTAAATGATTTCCCAGGGTAAGTTTCTTCTGTTATTCAAGTTCCCCAATTAGAAGTCCACCAATTATTAAAATAATCACAGGAAATTTCAGCTTCCTTTTTCTTCCAATATTTTACATGAACATATGATGTTCTTTATCTCAGATGTATAGGCTTTTTGCCTAAATGTTTTCCTATATTGTTAAATTTTGCTGGCAGACAGTCTGTGTGTATGTAAGCTATAATAAAATAGATCGTGTACCAGGTCTGTTGCTTTGCACAAAAGATAGAGAAGGGCTTGGAAAAGTAAATCTTGTTTTTTTAAACAGGTATCTAGAGTGATTATAGGTGTTGTCACAAAACAGGGACTGAAAATGCTAATCTTAAACATCTTGTTTGTCCAGATATAATGAATTAGTTTGCTTTTTGTTTTGTTTTGCCTAGTTGTTAGTTTCTAGTGTCCCTCTTGTTGATAAAGGCATTTCTTTTGACTCACTTGAAGTAGCTTCTCTGAAGAAGCAGAGAAATAATTCTTAGAAACATTCTCAGGTTGCACACCTATTTGTATTTCTCGGTACCGAGCAGGACAAAGTGCTATTATTTTGAGGGTTTTCAGTTTACCAGTTCTTTCTTTCATAAAGGTGGCTTGCTAAATGTCATCCCCCTCCACGTAGAAAGATGTGTTATAGTAAACATTTGGATTTCTTCAAAAAGTGTTAGTATATGTCTAACTGTAAGTGTACAGCATTTTTATGCAAAAGCTTCCTAGTGAATAAGTCAACAGAAAGGTCATTTTTATTTAAAGTTCCTAATCTTTCAAAGGCCTGAGAATATAGAATCACCAGACTGGGGAGAAACACGTAAATTTTAAGTATACAGGTACACTTTGTTTATTCCAAGTGTAAAATAGTATGGTGGTAGAGCAAAAACAAATATAACCAACCACAACTTTCAATCAGTCTCTGATGTTGAGATTTCTTTATGATGATGTGTTACAGTCGGGGTCTCTGTTGAAAAGCACAAGACTGAAGAGCTTAAGCCTTTCTGGCTGTTCATCTCCACCCTTTAGGAGGTGAGCTACAGTGATCTGTGGTTATGGTAGCTAATTTCAAAAGCTCTCTCTACAGCTATGGTTGTGTCGCTTGTCCCTGCTTTTTACCACACGCACAAACCCCCACACACACTTTGAGGGCTGAGCGTTATTTACTGGGAATTTCTCAGCCCTTCCCTGGCAACCCAAAATGTAATTGCTTAAATGACTGTAACTGCACTAGGAATGATGGTTGGATAGGTAATGTTTGCCTCTTGGGCTTCAAATTTTTTAATACCTAAGCCACAGAGGCAAACTGAACCCAGCCAAAAACTAGTTTCCTTACTGTTATTTTGCTTCAGCTGAACTATGACCTAGACTCATAACTTCAACTCTTTTGAGCACAACCTTGAATTGAGGACTGGTTCAAAAAGTTGTTTTTTCCTCCTGATTTGGAACGGAACCTGACCTCTTACTTAATGTTGTTGAACTTGGACCAGTCACAGGTGATCCTGAAAGAGAACTCAAATGAAAGTATGCGCTTTTGAGTCTGTGACTAAGCAAAAGCTTTATCTGTATCAGGAAGGTGTACTGTACATTCTGGTTAAAGAAGCACAGTTCAGTGATAGGCAGCTGTAACCTACATTGACTTAATTTGCCAAGTGATTTTAGGATAAAATTCTCTGTACACCTTAAGCTGTCATTTAGCATCAGGTAAACTTGTGCATGAATTACTAAAAGAAAACATTTTATTATCACAGAATGCACTTGGCTGTACTTGCTATTTGGAAATCTAGAATAAGTCCAGAATTTAAAAAAAAAAAACAACAACCCCCCCCC
>NW_010972676.1:4315804-4487053 GCF_000737465.1 Haliaeetus leucocephalus
CCCCCCCCAAAAAAACCCCAACCAAACAAAAAACCCACCAAAAAAACATGGAAAGTAACACTGATATTTTGGGCAGAATTCTGCATTATCGCAGTATTAGGAAGAACGGGAGAATGATTCATAATGGCAGAAACTTCAGGTAACTTCCACATTTGTAATGAGAAAAGAGGTCTGCACATTAAGAAAACTTGAAGGTTAAATGCAGTGCCTGGCTCGTCAGTTCTCTAGAAATTACATGAAAAGCCGATGACACTGCTTGAGACTTCTCATTCAGTAAGTGCTTTATATCTTCAAGAAGGATGGACTCAGATATTGCAGTGCACCTTTCCCAGTCCAGATGTCTAATTCCATATGCCCATATGTCTGATAACATTTGAACTGACAGTCAAACACCACTAATTGACATTTCCAGTTGAAGCATGTTTTGAGTTTTGTGAGTTGGAAGATATAATAAGCAATCCAAATGCTGACATATCCTCATGAATGTAACATACCAGTGGTGTTTCTACTTTACATTACTTTAAAGGTCCTGAACTGAGTCTTACATAATGCAAAATTGTACAACAGTATTGTTCCTCAGTTCTCTTTCTCTGGTCTGGAATAAAAACTACATTTTATTTTCTGAATCTTGATATTCTCATCAGGAAAGAAAAGAAACATTTGCCTAAGTGTTCTATTGAATCATGATGTTTTCTCTGGTATCAAATAAAAGAAACTAACTGATTTATTTTTAATACTGTACTGCTGACTGTCACCTGCTGTATTTGCCACAACTGCTGATTAACTGTGCAGATCTTTGAGTCCTCTGTCTGAATATCTGCTTGAATTCATGCATACAGTTTGGTGTACAATACTCTGCTATGTTGCTTACACAAAAGAACCACACTTAACTACACTTTTGTGCACAGATCTTAAAATGTGCTTTCTCTTTATAGATATATCACTAGGAAAAATGGTTTGGAAATAAGTCTTTATCAGCAATTGTTGGAGCCACATTCAAGCACTTGTATCGCTGGTAACATCAGTTAATTCTAACTTTTTATTGCAAGGGGCAAGTCTTCAAACTGCACAAGTTGGGAAGTGTTGAAGCTGTCTTTCTACAATTCAGACAGATAAACCAGAATTGGTCGAATAGAGTAAGTAGCACTTAGATAAACCCCAGTCATTTACTTGGTTCATGGTCTGTGCTCTGCTATGGGAAGATGATCTATTTTGTCAGTGAACAGAGCAGACAGTAATCTGTCTCCTTTGACTGTGCCTTGGAATTGTAAACAATCTTTGTATTATAAGGCTGGTAAATAGAACCCATTATGAACATTTAAAATTTTTTCGAATGTCAAAATGACAAAAGTACCCTTGTAAGCTGAACTCCATTGAGGACAAAATTAATGCGAGCACCTTAGTGTATTGCGCTGTGGCAGTTGAAGGCATTATGTGGGCGCACAGAAAGCAGCAATACAAATTGTGCTGTAGTGGTGCAAAAGTACCCACTAGTACAAAACTTGATCATTAGCAGTCATGGAAACAAACCAATAAAGAGAGCACAGTAGTTCGGTATTCAAAAGGTACTGCTCAGCTGTCATTGCCCTAACTCAAAAACGGTTTAATTAATGAGGATAATACAAGGAACTCAAATGAATAGGCAGAGGTAAGTAGAATACATAACAGCTTTAAATCAATAGCAGTCAAGTTGCATTATGAAGGAATTGTGAGGTGCTGTTGTTCAAGGTCTGTCAAAGTTTCTTTTGTAAACTCCTACTTTTAAGGATTTAAAACTAAGTGTAATATCAGCTTTGAAACTTGAAGCTTTAACATGGATGTTTAACATACCATATTTGGGAAAATACAAGGATAATCAGGAAACCATGTATTTTTTTAAGGTTTCATCTTATTTCAAGCTGTCTCATTACCTCTAGTCTTGATTTCGTAGGGAGTGTGGGTCAACTAACATCTACATCTGAAATAACATACTTCATACTTTTAAGAAAAAAATGATTATCAGGATCAGATGTGGCAACTCATGTGAATTATACAACTTTGTAAGAATTTAACTTTGCCTAAATGAGAATATATAGTCTTGATTTTAATTAAGTGGCAAATAATTTTATGTACTTTAGTACCAACTTTTATATGTCAAGTTTTAGAAGACCCTACAGGCATGAGGGCATGCACCTCAGATATTTCTAGAGCTGGATGACAGATATCATAACGTCTATATGAACTTTAAATTTTATGAAGAAACTTAAATTCAAAGCTTTTTGGCTTTTACTTCAATAAAGTTAAAAATTTTCCCCAGGCATCTGTTTCTTATTTTGTCTTTGTGCCTGGATGCTCCCCATTGCCTCCTAGGCTAGGTTAATTGTCAGCAGCACTTTGACTAGTGCAAGATCAAGTTCCTCAACTTCAGTCACCATCTTTTTTAACTGGAGCTTATATATGCAGTGCCATACACCTCTGCTGTGGAAGTCAATCCCACAGTGTGGTGCCTACACGTTTTCCAGTCAAAGTTTTAGATTGGTCCTGAAGTACAGATCACCTCCGTGATTAAAGCATCTAAACTGTGATAAGTGCTGTCTGCTGAGTAACATTCCTCATGCTGTGAAAAGTCTGTGTGGTATGTATCAGCATGTGGGTGTATCTGAATATGTTGCCAGCATAGTACTAAAGCATTTCAAAATACTCTCCTTCTTACATAATTCTATTTTAATTTTTTGATGAAGTTGATAATACCTAGGTTGATTTGTAGATATTGAATGAACTTTTACTTATGATTTCTTGACCAGAAGGAAATGGCTTGGCTAAATTTTTTTTGAAATAACAGAACAATAATTCAGATTATTTATTTTAAAAGGTAACGCCCCTCCCCCCCCCCCCGTTTTCAGTGGGGGTTTTTTTGGTTTGTTTTTGGTTTTGGGGGTTTTTTTGGTTGGTGGTTTGTTTTGGGTTTTTTTGTTGTTGTTGTTTTTAAGAAAAAAATGCATAATTATTCAGTTCAGCTGCTTATGTTTAGATTTGGACTCCAAATCAGCAGATATACATTACTAGCCTTAGCATAAAACATACAATAGTGCTAGATTTTCAGTGATGCCTGTATCACATGAAATGATGGACTCATTAAGCCTGTTTGAAAGTGAGCAGTGTTTGGAACTGCTAGTCTAATGAAATACACAATGCTATTTCAATAGTAATGTAACAATTTTAGGATCACCTTAACATTGGTAGTTTAAATTTCTGATGACCTCATTTGGAGTACAGGTTGAATGCTGCCATGTTCTGAATCCCCAACTTTTGCCTTTGTGGTAAGGGAGAACTCCTAAAAGAAATTAATAAGCAGGAATATTAGTCAATTTTAAAGAATAGATTCCTTTATGCTTTCTATCTGCTTTACTACAGTAAGCCCTGTTTTACTTGTTGATTGTCTATTTAACAAGGTCATTTTTTATTTACAGTATCATCAAATAAAGACTTATTTGTCTGTTCTATAAATGCTGATAGAACTTCAAAAGTGTATCTGTACTGCCAAGGAGTATGTTACTGATAGCAACGGCCATATTGCTACTTATGTTAAATATTGGTGGACTTCATGAGTAATAGTCTTGCTTCAAATAGATCCCATGATGCAAAGGATGAGAGGACAGATCTGTACTGTGTGTAGGAGACTACCATATTAAATATAAAGTGTTTTTTGTGATATGCTTGACCAAACCATATGGCTCAGTCTTTTCATTCACAAAAGAAATTAAAAGTTGATTCATGTTTGTCCATTGCAGAGGAAAGTAATTGGGACAGAATGTGTCCTCTCTTCTACTTTCTTTGAGAACCTTTCCCACTTCCTGGAAGCCAGTGTCATATGTTTCCCTTTGAAAAGGCACATTGGAATACACTGACTTAGCGAGCTATTCCACAAAGGGATATAAAGTTCCGATCTCGGTAGAAATCTCTGATCACTTATCTTTTTTTTTTGAGCAGGCTCAGACTAAAAAAATGAAGAGGAACAAATATGTATTTATTTTCTATTGACTTGTTAGTATTGGGCTGGGGAACAGCTACCTACTCTGCGTTATGTCTGTCTACCCATAGTCTTCTGTCAGCCTGAAATCTGAAGGTCATACGTACATGATTCCGTAGCCTCCTACTAGCCAGTAGATCTGGCAAAAATAATTTGGAGAGCTTTTTTTTCAAGATTACTGCTTCAGGATATAGAGAAATGGTACTAATCTGTCAAAATATTTCTGCTTATATAATTGCGCTTTTTTCACCCTCTCTTTCTGAAGTTGTCACAGTAAAGAGCATGTGCCTCGGTCCCCTCTGATTTTTCTTTTTACAGAAACAAATGTCATCAGGACACCATTTGCAATTCCCCTTGGTGGCAAAGACAACTTCTGGCCATCAAAGTCATTTTCTTACACATGGATTAACATGATATTGTGTTTCTGATGCATTTGCAATAGGTTTTAATGTGTGGTGGTTCTTTGTGTTGATATGGTTGTCTCTTCACATTTGTGTGTCTAATTGTGACCTCAGTGACAGCTTCTGGGTCTCTTGCTGTGATAAATACTGGATCACAGAATGGAAACAGCTTCTAATTTCCTGCATTCAGGATATTATCCTTGAAATTTCTAACAACTTTCAAATAAACAATGAATTTATTATTACGCTAATCTGGTTACTGGTCTCAAGTACAACATATCCATTTGGATATTCCTATAAACTTGAAAGGGAGCCAGCAATTCTGTTTTCTCAGTCATTAGTGACCTTGCTTGTTTATTGTTACAATTTAATTCCCACATAACTCATTTATGGTGCAACCTACTGTTAGTGCCCATATAGTTGTTCAAGTTTGAAGTGTGTGTGAGGTGTGGCATCTAACATTTAACCCCATGATGTATAAATATATAGAATAAATTTCCTTAAGGCAAATGATTGGACGTCTGCCCTTGCTACACTGACAAAGACTGGAAAGATGCTCATTGACTTCGATTAGAGCAAAATCAACTGTGGCAAATAGTAAGTGGGCACTATGCATACCACAGAGCTTTTAGTGTTTGAGGTCTTCTAGAACAAATGAGGATTATATGTTAAGCATTCTTTGGACCTCTGCAAATTTACAGGACCTAGATAAGGTGTTTACCTTTTAATTTGGCTGAAATGTATTGTTTAGGTTGCATTTCTAGCTCCAGATTTTAAATCTGTATTTTCTTGTTGATATAATACAGAAGAATAGATCAAACACATTTTTAATGGACCAAATCCATAAGCTTCTTCCTGCTACATGCTACAGAGATAAGCAAACTGCAGTAAATAACTGCAAGATTATATTACATGACAAAAAAATCCAAGAACATGTTATTCTTCCAGGCTGATGTATGCACCAGTGAAGCAACTATATGTCAATTTGGTTGTGTCATGAATCCTGCCTGTACGCTAAGATGCCTGAGAAAAAATATAGCTAACATTTACTAATGGCAAATGTTTTCTTTTATAAATTTACTAAATTAATGTAAGGCTTACTGTGAAATTACAGTCTGCAAACAGCATGTATATCCAAAGCAAGAAGATGGAAACATCATGGAAGCTGCTGAACAACCATTTTTCATCTTGTAGAAATGAAGAGTGCCCTCATGCATGAATATTCTTTTTACAGTAGTAATGATTTAATGAACGAAAACTTCTTTCTGCATTTTCGTAAATTTTTGCCTACTCACCACTAGTAATTTGTGAGGCACAGATTTGAGAAGAAATGGTACCCATCTGTTGGATTTTCTTGAAATTTAACACTGAAGTGTACAATCTCAACTCCTCAGAAATACAAAGAAGAAAAATCCTTAGTTTTACACTGCCATAAATCACAGGCTCTAAAAGTTAATTTAAGAGTAAGAATATGCAATGTTTTCTCTAACAGCTTAGTTATTCTGTTGTCTTCAACTGTGCGAAGTTGTCTATCAGATAAGGATATAAAATAAAATAATACCTTGAGACTCAGCAAATTAACTTCTGTACACCTAAGTTCCATATATAATAACAGGAAAAAAGAGTGGTTGTGGAAAAAGGTGAAAACAAATCTTTTACAAAGCAGTTTTGTATACAACTACTGCCATTTCTGTTTGTGAGTCTCTATAATCAACACTGTTTGGTGAGTGGATGTGTTTTCAGAACAGCAAAACCACAAAAAGAAACGCCTAAATCAAACAGCACTTTAACAGCATTGCGAAAGTTTGTCTCAATCATGTCTCAAAAATGTGACAGAATAAATGGATTTCAGGTAACTAATGTAGCCTGCAGCATTGCAGGACAGTGGGCTAACTGGTTCTTGTGGGAGAACCCAAAATGACTGGATAAAGATGTTTGTGGCCCATTACTTATAACTTTGTTTTGTCTTACCTAATCTAGCTTAACATCATAGTACTGTTGAATTCCAGTTCAACTTGGGAAAGGTGTTTTAGCTTGTTTGTCTTTAAACAGAGAAATCTCGAATTCAGAGTCTCTTCTTTAAATGTTTCAGAACTTGATGGCATTTAAGTCAGCTATAAGAAGGGAATGATGAGAGCTAGGACGACAGAAAAAGTATGTAGAGTGTCCAGTTGTGCAACACTTAATGGCAGGATGCATAAACAACAGACAAAGCTGTCAGGAGAGTAAAATTCCCCAAAAGACTCTGTTTAGAACATCTTGCCTCATTCCAGCTCTCTCAGATTTTTTGCTTTCCAAATCATATGTGCAAAATATATGAAGAATAGCTTCTGTTCTTACTTTCATGGTCTTGGCATACTATATACTACAGAGACGAGCAATCTGTGGTGAATGTGTTGCATGAGAAAAATGGAGGCACATGGGCTGAGGTGCGAGAGTAACTTCTGATCTGTCTTCCACTGTCACAGAAAGCCCAGATACGTTAGGCATGGGTGTAGTGCAGGGTGTCCAGAAAGCAGAATTGGAGGCATTGTTGTCTTGGTACTTATTCTTTAACTTTTAATATGAATCATTAAACTTAAGAATTTCACAAAATGGCAAAGGGATACAAGGTTAATAGGGGCTATTCCTGTTCCGGGTTGCATTAGTATCTTCAGATAAATGGCACTGATAAGTAGGAAATAAATGACAGACTTCATACCTAAAGAGGGAGTCTGTCTTTTGTCTCCTGACAGTGGATGCTTCTGTAAAAAGCTGAGGGCTCCATAGCGAATTGCCTTTTCTTGTGATAGGAAGTATTGTCTGCTAAATTCTGCCATTATGGCTGTATCTGACTGGATAAAAGGGAAAAATTCCACTCCAGACTCTCCTTTTCTTTTCGGATACCTCAGCTATTAGCGTTTTGAGGGGCTCGAATTAACTAATTCATTTGGGTGCTCAGATGCCAATGAATTTGTGGCTATATCAGTATCTTCAATATTCATAATAGCAAATAAAATTAACCCAAGAATAGTTTAGGTTCATAAAAACTAGGAGCAAAATTTTCTTGAATTTTATAAGGAACAGAAAGCACCTTCTATTTCTTAAGGAGAGTTAAATACGTGCTGGAATCTTGAGGTCTCTTCTACTAGCTTTGCATTTGTATTATATGGTAATATGTTTCTTCTGCTCTTTGGTAAACTGCTTAGCATTCGTGGGAAAGGGAGGACGGGAAAAACTTCTAATACAAAGGGATATATCCTTCCACTTTTGAATCTCTTCAGGTGTCTGTATTCAGTGCAGCTGATGTCTTTACTTTGGAAAATACCTTTGTCAACTTTACAGAGCATCTTTTGAAAAATGTTCTGTCTGTCCTGCAGCTCATTAAATGCTTTACTCTGGAGTAATCCTAGCCTTTTTCAGATACGGAAAATCTGACCAAACTGTATTTGTAATCCAGATATATTCCTTGAATTTCATCATTACTGATAAACAAAAACACAAGTATAGAAAATTTGTATACAAAATTTGGTCTTATAACTCTGTAGCTATGGCACCAATCTAGCAGGATTTTTCTGCATAAATTACAGAAGGACAGAAAAGCAACCCTGAAATATTTCATGAAGAATCTACAATTTGAAAAAAAGACAGCAGAGTAAATATGCACAAAGCCAAGCAATCTACTGTACACCTGCTTGATACAAAGATTATATCTTGACGGGAAATTAAATACACTTGCAGTTCCCTAGTTTGTGGCAAATATCTGACCTTGTCTAAGAACTTGTCCAAACTATTGCTGCGGTATTAGGCCCTCTAATAGCTAGTCTCCCTCTTTCTACAAGGTGTAATGCTACATTTCTTGTTAACAGTTGTTTTGTCTCATGGATACATATTGCAAACTTGGTTTTGTAAATAGTAATTTGAATATTGCCTTGTTTGCTTCTAAGTGTGTCTATGTGGCCTTTACTACGCCCAAAGTTTTGGAGGAGTTGGGATTCTTTTAATTTTATTTTTTCTTAAAGACTTTAGTCAGTCAATACAGAGTGGCTGAGACAGTTAAACTCATTTTTCACCGAGAAACTCTCATTTTGTTGAGGAATTTAAAGAAATAAGTACTGTTGTATTTGGTGTGATTTACAGTAGGTTTATTCAGGCTGTAAAATATGTCTTTCCATTCACTCTATTGCTGATGCTTTTTTTTCCCCTTTAATGCAAGATTAAAATTCTATTACTTTTCTCTATGCATTATAAACCCCATAATTTGCGTAACCATGTTTTTTCTCCAGGTCACTCATGTTGGGGTTTTTGTTTGTTTTGTTGTGTTTTGGTGTTTGGGTTTGTTGTGGGATTTGGGGTTTTTGGTGTTGGGGTTTTCTTTTTTTTTTTAATAAATAAAATGTCCTTTCTAAAATGGCTTTGGGTTAAAGCAGGCTCCAGTCATAATAAAATGTGAAGGAAGAGATGGTTTTTATTCCAACGAGCTTTTCAGCAGACTAGTACTTCTAGGTCGTGTAATGCTAATGACTAAAGGAAAATCTCCTTTGGAATAAAAGTTCATCTGTTTTTTTTACACTGTTGCCAGAATTTTCAAATGGTCAAAAGATTAGTAGGAAGCTCTAGCTGAGCATGGCTCTGTTGCAGTCCTTTCTATAAATAATCTTATGGTCAAAGAAACTAACAGTACCTCTTAAGTCTCCAAATGCTGCCACATTGTGGTTTGCATTTTTGGGGGTGGGGTTCTCGTTGTTAGAAATCAGGCAGAAAATCCCTCACTAAGGATGTTGCTGAAGAACAAAAATCTAAATGAACACCTGCCCAAATAAAACCTTAATTTTATCCATTTGAATTCCATTCATCCAGCTTGACAGGGTTAGACTAGAAGAACCTTTTAACATATAGAAATTTCAAATGTTGAGTGTGGTTTTTCTTTCTGCAGTATATAATGAATTAAGGAGTTGCATTTTGACAGCTTTCTTCCAAACCATGCATCTGTGGTTTGAATTCAAAGAAAAAAATATCCCAAAAGTTAACGACAGAGCAAATACTGGAAGTTTTTGTCTTTGGTAGCCAGGGATGAATAAGTGACATCTGAAGTTGTACATTTGAAGAAATATGGATGGATGCTATAAGGACCTTTTTGAAGCTGATAATAACATGGGTTAGCATTTATTTATTTATTGTTTTGCTATAAATTGTACGCTGGATGTTTTTCCTTTACTGGTTTGAGCTTCGTTTCAACCTCCTCCCATGCTGCACCTTAAAGTCTTTTCAGTCCAGCCTCATGCTGTCTATGCTTGCTTTCTTTCACTTTTTTTCTTCCTTCCTAATCACATCTGCCTGGAGAAATAACAGTCTCAGCCTCATATCAAAAGAAGTGTTACCATGCAGCTCCATCCTTTGTATTGCACACTGTCTCATTATATTATTTTTCTATATTCCCTTTTATATTAAAATACTTTTTTGTTTACTTTGTGTCAAATGAAGCATTTTATTTGATCATGTTCAGAAAGGTTGTTTCTGATTGTCCTACTTAGTCAGGAAGGATTCATTTAGGTTATGGTAAGATTCCTATGGTAGGAAGCAGTGAAAAAATCAGAAAGTTAATCTTGGAAGATATTTTGTAAAAATTAAGGGGAAAAAAACCCCCCAGTTGTTCTAGAGGTACTTTTCTATCAGTTAAGATCTGAATGTCTGAATTTGCTTTAGGGTGATTCTTTAGTTACATAGCATGTAATGGTAATACTTGCACAATTTTCACAGCTTTTTATGTATTGCAAACGCAGTTCCTGTGTCATTAATTAATTCCTGCAACAAGCAGTATGCTGATGGGCCTGTAGTTACAAGTCAAATAAAATTATATATTCTTGATTCCTTTAATTGTCAGTCAAACTGATTTTGATGGACATATTTAAGAGGGTTTATGACCTTTCAAAATAATCTTTTAAATAATTGTGACCTCTGTGAGTTTGATTTCTAGAGATAAAGCTATGTATTTTAGTGTTACAGCTCAAAACAATTCAGTTAAGCTTTTGAAATAAACATCACTGCACACTTATTAAAGGTGGAAGTTCTTGCTAAGTTAGCTTTTATTACACAAGATCTATGGATTTTAATCTTCACAACAATTTAAATGTAATGTAACAGTTTTCATCTTTAGGAAAAAAAAAACCAAACAAAACAAACCAACAACAAACAAAAAAACCCCCAAACAATCGACAACCATCAGTTCTTCCAGTCTGCCACTTGCAACCCTGTCTATAAACACCACCTGTTCAGGCATGTGCCTGAAAAACTACAAATACAGGTCCTTGAGGCTGTGAGATGGGGAAATGCACTTGTGATAACTATTCCTTTCCTTACCTAGGTTTCAAATCAAGTGAGCAAAAACCTTGTCCAGAGTCTAACTGATCTGTATAAACACATCAGGTTTATCTTCCAGGGGAGTTGATAAATACAGCTTTATGTGATGGTTTGGTGGCTTATGTTGCATACTGGGACTAGTTTTAAATTAAGTTGGTAAATTGCTTCTTCCGGTGCACCATGGGCAGTGTGTGTAAACATACACAAATATGTGTAAGAAAGCCACAGGATTTTATAAAGGGACAGATTTGGCAAGCTTTGACTGGAACAAATGCAAAAGAATGGAACAGAAATTGTTGGAACGCAAACTCATAGATTCAGGACCCTTCTCTAATTAATCTCCATTTGGAAGCTCATAAGAGACATCAGTCTCGGGCAGGCAAACAGAAATGAAATATGAAATGAAAAATGAAATATGTTCTCTTACTGACCTGGGGGCAAAGCCAGGGCATGTAGCTATGCATCTTCCCTTCTTTTTAGGTACATGGCTCTCTGTGTGACTCTAACTTGCTTTATTGTTAGTGCTTTTCAAAAGCGCGTGTTGTTGTCTCTTTATTTTTGTCTTTTTCCTGACAATTTTGTCTTTCCCTTTAGGCAAGAGAAGGAAGTATTTTCTTTTAGCCTGAGCCAAACTCTAGCCTTAGTTTTCTTGCCTTGAGTTACTAATTCTAATAAATGACTACAACTGCTCTTTTGGTCAGTGTTGCCCTGGGCCGTTCATACTAGAAAGCAGAATAAATAAATTCTATGCATTCCTATCAGGGTAGTAGGTAGAACAAATAAATTATACAAGTTCCTATCATGTGGCATTTTGGGCTTGATTTTCAGTAGACTACTTGAAAAACTGGCTAACTTGGTTTTTATTAGACTTGCAGCAATTGTACGTCCTGTTTTTCGCAACTATGTAGGAATTAAAAGCCTGATGAAAAAGCAGTTTCTGTAAATTCATATTACCTACAGTATTCTTATTCTCATTCTAAATATTTGGCTTTTGAAACTGATTTTTGCAGACAAAGCAAGAGCTGCACTAAGAAGTTTTGATCTGGGGTAGTCTGCACACTGAAATGTCGTGCATTATTCTGTCCTAATTGTTTGCATATATGAAAGCTGTTAAGTTCACTTACAGCATGCTTTCAAAGATACGCAAGAGGATGATACCAGATTTCCTTGAATGGAAGCTCTGAGTCTGCCCACCTTTCTGCACACTTAATCCTTATCTATTAAGCTCCTTTACAACCTACAGTGTGTAAGGTGTCTCTGAAGTTACTCTTTATTGAAGAACCCTAAAAAGAAATCACTGTAGGGGAAAAAAGTCATAAAATTAATTTGCAGTCCTAATGAGTCAGTAATCCTTCTCATTTTCTGATATCTACTTATAAAAGATGGAGGGGGAGTTCAGTTCCAAGGATCCAAGAAGTTTATGGCCTATATGTGCAATAAGCTGGAATAGCATTACTAGCAACATGGCATGTTCTGTTGAATGCTGTTATGGAGATTTTTTTTAATAGGATTTTATGAAAGAGCTCTGCTCCAAGAAGTGTTTTGTTAGAACAGTAAAGCTGGGAGTTTGTGCAGATGTGCTTTTTAGACGTTTATGAATTCCATGCTACCCAAGAACTCCGTATCTTTGGTAACTTTTGGCAGTGGGCAGTAATTGCCATGCATTAATACCTCAAAGGTTTCATAACTCCAACTGTGATCTGAAGCACCAAAAAAGAAAGAAGAATCTAATATGCGAGTTTTATCTTGTCTGTACCAAAAGGGGAAAAATTCCTTTAAAAAAAGGCAATAAACATTATTCATTGACTTTATCTGAAGCAACAGTGTCAATCTTTTCCATTCATTTCCTTACACTGAGGATTTCAATCTGAAGTATGTTATTTTTAATAAGTTGATTTTTTTTCTTTCTTTCTTTTATGGTTTTGGTTTTTGTTACTAGAGATACTTTAGTGGATACACATGTATAGACTTTATAAAATACCTAAGTGTTTCACTGTGGGAGTATAGTTTAAGGTCACTTCTTTGATACTGTAAGTAATTGAAGAGTTTCAGGGTGTCTGTGAATTAGTCTGTAAAAATCCATTGTCTTGTAAGTGTAGTTATAGTGAGGATATGTAAAAGCAATATGAAGGCAGTAGAGGTGGAAAAATAAAGTCCAGTTTTGTCCTATTCTGCACATAGAAACATCTAGTAAGAAACTACTTTCAGAGTGGTTTATTAAATGATATACCAGCATGCAATGAAAGAGGTACTGCATTTATGTGTAGGATTATATTCAGGACTTCTAAACTTGCATGCATCCCTAGTTTTGCTGGTGACAATTTTCTGTTTGTCCTGATTTGTGCACATCATGCTTAGCAATCTTTGCTGTCATTCATTTATCATTCCAGGTCACAAAAAGCTATGTGGATAGTATGTGTAATTTGTTCATATTTGTATGTGTCTGAAAGAGAGATAATTGCTTACCTGTAATTGCTGTTCTCTGAAAATACATAGCAGCAGTAGGATTCTTGCACAGAACCTCCCTGTTAAAAGCAGAACTTCCATAATTTTAAGTTAAGAGATGTTGGCAGTGGTGTTTGTTTTATATATGCAGATGGTCTTGTGTTCTAACAAACAGCCATCAGACAGGGAATTGTACACTATCAATTGGGGTACCACACTGAGTGTGTTTGCATTCACCTCCCCACATACTGTGTATATATAGATTTACCATAAGTTTGTCTTCAAAAGTTAATACAAAGTAATTAGTACCTTCCTGGAACCATTAGCACAAAGGCATCACAGTCTTTGGGGTTAAGTACCTAGAAATTGGCCTCTGCTTCTTAATCACTGGCACAAATATTTGGATGCTCTTTTCTTTCATTGGAGGAGCATAAGGGAGGTAAATTAAACTGTCTAAAGTTGATTTATTTGGACCTTTGACGCTGATGGAAGAATTTAAGTACCTGAATTACTCATGAACTGAAGTGTAAAATAAATGTAACATCACTGTTATGTCTTCATCTTCTTGGATAAAATATGTAGTTTCGGCAAGCATATATCTTTTATGAGTATTTTAGTCTATGTTTTTCATAGACATTTAGGAAGATGAAAGATTGAGAAGTAATTGTGGGATAATTCCCATAGAAAGGGATTTTCATTCTGTATTATGTATGACAAATGAACCTTCATTTTACAATTTTGCTCAAAGATTCAATGATTGTTACATAGTAAATATACCATTAGAAATCCACAGAATACAAGCTAATATTTTAGCATGAACTAGAGAATGTAAATAAGAAAATACAGCTTCATTCACTAACCAAGTTCCCTAATCAGTGTACTCATTTTCTGCTCTTTTGAGTCTTCTGCTTATTTCAGGGGAAACAAATCACTGATTTATAGCTGTTGCGTTTCTCTTTAAGTATATTTGATTCTTTCAGTGTAGTTTGGAAAATTGCCTTATTTTCAGACCTTGGTTTAGCATTGTGTGAGGTATAAGATCTAAGATTTCAAAGCTTAACTTTTTAAATAGGATTATGTGTTATACCAAGGATATTAACAGTTTGACTTTAAATACCACATGAGAAGTAGCTGGAAATCATATTTATATGCGCATTGAAATTGTGTCAGCATTACTTTGTGTAGAGAGATAGGATGAGATTTTGTTTTATTTAAAGGTTTAAAAGAATACATTTTCAAGGAAAGAAAATCTAATACTGTTTGCATTCTCTTTGCAAATAAATGGCAACTACAAGATTACTTACATATATGAGGTAACACTCATGTAAAATACTTTGCTAGATCAGGGCCTAAAAAGGTAGCTTTTAGGTAAGAATCTATATGCTTGCAGGATGCATTTTACAACATAATAGGTGCTAAGCTTTGTAAGTTTGTCTCCCCAGCAGTCAGTATTCACAACATAACCACTCTCCAGCTAATGTATTCATTTCAGTCTCCCTGGCTTTAAATATAGCTGGTGCTTCCACTTCAGTGTGAAGAATTACTTTTATTATCTTTCTAACCTTAATTTGTCACCGGTAGAGTAACACCGAATGCAGCTTGCATCCTCAGATTTAGAAATAAATGCTGTGCTGTGTTGTATAGAGGAGGCTTGATTTTTACTTTACTGGAGTTTTCAGTCTCTCTAAAACTCTTGGAATACAAAAAGAATGTTGTGGCTTTTTATTCTAATAGCTTTTTATATGCTTTTTTCTGTGTAATTTTTCCTGTTCAGACTGTATTTTATGTATGATGTCTGCCTTCTGACTTAGCTTTCAAAGTACTAATGTAAAATCTTCCCACTCTGTTTTTAACCAAGAGCTGCAAATGCTGCCTCCTGCCCTCAACTGGTCATGCAATTTACTGTAAAGGTGTGTTTGTCAGTCTGTCTCTTGCATTCACCTACAAGAGTATGTTATGGTGATTAAACACACCACACAGTGATAAAGCATGAGCTTGTCATTGCTCCTCTCTTGCTTCCATTCTTTTCTCTCTTTTTTGGCCTAATTTTGCCCCCATTTACTTCACTGGCAGGAGGACTTTGTGCCAAGAGAACCATTCACTTTAGGATGTCAGTGAAAGACACCTGGAGTGTGGAAAAAACAGCATAGCTTGATGTATGTATCATTACCTCAGGGCTTACTCTCTGCACAGGTTACACCTGTACCATCACTAACCAATAATGAGATCAAGGACCCAAGCCCATTGAGAATAGCCTACTGTATTTATAGGAAAATATTGCACAAAGGGGAAATATATCTAAAACTGTGAAATATTATCCAAAGCCATGGTGGATATAAAAGAAGCTGTGTTTAGAAACGGTTCATTTTTTAGCTTATCTGCCACTGCTGTCACAAAAAAAAAAAAAAAAAAAAAGTCCCTTTCTACCTGTGTTCTAAGACCATGAAAAGCACTTTATTGATAGCTGGATTGTTCAGAAAACAACCACAGCATGTTGGTGGCACCACAGCTGGATTCATTTTGGTTTATCCCCTCAGAGTCTCTGTTATTTTGCTAACATAGTTTTTACTCAGTACCCTACTGAGATTACAGCCTCTGAGCTCAGATATCAGTACATGCTTTTCCCCCCCACCCTTTCACTCATCTGTCCTGTAACATCCTTCTATCCTGCCATGTGAGACAGCGTTATCTTCCCACTCTGGTTTCAAGTAAGATATGTTCAAAAGTGTCAAGGCAAGACACTACTGCCTCTGAATCAATTGCTGCACTCTACTGTCTGTCCGTTGGATGCTTCATTCAAAAAGATGGTTTACTCATCTCTTTTTGGATATACTTTTAATTCTTATTTAAGATTAAAAAAATTGTAATTTTGTTAACTCAACTGGCAGTTTTTACCATAGTTAGTAAAGGGATTTGAGAATGGGCATTTGTAGTGAGATAGATCCAAGCATTTAAAGGTAGCGTTTGACTAAAAGAATAGATCAGTTCCTAGACCTGCAAAGTGCAAGATGTAACTCTTGGACATTGATGGGAGAAAGTTATTACTCCTTTAGTACTGCACAGGTCTTGTAAAGCTAGCAACGTTTTTCCTCCACCCCATCATGAGTTGGACAAGGAATTGGAATATGACCATATTAAACATTATGGAGAAGGGACATAACTTGAAACTCTGTACCGCTGATAGGTATCCTGGGAGCAAGAGATTACATCCTGTCTCAACTCAGTATTTCATATATAGAATGTATAGTTCCCTGTGTTTTTTAGTAAATTAAATCAGGGAGTTGTTTGCTTTATTTACTCAATGGTAAACTGGCTTACTCCTATCTCAGTTTATTATTGCTGTCATTTATTGTGGATGGCTCTCCAGCACTAAATGAAGTGAAAGCGTAATAAGTCTTCACAAAATCTAGTTTGTTTTCTCCTGCATCTACCAAGTAAGACTGTCTAGAGCTGCTTTTGTTACTGCTGGTTATGCTTTTTTCTTTCTTCATTAAATAGTTATTTATGTTCAAGTAGGTTTTTGTTTTTCTTTTGATACAGTGTAATTTCCTCTTTCTGCATAGAGAGGCCATTAAAAAGGTAATTGGAATTAAATGACAGGTGAACATGAAAAATACAGTGGATTGACTGCAGGTGATTGTGAGCAGAGATATACTGTAAGATATTAATGTACTAAAGCAGGACCCAAAGTGTCATGTTCTCGTGTGAGAATGTGTTGGAACAGAGGAGAAGGGGAGAGATCCTGAGTTATAGCCTGTAATGAGCAGTTATTTGTAAGCTTAATCCTATTGACTGGAGAACATTTTTCTTCTGTATGATTATTTGCTACAGGATTGTCTTCTCTGCAGTATTTGCTCAAGTTAACTCTTGTTGAATCAGCCTTGCTTGGTTGAAAACTGTCACATCTTATAAAATGACACTTGAATAACAGGATGGTAGGATATACAACACAAGATGTTTTGCTGGCAGCAGATATCATAAGACAACTCTTCCTGACATTACTAAGTTTAGTCTGAATAGCACTTGATCCATGTTCCTGACAAGTAAGCTGACTGGTGTTTGAAGTACCACTTAAAGCAAGCTAGACACTTTTTTTGTGCCTGAAAAAGTCAGATATATCTTGTATTCACACTGTACTGAAAAGGAGATAAGAGTAAGGAAGGCATAGTTTGGCCTACCATGCTGCAGTGCTTCGAATCTGGAAAGCAGACCAGTGCTCATCAGAATGATTTACTTTTGTTTCTGTAGTTGATTAGCCCTTCTCAAAATCAATAGTCTGGAGAAAAAAATTCTGGAAGAGACTGATGAATATTTAACAAGCTATTCATGAGCGTGAGGCAAAGACGCCTTTTTGCTGCTGCCTCACCATTTGCCAAAGTGTCATTTTTGGAAGTAGTATAGGATTTTGCAGCTCTACAGCTCATAAGTATATAGATTAAAGAGAAGCACAACCTGGAGGGGCTCTCCTCAGTTGCGGAGGTTTCATCTCCTGCAACTTTCAATTTGCAGACTGTCATAGCCAGAGCTGGGCTGCAGCCATCCAAACCAAGTCCTTCACTAGGAAAGAAGAAATGGGCTGATGGCAAGTACAGTAGTGAAGGAACAAGCTGATTGCTCTTGCCAGTTATTACACACAATGAAGCCTCATCTTTAGCACTGTGCTTCCCCCAGAGATCTCTACATATGATACAGACCAAGGCAATATGTGCATGTATAGATATGTTTCATTAAGCTATATCCTGCCTCATGAAGATGTTGACATATCTCGCAAAAATATGGTGTGTACTGATAGAAATAGCTTTCCACACAAACAGTCCAAGGGAAAAAAGGACTTTTCACCATTATTTTTTTATTACACTCGTCTTACAGATAGGCAAACTGTCTTCACAGTATAGTTGTAACCAGCAAAACTAAATTGGGCTTTGAAACTGAGAGACATTTCTTCAGTATCTCAAGACATAATCAGTGAGAAAATTGTACCTTAGTACCTTCGTTCATCAGGAGTATTCAGCCTGGATGCAGCACCTGAAGGTCTTTGTCAACAGTGTTCCTCAGCTACAGTGAATAAAGTTTGATTAACTGTGCTCTGCCCTCAGACACTAATTACAGTGTTCATTATCAGCAAAGTAACATAAGCAGAAAAGATGCTAAGGTTTGGAGAGTGAATTTCTGAAATGGGTAGCTAAGTAAATGCTAGCACTTTTGTAAAGAAAGGATAGTTGGCAATTTCTATAAGGTAAGCACAGAGGCTGGATCTGTTGCTCAGCGCTTACCCAAGCAGCGTTTCAGACAATTTCTCCTTAGAGCCTTTGATGCCAATGTTTCATCTATATAACTATTTGTCTATCCATCCGTACTTCTCATCAGGAGTAAGCTTGTTGTTCTTCCTCCTGAAGATAAGAAATGATTGATATTATTGTAATGAAAGGCTTCACTGTCATAAAACGCAGAAAATCAAGCTGAGAAATATACTGAGATTTCAATGCAGAGAGAAGCTGCATCTCTTTATGAGATACATTGATCACGTCACATATGATAAACTGTTGGATTATGTTTGCAGAAGTGTTTAATACCCTGTACCTACTGACTGTCCATTAGGAAACGATAGCAAGGCATTCAAACTTACAGCCTAACAAACATATTCATGTCTAAGAATAGACAGAAACAAGGAGCTTTCATTAAATAACTGTGGAAACAAATATTAGTGTTGCTCTGCAATTCAAACATGAACCTATATGTGCTAAGAGTCTTTTAAATAAGAAAGTAACTTTGTTAGCTCAGTTTTGATACTTTCTAAGGTCCATAACCTCACTATTGTTTTGGTTTGAGTTTTTCATATGGAGTACTTAAAACAGAGGTAAACTTATAGGTGGGATAGTGAAGGACTATTTATAATCACCAAAGAGAAGCTAACAGAATATCAATTATACAGACTCACCTGTTCGGTTGCTGAAAACATGAAGACCAATACTCCGTGTCCAAGCTTAGTAAATAGGAGAAAAGCAAGCCCATGTGTATACACACATAGTGTATAAAGCAAAAGGTGCAGTTCATTGCTGGCTCTGTGCCTTGTAGTGTAGAAGAATAAAAATGCATCAGCATCATTGTTTTACTGTAAATAGTACACAATAAAAGGACATAGAGAATAAAACCAAAAACTTCCAGCAGCCAGCTGATTTTTCTGCACCCTACAGTATTTGCATACTGTAGAATAATACATGACGTGATGTAACTAACCAACAAGGTGAAGAAATTATTAAAATGTACATAACATTAGAGTAGGAACCTGTGTAATTTTTTTTTATAGTAGTTTACATGGTATATGTTAATTATTTAGCAGAATGAGTGCCCTGAAATGTGTCTAGCAGAAATACTTGAATAAAGAGATACCAAAGACAAAGAAAGGAGTAATAAAGGCAGCCAATTTCAACAAAGAAAAAGTATTTTAAAATATATATTAAAGTATGCACTTTACATATAGGGAAGCAGTGGTATAGCTGAAGTAGCATTACATTTCAACTGATTTCAAATCTAATAGCATATTTTAGCAATACTGTAACTTTAACGGTATAGGCTGTGCTTTTTAAATGTTATCCAGCAATCCCTTCAAAATATATTCTTGCAAAATGTGCTCTAAGCATACTTTTGATAGAAAAAAATAAAAGCAGGCTCTGTGTTTTTCCCAGAGCATGTTTGAAAAGACATATAACCCACATTTTTTCCTTTCTGCAGAGATCCAGGAGAGACAATTGCAAAATTGATATAGACAATATCTTGTTCCATATACACAGTTGTTCACTACTACTGAACCAAGCGCTTTGAAATACGACATTATACTGGTGCTTCTATTGTTTCTCAGTCTGATATCTTACTTGTTTTACACGTGCTTTTTTGGTGTAATTCTGAATGACTTCTGACTCCCAAAAGCAGGATCTCTAATACCCCTCCTTCTAGCAAATGAATGCTCTACTTCCTCAGAGAGCAGTAACAAAAAGACAATATATGCTTTCATCCAGATTTTTGATAACTCAATTTTGTGATGCCTGGCTTCTTTTTCTTTCATTATGGTATTCATCAGAGCTGTGTAAAACTGCTCAAAATGTTTCTTTGAATTTTTTTCCCCACAAAACTGTTTGCTATTTCATGCAATTTTGCCTCCCCTCAGATCCACTTTTCCATAAGATTTGACAAAATTGCCTTCTTATTTTTTTTACATCAAAAATACAAAAATGGCAAAATCAAATTCTTTATCTTGGTTTGGAATGAACAGATGGTGGCCTAATTCTACTGGAAAGGGATGATTCTACTGGTAACATAGCAATTTAAATATAAAAACCCATAACATTTCTTAATAACATGGAATTCCTTTGTCTTCCCACATATGCTTTAAAATAGTAAATATTTTTTGCCTCTTTAGGGAAATGTTGTGATGTTTTAATATATGTTGAATCACGACATGATTACACTTTTTGCTCAGTTTCAGGATATCTAGTTCCACATATTTTATGTAGGTTACTAAATTGTAATACAGTCTGGTCATGTTTCAAGTCCAAGGTGGCACATGGCTTATTTCCTACTTAAATGCCTTTCCAGGAAGTCATACTATTAAGTAGTGAACATGCTCACACCACACATTGCTGAGGAGCTCTGCAATATTTATTTTCTCTGACTCCTTTGCTCAGGTCTGTGTTATTCTCTCCTGGTTTCCTGTTAATTATTTTCATTTTAACCTGATAGCGAGGCAAGTCTTGTCAACATATCTGAAAAATTGTTTCTCTTCTGCCGGTTCTCACTGTCTGTAATGTGTCTTAATATTCCTCTTCTAAAATTAGATGTTTCCTCTCAGTGATGTAAAATGCTAGCCAAATGTGCAGGTAGGATGAATCCCAGGTCTAAAGTGACCACTTCAAGTATTTTATTTATCACATGCTAAAACAAATTTTGAACAGAAACAGATGGGAGATGGAACTAGGTCCAAGGGAATGCATTGATCAATTGAGCTATCTAACCTGATCATAAAGCTGAACAAACTCAGAGTTCAAACATTAAATCTAATGTTATGAATAAACTACCATTGTGGAAGAGGGGCAGAGGAGTCTGGAGACAGACAATCTTTAATCTGGCTCTCTAAATCAGAACTGTACATTATCAGTAATTCTTACCAGGCACTTATCCTGTGATGATAATTTTTAACATTATGGTCTCAGTGTTATCTTTTACATACTGGACTTTAGGAATATCCTTCTCTGTCGACTGTTTAATTAACACACTGTCAGATATCAGGATATGTCCATTTCCTTTAATGTTAAGTATATTAGCAAATGTAGTGTTAAATAACATCTGACATCAGACATTTTAACTGAAATGTAAATTCATGTGGTTTCAAAGTCTACCACAGCTGAGTAGGAGCTGTGTTTTGAATTTACTTACAGGGTTTTACTATGGGAAAGGACAAGAAGGAAGTGAACATTTTTAGCAGTAGAAGCTTCTGAAGAGACCTTTGCTGCACATACTTTGTTAATTTACAAATTATTTTTAGTCAGATCTCCTACTGAGATAGATGGATACAGTTCTTTCGCATCAACAAGATCCATCAATCAGAAGCTGAAAGATGATCTGGCTTATGGCTCTTTTTGTATGTACAAGGTTTCAAAACATGTGCTTTTTAAGGAGAACCATTTTATAGGAATCGCGTGCATCCCTATTCTGAAAACGTAAGGGGAAAAATACTTCAGGTAGAATAAGAACTAGATTTGATCTTTTCCCATCCTTTAACCATATCAGAGTTTTCCAGCATCACCATATAGTTCTTGATTCCCTTCACTTCCAAGTTCTGCAGAGGGATCGTGAGCTGCTGGTAAGTTACAGAAGCGGCTCTAACATTCATCCTGCTTGTTACAGATAAAGTCTGAGACATGTTTATCCATCCCTACTGTATGTTAATATAACTTACCTTCTTTTAAAAAGGGTTTTGATAGGGAGCAGAGAGTAAGGCTGCTTATTTGCCGTTTTTGTTTACTGTGCACTGGGTTAAGTAGATTCTTCTGGGGATTGACTGAGTATCTGTACCTGGAGTGGGTTTAGAGAGCAGGGTAGGGCATGCAGTAAGAATGGAGATTCTGAGATACTGCTTTGATAAGAGCAGGAAGCAGACACAAAAGTTAATGAGAATAAGACAAGATGCTTCATTGAAGGTGCTGGGCAAAGTTTGTTTGCAATGCAGAAAAACAGTGAAAAGGTCCTAGATAAAGAGCAAGACTGAAAGAAAAGATCTACCCTGCTGTGACATTGAGAGAAAGGAGAATTTTGTGTACAAGTCCTTTTAACTTTCTTATGCTTTTAAAATTTAAGTCAGAATAGAGCAGCCTGTTATGGCTGAGACTGTCAAAGGCCAGCTCTTGCTTTATTCCTGCTATTCTGACTCTGTTTCAAAGGTTTCATGGAATTACAGACTGGTTGATGTTGGAAGGGACTCCTAGAAGTCATCTAGTCCAAAGCCCTGCTCACAGCAGGGTCCGCTTGAGCAGATTGCCAGGGCTACATCCAGTTTAGTTTTGAATATCTGTGAGAATGGAGACCCTACAACCTTTCTGGGCAAGCTGTTTGACCACCCTCACAGTGAAAAGGGGAGGTTTTGTGCATTTAAATGCAATTTCCTGTATTTCAGTTTGTGCCTATTTTCTCTTGTCCTTCCACTGGATATGCCTAAGAAAAGCCTGTCTCTGACATCCCCTGAGCCTTCTCTTCTCAAGGCTGAAAAATCCTGTTTCTCAGCCTCTCCTTGTATGTCAGGTGCTCCCATCTTGTAATCATCTTTGTGGCCCTTTGCTGGACTCCATGTTTCTCTTGAACTGTGGGGCCAAGGACAAACACAGAGTTCCAGGTGCATTTCACCAGGGATGAGTAGAGGGGAAGGATCATCTCTCTTAACCTGTTGGCAGTCCTAATGGAGTCCAGAATGCCATCACACTTCTTTGTCGCAGGGACACATTTCTCGCTGATGTTCAATTTAGTGTTCAACTGGACCCAGAGGTCCTTCTCTGCAAAACCTTCCAACCCATCAGCCCTCAGTGTGAACTGGTGTCTTGGGTTATTCCTCCCCAAGGGCAAGACTTTGCTGAACTTCATGAGATTCTTGGTAGCCTGTTTCTCCATTCTGTCCAGGTGCCTCTGAATGGCAGCACAATCCTCTGGCGTATAGCCACTTCTCACAGTTTTGTATCATCACCAAGCTTCCTGAGGGTGCACTCTATCCTATCATCCATGTCATTAATGAAGATGTTGAACATCATTGGACCCAATATTGACCTCTTGGGTACTCCACTAGTGACTGGCATCCAGGGGCCTTTATGTTGCTTATCACAAGCCTTTGAGCTCAGCAGTTCAGCCAGCTTTTGGTACACCTCACTGTCTACTTACCTACCCTGTACTTCATCAGCTTGTCAATGAGGCTGTTATGGGAGACAGTGTTGCAAACCTTCCTGAAGTCAAAATGAACAATGTCTACTGCTCTCCCCTTGTGTGCACTTAGGAAATAAGCTGTATGATAAGGGTTACCTTGCGGAGAAATCTCAAGTGCCTTCTGTGACCTAGGAAATAACTATCTCAAATCTTGAGTATTGAATTGGAATTATTCATCAATTGTTCCTTTCTCCCGTGAATGAATTTCATCTGGCTAATGAAGGGTGGTGTTATGTATGTTTGTTTGTTTATTGAAACGGGTTCATTTTCCCCATACAGTGTTGATATTTAAACCAAGGACTGACACTTAAATGTCTGGCTTAATCCAGCCTTAAATGTTTTTACAGTGTAACCACTGTATGTACAATCTATGTGCAAACTCAAGGCATTTTTAAGAAAAAATGAAAAAAGGGATTAAGAGAACTGCGTGCATTTCGTAACAATTTAAGTAGAAATTCTATGTACTAAATAAAGATGAAAGGCCAGATGAAAGTCAGATGGCTGCTTTCTATACTGTAAAAGCACATGTATGTACCATACTTGCATCTGCACCTCTCTTAGCTTTTTTTTCCCCATGTGTATTTTTTGTTCAGTTGCACATGAATACAGTGTGATTGTAGCCGTATTTTTCTGTTTCATTTAACCCTGAAGGCTTGCATACTACATGATCAGTAGGAACAAGTTTTCTGCTCCATAGTTACAAAATTTAAGGCTAGGATATATTGTATCTTGCTGGGGTTACCATTACTGTGTTTCTGGTGTACAAACTGCACATTTGTCTCTTGGAAAAAAGGATGCCTAAAACTAAGGCTGTGTTTTAAATAGCGAACCTACACACCATCAGCAGCTTTCCTGCTGATACTGCTGTGCCATTGGCAGTATCAGGGGCAGCAGTCCTGAAAGGGGCAGGAGCAATGGCAGCAGCAGATGTATGATTAACACAGCGCTGCATCTTTACACAAGAGCGAGTAGTAAATTTATAGACTTACGAAGTCTTATCTGTTTACAGGCTGGCTCCAAAGTAGGCTAAGAATTGAATTGCCTTGCTTTTCCTTCAAAAATGCTAAATTTTTAAGTGCAATGGTAGTAACCAAAGGGGAAGACATACTATGTACAGGCATGAAGAATTTGCAGAAGCCACTGGAAGTCAGTTTGTGCTGTGGAGCTGGAAGGCTGTCATTAACCACGCAGTGTACATGACAAGTCCTTTTAATAAACAAAACACTTTAGTTGTGTGACTATTGAGTCCCTTCATAATTTTCATTGTACTCTACAGAAAAGTAAAGTTTCATTTTCAGCTGAACCAGAACAGTTTTGCAGCCTTCAGGTGTGACAATAAAATGAAAATAATGCCATGTACATGCTTTTACAACATTAGGGAAAATAGGTTCCATAAGAAAGTAACCAAAATTGAAACGAACTTTTATCAGGCATTTTGCAAATATTGTCTCTCTTAATTGTATCCCAGGCCCTGCTGCACCAAGCCTAACAGTCTACTTCAGCTGAAAATTGGACTTCTGATGTTTTTCCCTTAGTCTCATAAAGCAATCAGCATGGTGTTTTGAAATGCATACCTTGAACTGTGCTGATACCAAAACCCACATATTCAGTTTGTATTTAGCTTGTAGGTGTACAAATACAGAGTTAATGTGTTCAGCACTCTTTGCATTGTATAAAATATAGTTGAGGTTATTGATGGCTATTTTAATGTTGCTTAATGCAGTATTAAAAGAAAAATTTTAAATAACATCTTAGATCATATTTAGTATTGTTTAATGCAAAGTCAGATACTCGTCTGAAGTTTACTTACAGGTTTAATCTGTATGTATATGCTTACAAGCCAAAATGTTGTGCTATGTGTTTCTCAAATTTTTATTTTCAGTACATTCTTTTAAGCTAAAAAGTAAAACATTTAAAATTAAATCCTATATGTTTAGGATAAGCAGTACCACGGCAGTAGAAAATGCACATCAGAATGAGTGTGGTTTTCTTTAGCTTGTAGAACATTAGTAGGTATTAAGGAGCCATGGTATGCTTACATTTAAAAGTAAAGTATATCAATCAATTCTGTCTGAGTATTATTAAACTGCTGATTTAACATTTTAGCTAAACATATTTTTATTGATAGATATACTTGTAACTTGCATTTTGGAAGATACCTGCAGTTATCTTTGGTTGGTGTTCCTGAGGAAGAAAGGATTTTGTAATCAGTCTGTGTCTCTGCCTGTCAGCCTAACAGTAGTTTTTTGGCCAGTTGTAAACAAAGTTAGTCAGGCAGTAATGTCTGAAAGACAAGAAGTCTCACAAGTTGATGAAACCTAAATGTGTGTTGTAGCATAAATTCTGAGGAGGTCCTTATTGTTGCAAGCTTGAAGAATCTCAAACATTCATTGCATGAGGACTTGAAGGCCAAACCTTTACACATTTTAAATGGACACTTGATGTGCTGTCTTCAGAAGAAGCAAATGCTGCAAGTGGGTGGGGTAGAATTTTTTAAAGAATTTCAGCTTTAAGAAACACCACATTGAATTGTCAGGGCCACCAAGTAGCTAGGGAAAGGTATGGATAGGCAAGTGGTGGAAAGGATGCAGATTGTTTTTATTTGGTTGGTTTTTGTATGAAGCAAGGAAAAGTAATATGCTCTTACACTGTAAGAGGAAAAATGGAGACTTATTAGGCTGGGCAAGAAATTTGCATCAAGGGACATCAGGGGATATGGTACTCAGGCTGATAAAAGGAGTATATAAGAAATATGTCTCTGCTTTGTTATCTGTGATGACAGAGGACAAGGACAAAAGAATAACAGGGTAAAAAGCCCGTGAGATTCTCCTGATAATATGTGAGATGGAAGGGAAAATGGTGTTGGGTATCATGAGTGTGTGAAAGATGATTAATAGAATTGGGGCAAGTTGGCATGGATTAATTCACTAGTGTGAAAAATTAGAATGGCACAATACAGTTTTTGAAATAGAGTAGTCCATTTTTCTTGTTGAATCGAGATTTAATGTTAATTCTCTCTATCACATATTAGACAATAAATATATTAATATTAGGTTGTAATAATTTAAGATTAAAAAGCCAATACAAAACCAAATAATTCTAATATTACTTTCATTAGGAAGGCACATTAGAAAAAAAAACATAAAGAGCATAATATCTCTACTTCAGAATACTGTTGAAATTTTTCACTAATAAAATGTTGGATGACTTAACATTTAAAATCAAAACTATGTTAAGCTTTTAGACTACGCTTGCCTTTAGAGTAATTGTTACTTATGTAATCTCAAAATTATCCATGATTGACACAAACTTGGCATCCTATCATTCTGTAGTTCAAAATTACAGATGCTGGAAATAGGGCTATTTACACAGAGGAAGTGAATTGCCCATAATTTTGTAATTTCCTGCTTGGATATTACAAGTTTTATCACAGATTGTGTCCCATATCTGGGCCTTGGCAGGTAGGAGCGTGAGGTTGGAATAACTCCAGTTGCTAGGAGCTACTGTTATAAAAGTGGATGACAGGACTTTTTATGCCATCATCACAACCCAATTAAGCTTTTTAATACTTTACTTCCAAGAAATCATCCCTGGTTTCTTTGTAAATCAAATAAATTTTTGGCCCTTAGACAAGCCCTACTTTTAACTGCAGAATCACTATGATTAAATGTTGCTTTTACCTGTGAGAGACAGACACACATGCATACATACATATTTTTTGCATCTACTTGCTATAGCTTTTCTCTGGAGTCCATTGCTCCTTTAAATACTCTGTGTCTCTATGAACATGAAAAAAAAAAAAAAAAGACTGAAAAAGGAAAATAATGGAAACGGTGTTTGGTGTTTACTTGGAGTTTGCAGAGCTGGAGGGAAGTACTGGAGCACTGTGCAGCTGACACAGGTACCTAACACTAAATTACATAGGACCTCCCAAGCCAAATAGCTGAGGATAAGCAAGCACCTATTGGACTTAATACCAGTCCTCTTATGTACGCAAGTTGCCTTGCAGCATTATTCTCTTCCTGTTTAACCATGCCTCATTGTTGTCGTTCCTGATAAAATAGTTCTTGAATTAAAATTTGTGGATGCTTTAAATCTAAGGGCAGTTAGAAAACAGAAACAAACAACTCACAGTGCTAAAGCTTTGTCTGAGCTGTTACTATTTCATGCTTTGTTTCATTTTTACTGATTCTGTATTTATTTGAATGTTTTCAATATCCTGCATGTGAACAAGAGAACAAGTTCTGGCCTAGCAGCATCACTTCTGTCATTTCAATAGAAGATGCATTAATGAGGTTCCATTCCTAAGTGCTTTTTTTAATTTTGTGTTTTATGAACATTCCATTTTGCGCTTGAAAACAGACTCGTAAGATCTGTGACTACATTAAGTGTTTTTATTCTTGGTATGCCTGTGCTGCCTTCTTATGTATTTGCCCTCTTTTTGCATAATACCCGAATACTTGACTTTCCATTTCGATTATTTGTAAAGCAAGCATGTTAAAAGCTTTTGGAAGGTTTAGTTGAGTGGATTTCTCTTTTGTTTCCACAATTGTTATTTTATTTAATGCCACTGGAATTAATTTATAGGGGTTTTCCTTCATAGATAGTGTTTTGTTACACCATGTCACATTCAAAGCTTTCTAAGCAATTTCAACTTTTGTTTGTTTATTAAAATACAGCCAAGAAAAATGAGTGAGATTTGAGAATAGCAATATTTTCTGAGTTATATTTCATTTACCAATCTAATTTCATGTGGGTGTATTCAAGTCATCTTGAACTATACTAGCTACCTGCTGTAACTAATACTTTTCCTTCTTTGTGGATATTTCAAAATAGCCTTTCCCATTGTAACTGACTGTACAGCTGCTTGCTCTTCTCCTCACCCTACTCCATTCCTTAAAGAAGAAGGGCTGCATGTCTGTATGATACTCTCCCTTTGCCTTTTGACTACAGTTGTAGGAAAAGTAGGGAAAAAAATCTCATCACCCCTTCAACACAAGGGAGAAAGGGAGAAGTTACCTTTTCTGTCTCGTAAAATGGTACAACCCTTCAGCTGAGTAGACAGGATTTCTCTTATGGTAAATAGCACTTAAGCATGATTTCTTCTGAAAAAATGAGCCATGTTCCATTGACACCAACAGCAAATCTCCTCAATTCATACCTAAATGAGCAAAATATGCCTTCCAAATAAAAAACCATAAAAAACCTCTAAACTTTTCTTTGTAAGCTTGGGAACTGAAAGGCAGTCTGGTTAGTTGCAGAGACATGCCACTAATGATTTTCTGCCTTTAGTTATATATAGATGTAATCTCAGAGTCTTTAGTGAGATTTCAGACCTAAATTACAGTTCTTTGTCTATGAAACTGAAGCATAGTTGAGCATAATAATTAAAGGCAAAGCCCAACTAGTATTTTCTTTTGCATGGGTGGGTTGGTTATGGATGCGAAAACAGCATTAAAAAGGCTTTTCTAAGCCCCTGAGGGTTATGTCAAAATGTGAAGACTTGGGGTTGGTTTTTTAAGAGTTATTTTTAACCTGGCTTAGTTTGCAATCTGTTTCACAACACATTCCCATGAGTATTTTTCTAGGAACAACTGAGGAAGAGGCACGTTGTAGCATGGGGTGAGAATAGGGGCCATGGCTGTATGTTGGTGTCACTTGGCAATCTCAGTAAGTAGGTGTCATCTAAGAATGGCCTTTCTACCTCACTAGGTCACTTGGGAGATAAATTCTGGGCCTGAAAAGTTTATTTGTGACAAATATGATGGTGAAATGAGAGGGTTGGCTTCACTGACTTCACTGTGCTATCACATGTGGTCCCACCTGCTGGAGCAATACAATCACATTAAAGAAATGCTAATGTGTTTGCATATCGATTTAAATGCAGGAGAATTAAAGGAAATGTGTACAAACAAAAAAAAACGAGTAAGGGTAATTCAATCAGTAATCCTGTATTCAGGAGATACATTTTATCGGTAGATAAATAATTTTATTGATAATTTCACATTTAGCTGTGGGGTTTTTTTACATAGTAAATTGCCATTTTGTGAGATTGTTTTACACGTGTTTTATATAGGTTCAAAACATTTCTCTCCTCCTCTCTTTTAATTAAGTAAAAGAAAGCCTGTTTTGGTTCTATGCTGTAATAAAATCATGGAAAACCTTTAGGGGCAATGGAAGATTGCTATTAATGCATGCTTTTGCTTACAGATTTAACTGACTCTGTGTAATGAAAAAAGAGAATGCTTATTCCTTCCTGCGAAAAAGGTCTTATCTGTCCCTTTTTGTCAATCAAAATATGAACTATGAACTCCATCTCAGAATAATTTTTATGGTCGTCTGGTATCTAAACAAAAGCATATTATTACTATCTAGTAATTTGAAAACTGCCTGTGTACTAGATGTTTTTGAGTAGTAAAAAAATATTTCAGGAGGTTTTTGTGAAATCCATAAATCACAAATTTCCAAGAATTATTTCAGGTTCTATTCTGCTTTTTAAAAGGCATTTGCAGGCAAGCACAGCTGAGCCAAAATGATCGACTTACTGGCTTTAGATAATTTTTCCCATTTACTTTTCATGTTCAATTTCAGCTGGCAACACAAAAGCCAGTTAAAATATTCATGGTTTATTTCTGCGGATTTTACTTTAAGTAACTGGAGAGAGATGTAAATTATTACAGTAGTAGTGTGTGTCAGGAGCTAATGAATTCCAGATAAAAAATATTCCCCATTATGTGGAGTTATATCTTGACATTTCTTTTCCAACAATCATAGACTTTTTATTTCTGAGCATTGGATACTCTGGTTTTGTTTATTGATTTTAAGAGATCCCAGCAGTATTAAAATAATCTTCATTTCCCACACAGTTTTATTCAGGACAGATGACGTCTTAATGATATATTTCAACATGGAGGGAATCTATTAGATTTGTCACAGTTTAAAAACAAATTAAATTTTGATATGATTCATTATGTAGACCTACTAGAAAGAAAACTGTTTTACTATTACTAGAAGGTAGACTTTTTTGTCATTATGTAGGCATTTAGCCGTTCTCCCAATAAGGTTAACATATGCATGTACTCTTTAATTGGGTTAAAAATACAGGGCTGAATTGTAAACTGAGCTCCCACTGCCATCAGTGACTAACTTGTTGAATGGCAGTTGAAAAAAGACAGCAACCTGAATCCTATGTATTTCCATACCTGGGGAGTTTTGGTGGAAAGTTTGTGGACCTACCCATGTCTCAGTCAAACTGTTGTTCATGATTTTGGCCTAGAGTCACCCTAGTGAACTAAAGAAGTCTAGTCATACAGAAGCTGGTTTGCATTTCCTTCTACCAGGAACAGAGAATAAACTCTCATGTCCAAGTCTTTTGCCCTTCTTCCAGGCTTGCTTTATTTCCAAAATCACAACTCAAAGCCAGAACAAGTTGGTTTAAACTCTTGAGGGACAACCTCTAAAGACCTTTCTCAGTTTACTCAGGTAAGAGGAGAGAAAATGTGCCCTTCTCACATTCCCTCTCCAGCAATGCCTCTTTCATTCTGTGTCTCACACAAAAGCCTTCTAAGAGCAGAGGCTGCTTAGATCTTCTAGTGAAGTGTAGATTTGTGCTGACTAGTCCTGTGTGTTTCTGTTGTCCTCCCTTTTCCCCATATTCTTTTTGTAAAATTGTTTATAAAAGGAGAAATATAGATGCTGGGTAATTTTAAGTAATTTGGCTAAAATAATGAATGATGACTTTCTTCTTAATGCGTAAGTTCCTTGAGATCACATCCCACTTAAATATAGCTCCATTTTTTAGCAGAATTAAGGAATTAATGAATGATGTCAACTAAATTTCTGTGTGCTGAAGTCTTGCTACCACCTCAGTTTGTTTTTTCTTTAGAACCACTTCTGTGTTGCAGTGAACTGCCCCCTAAAGCCAATGAACCAAGGTCCACGAACCAAGCCACTAGACTGGCTGGCTTTTGGTTTTTTTCTGGTCTGTGAGAGTCTGAGTTGGGAATTCTAACACATTTTTTGGAGACAGCCGTGATTTAGTCTGAGTTTATAGAAGGTGAAGAGTGAAAGCCAGAGTCTGATACAGTGTAATGAAAATTCATGGATTATTTCTATACTTTTAAACTACTTTTTCAGTAGTACAACTGCTAGAAATGGTTTATATTCATAAATGAATATTCCATGAATACTTAATTCACAAATGAAATATCTTTGTTTCTAGCATTTGAAGTTCTTTTTCACATGCTGAAAAGCTGCAGTTCTAAATATATGGCTTCATCTAATTGAATGCAGCCATATTATACTTCCTTCCTCCATGGAAACAAAAGCATTGATATAGTGGTTGAGAAAGTCGCATCAGGTTGGGTTTTCCATTCAGCTGTGTCTTTTTACCTATGTTCAACTGGACCCCCTAGAAAATGACTTTACTGTAGGAAATTGTGATTGGTTGTCATCTTCTTCCCTGGCCACATCTCCAAGGTCCCAGATGGACTGCAATATTTTGTGTATGTTCGCAGATTCTTTGTGAACCATGCAGTTTTATGAGTCCCAGTTTACAGAGCTGTCATTCCAAGTTTCTGGTTGGTGGGTTGGAGAAAGAAATGTTTGTCCTAAGTTTAATGGAATGAAATCTCTAAATTTGTTTTTCTATTTCCTATTTCTTAGGTAGGAATTGGCCATACCAAAAATCTGGCGTTTACATATAGAAACTCAGTTTGAATTTAAGCCAGAGACTTACTGCAAAGTGAGAAAACATTGCAAATATTCCTCTTCAACTGAATACAATTGTACTTTGAATACAGCAAGAGCCACTGAAAAGTTAGAGGTGCCAAATCATACCTTCCTTCTAGCAATCCTCCCGGGTTTGTGGAGCAAACCTTGTTGAAGAGGACATTGCATTCGAAGGCCTCTAATGGCTAAATGCAAGAAAGCAGCAAGTATTTAAATTGCGTTTGTCTTTACACTCTGCCCTCAGAGTGACAGTCCATTTTCAATTCAGTGGATTACTGGGCAGTATAAAGTCTTATGTAGTATCTTATATAAAAACTGTATTGAAAAGACTTTGCAATATGTTAGTACAACAGAGGAGGTGCAGAAAGCAATTTTTAACTATGATTCAACATCATTTAAGTATGATTCTCCATCCGTTCATCTTCCACGTGAATACTCCTTTCATTATTTCTTTTAAAATACTCTAAACTCCATGAATCAGGTTTTCAAAAAGATCAAGAAGATTCCATTCTGCCATCTGCAAAATGCAGTGGATTATTCCCAGGTGCAAGCCACCAAGACACAATTGTGGTAGAACTGTGGAGTAGGGTTATTAACAAAATCAGTAGTTGGCAAATATTGACTGACTTTCAGCAACATAATTTGGTTTTAAATATCCATATACATCTGTTGCTTAACCTTTTCCTGCCTCATGGAAAACACATATCAAAATCAGTCTCCATATACTAAAGAACAGCCTGTCGTATAAATGAATAAATTAATGGCAACTAAAACAGGGCCTGCCAATTACTAGGAACATTAATTATTCTGTTAATAATGACTTAGTTTAAATCTTGTTTTAAAGGCATATTGGACATTGCAATTCATTAATTTCATTTGAGGTTTCAGCCATGTGTGCTAATTGAATTATATATATTTTGGCATAGCGGAATTTCCATTATGTTTCCATTCCATCTAGTTCTCATCTGTCTTTCCTGAAAAAACTGAAACCCTGCCATTAAGGACACTCCTTTGAAGCTGAATAGTGAGGCATATTAAAATATGTATTACTGTGCAGACTGAACTGCATAGAGATGGAAAAAATCTATTTTTTCCACACTGTAATTTTGAAACTGTGCGTAGTTTTCCTCTAATGCACTGCATATTTCATCTCTTTTTTTTTTCATTGTGGAGGAGCTAATTAAATGATAAATTAAAAACCATGGTTATTTTGAAATACATTTCATTTCCTACTTTCTATCTTCCCTTTTTCGCTTCATGCTTTTCATTTTCATAACTTCCTCTTTGGAAGTTTTGCTTCCTTTTTTAAGTCATTTCCTTTAAACAGAACTCTAAAGTGTGTAATACGTAGTACATATGTATAAAAATGTGTCACTAACATATTACAGAAATTTTGTGCTATGTATTAATCCTGTAAAATACCTTTTTCCCCAAGTTAATTTGTTTTAGTCTGAGAGTGAAAAATATCACATTGCTTCAAGCCCAACTCTGAAGGCTGGGCCAACTCTTCCTTTCTGTGTGCTTTTTTTGAGGATAGAAGATGCAGTCTAGGACCTCATCCTGGCAGTTCCAACTTACGTAAATGCTGAGCCACACCCAGAAGCTCACAATTCCTACAATTAAGCTATAGTTTCTTCATTTCTTTAATCTTCAGCAATCTTTGATTGTTCCTGTCCTCACCCATATGTTGTCAGCATGGACACAATATAAGTGCCCTTTAGTTGTCATTGCTACCTGTTCAGCCATTTCTGTGATATTAAATTGGAAGAGGTGACTGTCGCATTGATTTCATCCATGTCATTAGCACCCGGCATACACAGGCATAAATTAGACGTGCTGTGTGACCATGACCATGCAAGATTTCTCTGAGTTACAGAAGGGTTCAACATACTTTCCTTTTTTTTTTTTTTTTTTAAGGATCACAATCTGTGAAACTGTTTGTGGTAAGCTTGTTCCAGGCTTAATTGCTCCTAATCTTGTGTATGCGAATGGTCCTGGTGCTACGAAAGTATTTCTGATACGAGTTTATGCCCAGTTTACATTTTCATGTTTTTATGTTTTAGTTTTTCTCAAATGTCTTAATTTTCTGTGGGATTTTGTTATTGATTTTGAGTTGAGGTTGGGATTTTTTTTTTTTTTCATTTTGTTCCTTTTTTTTTTTTTTTTTACATAATTCTTTTTTGGGCTGCCTTTCTTACTGAGCTGACTATTAGACAGTCTCAAAAGTACATGATCCATATTAACAGACTGCAGACTTTTTGGATCAAGAGCTACTGTCATAAATATATTGTTTGTCTTTCCAATCAACATCCTATAAGGGGTCTAAGGAAGCCTGGTGATTAGGAAAGATTTTATCTTCCTTGGAAGCTTTATGTGACCAGAGATTTCCAAAGCACAGCAGGTGAGACCAAGATTAAAAAGGAAAACAAACAAACAAACAAATCTGTTCTGAAATAACAATAACCAACAGTCTTAAAATGCAGTTGTGATGGCAGTGATTCAGATAAAATTTGCTGTTTTGCTAGTGGCTTCATTTAATTTTAAGTCATTGATGCTGTATTTTACTTCCTATTCTGCAAAATATTGCTTACAGTCTTTTATGGGGAATTGGTATGGATAAATGGATTCAAAACTGCAAACTGTTCACTAGGAAAGCTTATAGAGAATCGGAAAATAAATACTACTATAAGCAGAAATCTATTCTGAAAAATGAATCCAGAGTAGCTGAACAGATAAGATGTATTTACTGCTGGTTTAACTATATTTAGAGCAATGTATTGAATCATTATTTGAAGAAGATGTTTCTGTTATGTCTGAAGAAAAACTCTCCAATATATTTCATTCTTCCTTGGGTAATATTGAAAAGGACATTAAATCCACACTAGTTGGAAGCTGAAAGTTGGTTAAAAATAAATCTGAAGAGGGATGTTCTTTCCTGGGTACATGGTTTTTTTGTTGGGTTTTTTTTTTCTTTCTTGGAAGGTCTACACTTAACATATAGTCAAGGCTCAGCTGTCTATGTGTATTACACAGAAAACTAGCTTTTTAATGATATTTCTATTTTAGGACCTATTTAGTGGCTGTTTTAGATAGAAAGCTAGGCTGACAGATTCCTAAGAAGCAATTTTCCTGAGTCATTAAAATGTATTGTAGCAATAATAATTTGAAAATCTAAGAGGAAACATTTCTCTTGTCTATGGATGTATAATGCCAGAGACTGGAAATTGGCTCAAAACAGGTATATTCATGTCCGTCCATCCTGAGAATTCAGTAGTAGGCTGTTGGACATGAACAGTTTTCACGTTTTCATAGCAAATTCATAGCAAGTATTAAAAAAAAAAAAAAAAAAGGGGGGGGGGGGGAAAAGACCAAAAATGCTCTCTAAACAGAAAGCGTCATATCATATCATGATTATTGGCAATGTCTTATCTCCATAGTACATTTTGGCTGTGAATGTTATGCATGCTTTAATTTTTTTTTTCTTCTACATTCACACTTCCCTTCCTCTTTTTTTAGGAGATAAAACCACCTATCTCTCTCATTTTTAGAGCCATAATGTGCTTGAGTTCTTATTCTGAGCAGGATAGACTTGCTGAAGGAGAAAACGAGTAATCGAAGTCTTTCAGCTGTGACTGCTTTATATCCCATGTGTTTTTTCCACCTATTTTTGCTTCTTTATTAGCACCTTTGACTTTTGTCAGCTAGAAGCCTTCGAATGCTGACAGAGAACAAAATAATTTTGGAGCAGGCAAGTAAATTCCACTGTAATGTGATTCAGTACTTTTGGTACTAGAGACGTTGTCTTTGTTAAATTCAGGCAGAACTCTGTGGTTTGAATATGAAACACTGTAAGTAGTCAGGCTCTTTGAAGAGTCAACTAAATCCTCAAACTACATTGCTCCCTTATTTGTATTTACTGCTTTTAAATCAGCTACCACAAAAACTGTTGTGGAAAGAAAGCTTCACAAGGTTATAAGCAACAAAAGAGGGACTTGAATAATTTAAGCAAGCTGCATGAAATAATTGGATGCCATGCACTGCATATGATCAGCCACTCCAGTTCTTTTCCTTGTCAGTTTTTTGATCCTTTGCGTGATGTCAGACAAAGAAGTGGCAGATATGGAAAACTGGGTAACTGGAGCAGAGGAATAAGCTGACAAATCAAACACCATATAAAAAGAACTACCAAACCCAAACAAAATTGAGGTATGACTGCTTAATCTATCATACAAAGAATCTGAGGCTGAATAGGTCTAGTGGGAATGGTTAGTTTACCCCTCCCCCTGTATTTTTTAAACTATTTTTCTTTTTCTCATTTTAAGAGCTTTCATTTGTTTGCTTTTGTTTTTGTTTTTTAAGAAAGAAAGGATGTTCTGTATTAAAACCTTACTTCCTAATAGGGATTGAGGTTGCCCGGTCACTGTGATTGTCCTCTCACCCAGAGGTGTCTGCATGATTAGTATCTTTCTTATCCACTGCAAGACTGTAAGAAAGAGCAATCTTTTTATGTGCTCCTGCACCTCCCATGCAACAATACATCCTTTGAGGAGAGCCCTAAAAAAGGTAGCACTGTGTAAAGACTTGGGGATTAGTTCTGGCTTCTTACTTTTAGATCTTAGCAAATGCTCTGACTGCAGCCATTGCACAAAAAATGACATGAAGTACTGTGTTCTGCAATAAACATGAGAGTGAATATGTCCAGCATAAGGTTTATATATTTTCACAATTCTCTCCTTTGTGGAAAGTTATTAGGATAATTTTAAACGTGTCACAATTAGAAAACGTCATGCAGGGAAGCACTGAGAATCTGTATTCCAGTTCTCAGGTCTAGTATGACACTAAAGAATTCTCTAGTCTAGGATAAGAAATTTCATAGAAAGTCCTGCTCAGCCAATACATGCTCTCCGCACCTGGGACTGAGTGTATCTGCCAAGTTTGTTGAACATGCCCAAATACTGATTTCCTCAGAAGATGAAAACTTGGTCAAATTTGGATAGCATAGTCCACCATCCCACTTTAAAACCTCTACTGAAAGTAAAGAGAACACTGAAAAGGGGGGGAGTGGGGGGGTGGTGCAGAACTGCTGTTAACAGAGCTTGCATGTCTGTGACTTTGAACAAATTGTGATGATGTTTTTGAAGAAGAGAGCACATTAGAAGTCATGACAGGGAAAATGAGATCAGACAATGAAGTTATGAACAAAACAAAAGAGGGTCTAGGAATCCTCTTTATAAATAGGAACTTTAAATAATAGGAACTTTTGTCTGACTTAAACCATGAGCAACATAATCCATTTCACCTTTAATCATCCTGTTGTCACTGCAAGTTTAAACATTAAACAAAATTACTGTTTAAGAAATATAATGGCTATAATACATAGATTTTTATGGTCAACCGAGGTACTTCTTCAAAAGTATTTTAAAGGAAAGTCATTGCATGAACAACGACATTGTGAAACTAGAGATGTAGCTCCAGTGTTTATTGTGCCTCAGCAATTTCCTTTTTAAATCTGTTTAAGTTAGCATGTTAAAAAAAAAAAAGTTTCTTTTTCTGAAGTAAAACATTTAAAATTTGAATCTCTAATCTGTGGATAGAGTTGCTGTCCTTAAAGATTTTGCAGACCAGATGCTGATGTCCATAACACTTGCACAATACTTTTGCCTTTAATATTTTTTTGCAGAGTGTTCTGAGCATCTCATGGCAAGAGGTTCTTGGTAATACCCAAGAGGGAAGAGATTGAAGATTCATAGAGTTCTAGGTAGTGTGGATTCCTTAGTCTCAATAGGCCCTACAGCATTCTTGCATCTCATTCAGGACCAGATTTTGCAATCTGTACCTCAGGTAATCCCTTGATGGGACTGGTCACAAATGGCCACATTGTATTCAGAATGAATGAGACCTTTAGATCTTCCCCACATACCCCGGGGGTTGATGAAGTTATGAAAGTTTTAAAAAAATATATAATAAATATATATATATATATGGGAACTTTTAGTTCCAAAAATGTGTGTTTGAATTCAGGAAATTATGACATGCATAGAATAAATTGTACAATTACTGCCTTGGTATATTCCTGATAGATTGGTAAAACCAGTTTGCTGGCTCTGACTCTTGAAAATCTAGCTACTTCTGTTTTTTCTTAAAAATGGCATAATGGCTCGGGGATAAGCTGCATATGTGTCTTGTTCCCTAGTTTCCCCACCGAAGATGCTTTCCAAGAGATAGATCTCTCTAACAGCATTAAATTCTGGTATTTATCCTCCATGAGGTAGGACTGGGACCATAAACTACAGGTTTCTTTATTTCCATGAGAGTTTGACAAAACCTTGATTAGTCACTGCCCTCTCTTCACTATCAGTCCCTTACAGCTTCTTGCCTGAGTTGAACCTGACTGTGCCTGGCTCTGTTGAACCTGTCTTGGAGTGGAATCCACAGATTAATTATTCTTAAGTTACAAGAATAATCTTAGATTAGACTAATAATTTTTCTGATCACCAGTCATACTAGGTCGGTCTGCAGTCTATAGCGGAAAGACACCATGCTGCATGCTCTGATGCTTCCTGCCCTTTTCTCCATCAACCACCTGCTGACAACTGACTTCTCTGTTCTTAAGGCAGGGATTTTCAACAATTCACTGTCATCTTGGTTTTAGATCTCAGCCTGGGAGTTTCACTAACCCTGGCTGGAAGTGGGAGTCTCATTAACAACCTATTCATTGCATTCAAAGACCCCTCAGGTATTTCTTAGGAAGGCTTGCTTTCATCATTACTTTGTTTCTTGTTTTGCCTCATGCAGCACAATTCTTTCTGATACAATTCCACATAGATAGAATGCTTTTAAAAGACATGGAGTGAGGAACTCATATAAGTCATTGTTCTCCCATGCTAGTAGCATTTTTAGTCCAGAATCCAGAAAGCCATTGTGAATTGCTGAATGTATGTATATTTTTAAAGACATCATAAAAACAGAGTTGAAAATAAATGGAGTATCTCAGAATAATTGTTGCTAGCAGTAATGTGTTTACCTTAAGCCTTGTTTGTCATCCTGTCAACAGTGTCATGCAGTAGCAGAAACCAAATGTATGAGGATGACTGTGACTAAATGTTTTCAATATTGTAACAAAACACAGGCTGCCTGGCTGCCATTGACTTCATGGATCTCCCTCTCTGGAGAACAAAGAATTAATGTAATAATGAATAATGGTTTTCCTCACTCCACCTGTGCAATATATATTCTGTCATCAGTTTTGTGGGAAGCTGATCTTTGTTGTGATTTTGAATTAGTGCTTTTACTGTTTTAAATCCAGTATTACCTAAAGAATTTCTGATTATTTTTTTTATTGCTGTTTTCGCCTTATGAACCAAGACAGTGATCTCTCATTCCTTGATAGCACAGTCTGTCAAAGATCTTTCCAAAGCTCTTATCCAAGTAGTGCTGTGGTTGTGCTTTAATATATTCTTTTCCATGACTGTATTTTACTTCTATTTTCAGGCTAAGAGAATAAAATTCAGGGGGGGAGACACTGTGGATACTGTGTAAAAATACCTGTATATTCCTGTGTCATGGCCAACAGAATCACTTTTTGGTTGTGGTTGTATTCGTCTATCTTTGACTTACAGGTCAAAGTACTAGTGATTGATTAGTGGTAAAAATAACTCTTAAATTATCCTTTTGAGGTCTCCAGTGAATTTATATAGCGAGACTCTTGCACAGTTTTTTACACTTACAATGTATATGCACTATTAAAACAAGAAATGTCCATGTGTTGCTCACATTAAAAAAAGGCATTAGTGCTCTGAAATTTCCACTCAAAATACCTCATTTGCAGCTTTTACTGGAAATTGTTGTGCTTATTTCATCCTCTTACAGCTCTAAAAATAGAGAACAGTTTTCTGAGGTCAGTGGAGCAATTCTATGAATAAACTGATGTGAGCGAGAGATCTAGTTCATTATTAAAACTAAAAGAAGTCATTTATCAGTTCTGTTACCAGATTGCGCTGTACCTGGAATATAAAGCTGAGAATCAAAAATGACAGTATGTTATGGTTTTAATAAAATATTTGATTATTCTTGCCTCCTCACCATCTACTGTCCCCTCTCCCAAAAAAGAAGAGGGAAGGGAGTCTCTGAAATTATGGACTAGAGCAGAGGGCAGTCATGTAAGCAGCTTGTGCGTAAATGCATGCATGTTTACACATTTGTTCCACTGTGGAAAGCAAACCATAAGAAACTGTTTCAAAAGAGCTACTAAGCCTGGCACATATTTAATCATAAAGTTTTAGTTATTCCTCGGTGTCACTGACTTACCTGATGTTGATGAGCAGATAGCAAGGGTTCATCTGCTTTTGAGCTAGGATTTTTTTGCATGTTTGTGTTTTAATTGCCAGTATTTTTTACCTGCTCTCTGCAGTACACACATGTGCACACAAATGCTCTTCTAAGAATTCCCAGAATTCTGATGAAGAGGAGAGGGAGCTGCTATATCACATGAAATGTGTCAGATAGAACACTTTCAGGTACCATCACACAAACTTGTACCTGTGCCACAGCTAGGAAGCTTTTTTACCCCATGTACAGAACGTGGTTTGTAGATGTAAAAGTTGACATACTTGATAACTCGAAAATCACAACTTGTCAAAAATAAGTGCTTTAATAACTTTCCTTTCATTATCATCTCATCAGAGCTATAATATTAAAAATTCTTCAATGGTTACTTGGCTGTGTATCTCTGTACAATTATGGCTGTTTAGTCATAATCTGTGAAGTGAGCTATCATAGTATCTACATAAGTAATTTTGACAGTCAATAATGTACTAATTATGTAACAACACTAGGAGGAGGATGAGAGTTGTTGCTGGGTTTTTTTGCCAGTTGAAGCTGCCTATTTTTCATTAACCATGAAACTGATGCTAATGCATTTTGGACTGTTTGAAGAACTTCACTCAAGTGAGATTTACCTGCTTGAGAGCATGTTTCTCTGGGTTCCTTCTGGTCCACAGGACAGTGCCATGCCCAGAGTCCCATGAAGCAGCCAGGAAAACAAACGCGTATGTGAGTGGGCAATTTTTGGTCCTGAATCCAAGTTGCTCCCAGGTGTTTGCTAGGCTTTGTGGAGGTCGCCCCCATCACCTGACTGTGTGCAACTCTGTCCTATAGACAAAAGCCTTGGCACAACCATGGCTGCTTCCCTGTATTATTTCTTTTCTAGGTATGGTCTTCCTTTGCTGTGGGGTATCAGATGCTGTTGTAATGGTTTTTTTTTTACCCTGATCTCCCTATATGTTCATGGTTATAGAAGGATCTTGGAAAGGCTCCTGAGGGACAGGGATCACTGCGTGGGTGAGACCAGGGATGAATTTCCCACAGGAAGAGCAGTTTAACCTGTGAGGAACTGGTTAAAGTGCATATTTTGCAAAAAAATGCCTAGGTTGCAAACAGAGCTATGTACCAAGGCAAGAGTAGCTGAGTTCTTGAAGACATGCATTGTTTGTGTCTCTTTCTGTTTCATTATTTTCCTGTGTATTCAGTTTGCAAACAAATCATAAGCTTTTTCGAACTCTTACATCAATAAATTCAGCCCAGCCTTATAGAGACAAAACATTTCATCTAAAGATTTAATGGGAATAAAGATTCCTTGGGCTTTCACTGACAGCTGTTCAATCCCTCTATCTTCAGACTGTGCCCTTAAAAATACTTGTACAATCACATTATTTTGCTCAAATACAATTATGACAGATGGCCTGGTCTTTAGGCTTTGTGACCACCTGCAGTTTGCAGTGAAGTCCAGAGGATCAGCATTTACTCAATATATCTGGAAATGAGGCTTTTAGTAAACAAGTCTGTTAATTATGTGCAAGAAGAAGCATGATCCAGTTCACTCAGTTTTAGTCATATGCTGCAGGGTTAATAGGAGAAGAAACTGTAAACAGTTATTTGTGTCATGAGAGCAAGCAGGTACGACTTTTGAGTAAAGAAAACAACCCAGTACAAATAACACTGCCATTACTGGTCACTTCTACAAGACAGCTTTGCACTATATTCACAGAGAGAAAATACCAGTTTTTAAATGAAATTGGAATGTGCCAAAATATATAGGCATTTTCATGGCAAAGCTAACAGAGAAGCTGGTTTCAGCAACTGCCCTGACAAGCAGTTAGTCAATTCCTCCTTCCAGAAAACCATTTGTCACCCAAAAATTCAATGTCTGTTCTAAAAACTGTGCTGACACAGCATTTGCTTCCCAGGGCTAGAGCCGAGCATTCACAAAGTAGTACTGCCACAGCCAGTCAAATTCTGTTTGTCCAGTCGTGATGGTATAAATGCAAATACCACTAAATAGTGTCTAGTGTTAACCACAAGAATGGCTTTGAATTAACTTTACGTCTTGATAAAATACTTTGTGTTTCCTATCAGATATATTCAAATTAATGTTATAATTTCAGAAACTTCAAATATAATTTGTTTCTTCATATTGCTGAGGAGCCGTTAAATAGAAACTATATAGATATTTATTTTCACTTTCTAAATTGCTGAAATGATTTATTATTATGCAGTTTTCATCGTGTTACATTTTTATTGCTTTATATTGCACAGGTTGGGTTTTAATAGTTGCATCCTTCATTCCATTAATTTCAAATTAAACGTTAAATTGCAATAAAAGTTCAGTCATAGCTCCTAAAGCATAAAAAATAAGCTTTGGTCTTCACTTTCTAGAATGAAAGTGGGGATGGAATACAGACTAAGTAGAAAAATAACCTGTTCTCTCAGCAAGATCTGTTATATTATATGTAACAACATCTGGTACCTGTGAGATCTGTGTTCATTTCTGTACTACAAGGTTTAGTTTTATTGTGCTTCAGTTAACCAAGGATAATGTAGCCTTTGGCAATTATGGATTTTACCAGTACTCAGCAAGGGATTGCCTTTTACTATTGAAATCAATGTAAATTTTGGACCTAATCATTAAGACCCAGGTTGTATTTTTTACTTCAACTCTATTTTCAGGTAGGTTGTTTTTTGGTTGTTTTTTGGTTGTTTTTTTTTTTTTTTAAAAGGGATATCTCATTTGCTCAAAAAACAGATACAGAAACATCCTTGGGAGTTGACGTTTTAAAACATTTAAAGGGTTGGCTCCTCAAAGACTTATGTCTTTGTATGAATGTTTGAAAGGTATTAAATTCATACCTCTCAAAACTCCCACAGAAGTCTTAACTCTTAGAGATGCAAAATATGCCAGAAGAAACAAAGATTTTAAGTAATATAAAGGAATAGATAATAAATCCAGGAATATTTCAATGTAGAGATGAAACTGAAATATGTGTCCACAGTGTGGTTTCCTCCATGTTGAAATCAATTAGAATCTTTCCATTTAATTCAGACCAGTTTTAGTCACTTGCATTTGCAGGGGCCTCAGGACTTCAGTTTTCCATGAACACCAAGTCACTTATTCAGATGCTGATTTGAGGCAGAAGGTGAGGGAACAACCCCCGTTATAGCCCCAGATACTGAAATGTTTACAACATCATGTGTGTTTTGAGGATAATAAATCTAATGTTTAGAAATTCCTAGAAAGTCTGAATTCCTAGGAAGTGGGAATTAAATCCAAGGATGAAATCCCAGACCAGTTATAATCTATGACAAGTTGCTACATGTTTTCAGAAGGGCTAGCATTTCCAGGCTCTTACATGTATAAAGAAGTAAGGAAGTGTAATTTTTCTAAAAGGTTAAAGGAAAAAAAAAAAGGGCACAAAATGCAGCTGCGTATGATGTCACCAACAGCTCTCAGACTGACATAGCCAGAAATGGGCAACAGAGAGGGAGCAGAAATCAAAGAGAAAGAGCAAAGTCATTAAATATTTATAATGGAGCTGGTAAAAATATGATTTATCAAAAATACAATTTTACTGAAGTAGAAGTATTTTGTGGATGTTTTGATAGTTCTGCCATTTTTGCAGTGCTGATGGGTTTTTCGAGAGCACGGAATTGAAAATCAGACCTTTCTCTGAAAACAGCTATTTTGATACAACTCCTTTTCATGAAAAGTTTCAACTTTTTTTTAATTTCACATTGGGAAAAAAGCTAACATCATCTTCAAAGCTGCTGAACAATACAAATTATGCCCTCAGTATAGCTTCTGCTCAAGAGAAAAGATGAGGGCAATAAATACGATAACATCTAAGAGATGTAGCAAATAAGTAGGGTTTTTCAGTATGTTGGGTGATAAAGAAGCACAAAACCCAGCGTGTTGAGCTCATTGTGGCTTTGCATTTACTGTTTAAAAAACAAACCTCCTTGCATTACTGAATAGTTAATATGCATAAGATATCCCATGGTAAAATCTTTAAAAGGACAGAGCCCCTGTTTTCAGTATGGAGTTCTTAATTGTTCTGTATCTTTAGGTTCAATGCAGACACAATAAGTATATCCAGTATAGTTATTTTCGTATCAGTGACAGTATAAAAACAACCTAAGTTTCTATACAAGAAAAGTTACTTTATACTACTACTAATCATACCATTATATGAAAGAGTAATGTTTGCCAGCCTGAGATTTAGTGGTCCACAATACCCCCTACCATTATAAATACTATGCCAAGGGTCTGTGCTTCTGAAATTATGGTGGCTGGAGTCCCGCATGTATCACTGAATATATCAGGACCAGTTATGGCTGACATTTCTACATTAAAAAGCAAGGATCTTACTAAATTCTGAGTAGGTATAAGTTACTGTCTCAGAAAAATCTGAGTTGTTGTACTGTTTAAGTATTTGTGCTGTTATTAGCAGAATCAAAAGCTGGAAATAAGGAACAAAATACCATGTAGCCGTTGCTCAAGGGCAGCTCTGGAAATAGTGAGGTAATCAGCTCACACAGCTGAGGTTCTCACACCTCCAATGTGTAAAATATTAAGCATGAGCAGGCTAAGGCAGTCCTACACAAAGCTGCGGTGAGGAATCTCTCTAGGATTTCTATGCCTGAAAACCAGGCTTTCTCATGAACTGCCTGTGAGTGACAATTCACTGCAAATCTTTTCTGCATAAAAATGCAGCCATTTACTGACTGAACTATGGTCAGTGGCTGGAGCCATTTGATGACTTATTGGTGATGGTGGGGGTAGCAACCATATGCTTAAAAACAGCACAGTATAAGTGGCACCAATACTTGTAAGGGCATGGTAGGAAATAAACTATATAGAAAAAAAGAGGAGGAGATTGTAAGGCTGAGAGGAGTAAGATTAGCTGAATGTATTTTCTTAGAAATAATGATAGCAATTCTAAGTGTCCACACAAATTAGAGTGCAAATGATCTTCTAGTGAGAGATCTGCATTTACCTTTTCTTTTGATGAATTTATTATCTTCGCTATGTGATTTCCGTTCTGATAAAAGTCCAAATGCTATAAATTTGATTATGTTATTTTTCATTTGTGATGATGCTTTGTAGTAAAAGTGTTTTTGTCCAAACTAACTCATCATGTCTAGAGATCCAGTCCAAATTATGACTTTACACTTGGAGCTGAATATTTCATATTATTTGAAGACAGACAAATAGAAGTAAAAACAAATGAAAAAGCCATGATCAGGAGGAACCATATGGTACTCTTGTAACAATTAAACTCAATGTCCATGTCTGCAGGATGCACAGATTAAACCCTTGTGCCCAGGCTCCATGCCAATATTGAATTAATGTTCCTAAGCTTTTTATTTAATCTGCTTCTGTAAGAAGAGGCCATAGCAGAATAAATAGCTGAGTGAAAACTTGGGGCTGTGTAAACACTTTTACCCCCTCCCTAACCTCTCACTCACTGTGTTCTCTCTCACATGTTTTTATGGGCATAAGGTGAAACAGTCCTGAGGTACCTAACGCACTTCTGACATATTTTACTGTGCATATTAAAAAGAGTTTAGGACTCAGTGAGAATATCCAGACTGCATAGTTTCCCTTTTATCTCACTTCATAGGCTGCCAATGCCCTGAAAATTCCACGATTATTAGAATCATAGAAGCATTTAGGTTGGAAAAGACCTTTAAGATCATTGAGTCTAACCATCAACCATGCCCACTAAACCATGTTCTGAAGTACCTTGTCTACGCACGTTTTGAATATCTCCAGGGATGGTGACTCAACCACTTCCCTGGACAGCCTGTTCCAATGTCTGACAACCCTCTCAGTAAAAAAATTTTTCCTAATATCTAACCTAAATCTCCCTTGCCTCAACTTGAGGCCATTTCTTCTCGTCCTATTTCCAGCCATCTGACAGAAGAGACCAGCACCCACCTCACTACAACCCCCCTTCAGGTAGTTGTAGAGAGAGATAAGGTCTCCCCTCAACCTTCTCTTCTCCAGACTAAACAGCCCCAGCTCCTTCAGCCGCTCCTCATAAGACTTGTGCTCCAGGTCCTTCACCAGCTTGGTTGCCCTTCTCTGAACATGCTTCAACACCTCAATGTCTTTCTTGTCGTGAGGGGCCCAAAACTGAACACAGTACTTGAGGTGCAGCCTCACCAGTGCCGAGTACAGGGGGATGATCACTTCTCTGCTCCTGCTGGCCACACTATTTCTGATACAGGCCAGGATGCCGTTGGTCTTCTTGGCCACCTGGGCACACTGCTGGCTCATATTCAGCTGGCTGTCAACTAGCACCCCCAGGTCTTTCTCTGCCGGGCAGCTTTCCAGCCACTCTTCCCCAAGCCTGTAGTGCTGCATGGGGTTGCTGTGACCCAAGTGCAGGACCCAGCAATTGGCCTTGTTGAACCTCATACAATTGGCTTCGGCCCATCGATCCAGCCTGTCCAGATCTCTCTGTAGAGCCTCCCTACCCTTGAGCAGATCAACCCTGCCTCCCAACTTGGTGTCGTCTGCAACTTGCTGAGGGTCCAAAGGTATTATTATCCAAAGGTATTTTGCATTGCACCTCTCTGATGCTTATTTTTGCAAAACTGACATGTCTGCACATACACTTCGGAGAAAATTCTCATTAAAAATTCACTTTCTTTGTTCTTACTTCATTTAAAAAAAAAACTGTAAAAGCCATAGGAGGACCTTGCAGTCCTTTCTTATGCCTTATGTGCACATCCAGAGTGCTCTCACTCCAGGCTTTCTAGCCGCGAGACAGCCAGGAATCAGCACCTGTTCGTTCAAGCACAGCACCATGCTAATGTGACTACTTGGTTTCCAGCTTAGAGCTGCTGGCATCCACCTGTCTGCAGACTCCCATTTGCACATAGTCTCAAATGACCACCCATTGCTCTCGGGTGATTCTGTAATACTTTCTAATGGCATTCTGTTATCATCAACCCGATCTTTCAAATTACAAATCTGAGGGAAAAAAAAAAAACAGGGTGAATGGCTATCTCAAAATATTGGCATGCTGGAAGAAGGACACAGTTCTATTGATAACAACCAGTAGGCAATCCTTTATTTCTGTCTCATTTTTCTGTAGACCCCAATATTCATTTCTGTTTTAGTCTACATATTTGGAATTATTTTATGGTGTCCTGGTTTTGGCTGACATAGAGTTAATTTTCTTGCTAGTAGCTGGTACAGTGCTGTGTTTTGGATTTAGTGTGAGAATAATGTTGATAACACACTGATGTTTTAGTTGTTGCTAAGTTATCCTGAGTTAAGGATTTTTCAGTTTCACATGCTCTGTCAGTGAGCAGATGTACAAGAAATGGGGAGGGAGCATAGCCAGGACAGCTGACCCAAACTAGCCTAAGGGATATTCCATACCATAGGATGTCATGCTCAGTATATAAACTGGGGGGAGTTAGCCAGGAGGGGCAGATTGCTGCTCAGGCATTGGTCAGTGGGTGGTGAGCAGTTGCATTGTGCATCACTTCTTTTTTCTTTTTTTAATCTAATTTTATTTTATTTTATTCCTTTTCATTATTATTATATTTTATCATTATTATTATTATTTTTAGTATTAAATTTTAGTTTATGTCAGTTATTAAATCATTCTTATCTCAACCCACGAGTTTTGGGGGTTTTCTGATTGTCTTCCCCATCCCACTGGAGGGGTGGAGTGAGCGAGCGGCTGTGTGGTGCCTAGCTGCTGGCTGGGCTGAAACCACAACATGGTTATTATTTTTGCAAGACAGCCCTAGCTCCTAGTACTTGCCTCTCCTTTGATTTGTGTGGTCAAGTTCATTGCCTATATTATGTCCTAGCCAGTCCAAAGTTCCTGGTATAGTTCTCAAGTTAAAGCTGACTGATGCCTTTGAGTAAAAAGAAGTAGAAAAATGAATTGATCATTCACTGTGTGCTTTGAATTAGCCAACTGTACCCCAAAACAATACATTTAAAATGATTTTAACAAATGCAACATTTTCCAACATCCTTTATCTCAGAAATTGTCTGCCTTGATATAGGGCCCCAGGGAAAGCAGCTTAATTAAAAAGTAAGATTTTCTGTCAGTCTGCTGAGTCCTCAATAGACTAAACAGCTGCTGATTTTCTAATCTGAGTGTAACATGGTGCTGTTCATTTTCTTATTCATCTCTGTATATCTCACAAGGGAGCCAAATCTAGCAGGTCATGTTGGTGCACCTGTCCTGCTGCAGAAAAGATTTGTGTTAGGATTGCCTACCAGACTGTAGGAATTCTATTAGCAGTACATATTTGCTAGCCTACGTTCCTAATTCTAGGTCTTTATTTAATTTAAAATTCTAGTCACATTATACATCATTAGCTACTTTTATGTATTTTATTAGCATTTGTCCTTTAACAGCTCAGCAATACTTAGTGGCTAGAAATTATTGCAAGCATTGTAATAACCTTTTTAATCTTAACATGCAGAGGCCTCTAGGTCTCTCTCATAAAAATAGGTCCTCTTTTTTCAAAGGATATACACAGTAAAATGGGTCAGTGCCTCACTAGGCAAGTTATCTCTTATTTTTCTCCATGTAGACCTCACTAATCTAGAGGTGAAATAGCTTCATGATCCATCTTTCAGACACAGATGTGGAATTAGGGCAGTGGTAGCATCTGGGCTTCTGTGTTTGCTGAAAGATGACTGTCTGAAGCAAAGTGATGTTTCATCTGCAGTGGCAGCAGGAAATCTGCAATCACTGATTGCAAATGCTGCAGCCTAAAATGAACACTGATCAAATAATGCAGGTAGTGTGTGTGAAGACAACAACCTGTACATATGTTTATGATTGTTATTGACACGTGTGAAAAAGTAGATCAGAAAATGACCCAACTGGGAACCAAGAAATTATGCTCCACTTAGCTCCTGGAGGATAAAGTTCCTTTTATTGATGTGCTTTTTTGCAGGTTTAACTGCACACTTGCAGGGTTATTTTTCAAATAGTTCATTATAATATGGTATTCTAAAAAATGGCAAGGCAAATATTTCTCAATAATGATCATGTAACTGTTAAAGAGACTGCGCTATGCCTTGCAGCATTCTAACTAAATTGGACGGGTGTTTCTGTGTTGAGTGTGTGCTTGTGTAATACTCAGATGCACTGCTGAATCCACAGAATACTTGCAAACGTGAAACATGAGGTTAACAAAAGCCTTCCATTGTTGCAGGTGGGCATGAAGCTCCATATATTGATTATAATAGTATACTTTTTTGGTACTGTTTTTAAAATCGTAGCTTCTTGCTTTCTTTCTCTCTTGAATCTTGTAGCTTTCAGAAAGAAGAACAGATTAAGAAATGTTTGAGGTTACTTACAATAGAATGGTAATTTGATATGCATTTGATTGACAGGAGGAACAAATGACAATGTTTTATATTTCTATGCTTTTTAGAATAGAGGGTGTTTGAGAAGTCTATAATCATCAGTTAATTAAGCACATATTTATGTCCACAAACCTTTATCTGCTTGTTAGGTATTTTTCTGATCCACCTCAACGTTTATTGCAGTCCTCAAATAAGCATGTATCATTTCTCTGTCATTTAAGCTGGAGTGCAAGGATCTCTTGTGCTGATCTGGATGTACAATGTGATGTGTTATGCATCTAAGCCGTGGTGGTCTAATTTCCAACAGAGCAATGTGGTCATATATCTCACTATATTCAGAGCACATCCATAAAAATTACACTTTTGAAACAAGCTTATTTAAACAAAATTGTAGAGTAGGTTTTTCAGGTGCTTTGTTGCTGAGTGCCTTCATGACCTATGTGTTTTCCCTGGGAAACTTATCATGGAGCCAGGAAGAAACCCAGATATGACTGCTGCTTGTATGCTACCCACAGAACTATCTTTTTATCCTGAGTAATTGGTCCCTGCTTCAGCAGAAGAATGAAGTCTGGTTGGTTTGGTGTGAGCTTTTGGTGGCAATGAATCACTTGAAGTGCAAGTGCAGTTTCCTCCACTTTCCAATTTCAAATCCATAGAATAGGAAGGGTAGCAGTGGATTTATGCTCTTGCTTTGCAGAGCTTGTTGCACATAAAATTAGATATGAGGAAATAATTTTTTTATTTTATTAAGATATGGACACCTCCCTCTGTTTATGATTTCAGTACTGCTTCCTGGATTTTAGTATTTCAATATGAGTTTAATAACATTGACTTCAATGAGCTGGAGAAGCATATACAGTAGTTACCATCTTAATCTTTTTTCTGTCCTTAAAGATATTTTACATCTCTATTATTTTGCCCCCTTTTCCCAAACAACTATTCTTTCCTCCCTCAAAACATAACTTTCTATGTTCTGTAATTATTTAAACAGTAGCTACAGCTTACGATAGAAAAACTTGTCAAGCAATAAACCTTCCCAGTGGCACAGAGACACTCAAAATGTTGGCAGCTCTGCACTGCAGGAAATATTTGCAGGATTCCAGCAGAGAAACTTGTGTACGGTTGGAAGGCTGGATGAAAAAAAAACAGAGAAACAGCAACCCCTAAACAAACTTATTGAAAAACCCAACACTGACTGCAGGAAGTGGGTCCATGCTGCATTTATGAGAAAACAGACTTCAGGTTGAATAGAGTAGTCCCACCTGCATTGCTTATTTGCAGATTTCCATCCAACTGCCAACAGACATCTTTGATAATCTATGTTCAAAGAACAGCATGCCTGTGTTTGGATGACCATCTATATGTGGAGAGAGTACATGTAAAGGGTTAAAGATTCAAATGCAATTCAGACTGAGTACTTCAACTTCAGTGACAGGAGTGGTTTAAAACCTTTAGTCATTGCAAGAGGAAAGTCATATCCACAAGCAAATCTATATGTTTTGTAAAATTCTTGGAAGCCTGGTTGTCCCATGTAGTATACGAAGGAGATTCATTACTGATGGTTGTCAAATACCTCTGTTATGATGTGATAGATCCATGTAGCTGAATCAAGTTCTTGAAGGACACACATAAGGGAAAAACAGTGTTATCCTCATTCATATGCAAGTCTTCAGAGGTCACAGTGATGTCTTGGTCATGGTGTTCCTGTCTCTGTTCTTCGAATTGACACTTAAGATGCATTTCTCCTGAACAGAGTATTTGTCTCTTCTAAGGTGTGAGTGGACTTGCATGTGATCATGTAGCTTTGATTCTTAGGCACTTTGGGATCTTTCAGGGACACTGTGCTTACCTCAGGAAGTATAAAACCAAAACCTTTATTATAAATAAATGATCAGCTATGTTGATTTGCACATCTGAGAAAAACACATGTAGAAATATAATAAAGGCTAGAGAGTAATAAAATCAGAACAAGATATGAATATAAATGACTAATTTTGTCAGCAGTAAATTAATGAAGCCTGGTTTCCTACAGGTTTGAGCTTCATGTTTGATTTACTGGTATCAAAAAGGTGCAAGATAGAATTTAAGCTTTTCTTCTGTTGAGGTTTTACAAGGTCTTTGTGTGGACTGTTTGCTATCTAGTGAGATGTGACCTCTTTGTTACACCTACACTATTTCTGTAGTGTCTCTGTATTGTGCAGCTGCCTAATTTCACAGCACTTGTGGGAAACAACTCATCTTTTTAAAATATAGTTGAATTAGCAAATTGTTTGGGAGTTAATGGCAGGAACAAATACATGTGTGTACACTCATGCACATAGATGTGCCTTGAACACAGTTGTGTAAACTCTACTCCATAAGCAATCATAAGGCCAACGGAGAGGATAGAACATGCAGGGAACTCTAGTTGGAGTTATTCATAGAATTGTGTAGGTTGGAAAAGACCCTTAAGATCATCAAATCCAACTGTAAACCTAACACTGCCAAGTCCCACGAAACCACATCCCTAAGCACCACATCTACCTATCTTTTCAATACCTCCAAAAATGGTGACTCCACCACTTCCCTGGGCAGCCTGTTCCAATACTTGACAATCCTTTCAGTGAAGAAATTTTTCCTAATATCCAATCTAAACCTCCCCTGGCACAACTTGAGGCTACTTCCTCTTGTCCTGTCTCTTGTTACTTGGGAGAAGAGACCGACCCCCACCTTGCTACAACCTCCTTTCAGGTAGTTGTAGAGAGCGATAAGGTCTCCCCTCAGCCTCCTCTTCTCCAGACTAAACAGCCCCAGTTCCCTCAGCAGCTCCTCATAAGACTTGTGCTCCAGGCCCCTCACCAGCTTTGTTGCCCTCCTCTGGACATGCTCCGGCACCTCCATGTCTTTCCTGTAGTGAGGGGCCCAAACCTGAACACAGGACTCGAGGTGCGGCCTCACCAGGGCCGAGTACAAGGGGACAATCACCTCCCTAGTCCTGCTGGCCACACTGATACAAGCCAGGATGCTATTGGCCTTCTTGGCCACCTGGGCATGCTGCTGCCTCACATTTAGCTGCCTGTTGATCAACACCCCCAGGTCTTTTTCCGCCAGGCAGCTTTCCAGCCACTCTTCCCCAAGCCTGGAGCGCTGCATGGGGCTGCTGTGACCCAAGCGCAGGACGCAGCGCTTAGCCTTGCTGAATCTCATACAACCAAATGAAACATTTGGTGATTGCCGATACCCATACAACTGTTGCCTTTTATTAACTATTGATGAAAATTATCAAATGTCAGAGATGCCAGCTTTTCACTTGAAGTCTTCTCTATTCTTGGTGTAATGAAAGCTGAAGAAAAAGTGAAAGTAGCTGTGAAAGGTAAAAGAAGCATGCAATTTTTTTAATAACTTCTGAAACTGAGTTCAAGTGAATAATTCTGTGTAGTTGTTAAAGGAGTAATATTGGGCATTTTTATTTCTACTGAAAGAAGCGCGAGTTTTGTTTTCATATAAAAGGCAGTAATTTGTAATACAATTTTGTTTATTAAGGCTTATAATCACTAAATCTTGCATGTAAATGTTGCTGAACATGAAATATTGTCTTTAGCAATTTCTAAACAGTGCAAAGATTTGTTGGTTATATTTCAGAAATTATAAACTGCCAATAGATTATTTTTTTTCAGGCTATAATAATTTTTACAAAGGAAATTATATGATCATTATCCCTGCATAGTAACATATGGATCTCTACCAGACCTCTCAACTTAAAATAATGTAGGCTTCAAAATTAATAGGTGCTTATGGCTAATGCTGGTCTGAATGATTTGAAGAGAAAACATAATGTCCAGAATTTAATTAAAACAGGTATTAAAATGAAGCAACTCTTAGTAAAGTTCAACCCTGCAACCAGAAGATTTTATAGGAAGCAACTGGAAACCCGCAGGATGTACCTCCTGGCCCTGGGAGAAGATATGTTTTCCCTCTAACCTGGACACAATTGCTATAGGGTTTCATGGATGTGCTTCTATCTTTATGTGGTATCACTAACTTGTTCCTGTTTTATCAACTCACTGACACCACTGTTTTTATGGTCACTAAATCCTATGTGCACCTGTTCCCAAACCCGTTCAAATGAAATGAAGAACAAAGCTTAATATTTTGCTGTGTTGTCTGTTGTGAGGAAAACGATGTCCCAATTTGCACTCTAATTATTTCAACCTTACAAAGGAGAAAGATGGGTGGTGCTAAGGTCCTGAATGTGGTTGTTCTGCAACTTAAATGGTGAGCCTGACTAAGAGAGAGACCCTGTCTCCTTTTCCTCAAATGAGTTACATAACTATATGCATCTAAGAACCTAGTAAATAATGCAAGCTTGGCACAATTCCCTTTGGCATCATGTAGGTCTGGGGTTAGCTCAGCTGGGTTTAAATAAAGCCCTGGAGCTCCATTTAATAATGAAAAATAGTATCTGTTATATTTTAAAGACGCTATTTGTAATACTTGGTAGTAGTAGCTCTATGTATCTGTAAATGCGGTGTGAAGGTGGATCTTATTTAATTTTCTGCTTTGTTACAACTCTGTTATCATTTCCGTTTCTAATATAGCCATTAAGGCACCATTTTAGAATCATTATGGTTACTATACATTTTCATTTTTCAACAGTCTTAACTCATTTCTTTGGAAACAGTAGTAGAATCCTTCTTCTAAAAAAAACCTCTTACCTAGTTTTTAAAAACATATACAGTTGTTTTCATATAAGTATGTTGCTGTAGCCAGAATCTGGACGTGTATGTGTTTTTTTTACAGTGTGTTTACAAATATCTCCCCATATCCATGCAGCTGTCATTAATTTATCTTTGGCAAATGGGGGTATAAAAGACAAAATTGGAGTTATAGATAAAGCTGGAGTATCTACCATAGGAGCAGGACATAGAGACTTGTAAAATATTTGCTGAGAACTAATTAGAACATGCGCTGCTTCTATGATTGGTTTGCATCAGGCCTCTGCATTTGGAGAGGAAAAAATGATAAATGTTTAGATTAAGGCTGAGAGAACTTTTATTCTGCCCTGAGCAATTTCTGTTTTTTAAGAACAGTAGGTTTGGATGTCTGCAGATGCTGTATTGTTTACAATTAAACAGTGTATCAATAAAATAATAAACATGTAACACTGAAGTTGCGATTTCTGTTGATGGATTGTGCATCTGAGGAAAACTTTGTTATTAAGAAACTATGAAGGCCACTGTTATAGAACACAACAAATACTTTTTTCCCCACATTTACACTGTTATTTTCATATTCAGTTAAAATAAAACTGAAATCCACAATATCATTTTAGATGAATATTTCATTTTAAAGTTGCAGAGAAATTAGGATAAGGTATGTGTGACAATGTTGAGATACAAACTCAGTGATCAATGCCCACAATCAAAGCTGAACAAACTGCTTCACTTCTTCAGCCTTCTTTTAATCTTATGTTTGTTTCCTATGAAACAGTTCATAAACATTGTGGAGCCTGCTTTTATGGATATGCAAAGTATTAGTCTTTTTCAGAGTCTGATTCTCAGTGTAAAATCCATTCCATCTTTTATACCCTAAATGCTTGAGCTCATTGAGGGTGAATGAAAGAGAGCCTGGAAAAGAGCACATCTTTTGTCTGTCTTGGGAAACCACACTGCCCTTTCATGCCACTTGAGTGAGGGGTTGGAGCAAGCAAATGTCCAAGCAAATACTTAAGGTTTTTTCCAGTACCTCATAATTACTAAAACAACTGTGTGCTGATCCTGTAAAGATATTCATAGGGTTGATTACAATTATTAAGTGTGGTATTCATCTGGCTAGATGTCAACATATATAGCTGAGCTCAGCTTCAGCTCCCTTTATAATAAAGGGAAACATATGTGGTGATAGTTGAGGGAATATCCTAAAGAGCCTGTATTTATATTCTAAATGTACCTAATCCCTACCCTCCCCAAACACACCCCCTTCCCATTTTTTCTTTCTCACACATAATAGGAATTATGAACTCCAGCACTTTCATAAAGTCACTGTCTCTTCTCTAAAAATAAACAATATATTCTAATAGAAAAAGAGAGAGAGGAGCCAGGCTTGAATTAGAGGTCATAGATACAGAATTAATTTGAAATTTGGCAGTTGAGTCAGATAAGATTGGCAAGGAGATTTCCAAAAGGCTGCAACCGTAAATTGGAAATAAATGGAAAAGGATTATGTGAGTGGGAGACAGCTTTGAATCTATAATGCATGTCCCGAGACTGACTTGCTCATAAAAGAGCATGTGTTTAATGTGTCATAAAATATTTAAGCCACATTGGTCTTCATTTAAATATTTCATTTTTAAAGTTGGATTCTGGAGTGGCTAAAAATGAATTCAGCTTGTGTATCCTTGCCATTCATACCAAGGATAAAAAAAAGTATCACCAGAAAGTGTTTGGGGTTTTTTTTTCCCCATCCAGACTCATATTCTACAAGATTTTTTTTTTTTATGTTGTCTTTTGTGTCCAAATAATTTTTTTAGTCCTTGCTATAGCATCTGTTATATAGTATTCCTCTGAGAGAAACTATGGATCTATTATATTAGGAGGCAGTTTGGAGGCAGAGTGAGTTGCTGCCAAGAAGGCATTCATGTATGTGTGTGTGAGAACGTAGGTGAGTGACTGAGATGTCCAAAAGGGACACTTGTCTGTGTTCCTTCAACTACTTCTGTTCCAAAGATTATATATGTCTGTAAATAAAGCAAGATATATTTTGAATGCGCCCATGTTCTGCATCATTAGTTTTTTTCACTGTTGGGAAACTAAACTGTAAGAATCTGAACATCTGCTACCACCTGGCAGCTCAAGTGGCTTAAGGAAGGAGTGACAGCAGTTAGAAAAGACCACCTCTAAAATACTCTCTATTTTTCCTTCTGCTATTTTCTTTAACTTAATACAGTCTTCTTAATTTAGCCCCAAAATAATTTAGCTCAACACTGATGTTTGCACTATACCTAGGGAATAGTCTCTAGGGCTTTAAGAAACCATTTAGTAATGATAGAGGAAGAGGGAAGTACGTGACCAGAGCTGCACTCACTGCATCATGCTGTACGAGCACGTGGCCAATGGCCCTTTTGGACGTATTGTAAACTGGTGCCTGAGTCTGTACTTCCCCCTTCTATAACAGCATGTGACATACAAATGAGTCCTCACTTCTCCAGTATCACTCTGGTGCATAAGACTTAGTCCTCCCCGGTTATAATTGTTTTATACTATTCCTCACAGGTGAAATCTGTGCTTTTAAAATCCATGGACAAGAAATGCCCTTCGAAGCTGTTGTGCTAAACAAGACATCTGGTGAAGGTCGACTTCAAGCAAAAAGTCCTATTGACTGTGAACTGCAGAAGGAGTATACATTCATCATCCAGGCCTATGACTGTGGATCAGGACCAGGTGGAACAAATTGGAAAAAATCTCACAAGTGGGTGACAATGAGGAGAGTTATTTTTTTCTTTTTTTTTGCTTTGGCATACATTTGCTCTACAGTACAGATCAGATTGCAGGGCTCCTTTTTATATTGTAGTCAAGTAGAAGGCAAATAAAACCAAGACGAACCATTCTTGCAATAGTCCATCCGCTTTTTATTCCTTTTTTTCCTTTTAGAAAATATTTTTCTCTTTTGCCTCCTGCAGTTTGACCCATTCTGCAATGGTTCCAGTTGAAGCTTTTAATAGGATGCCTGTTCAAGTGGAGAAACACATCTCTGTCTTGGTTTATTTTTCCATTCTTGCTTTAATGTTAAATACATTGACAAAACAGATTATCCAGGACATGGGAGCTAGTTTTAGTTGATACTTACAAATTCTAAATAGGTTTTGTCTCTGTTCATCTAATTTCAAATGGTAAGAAAAGAAAAATCATCCTTATTTTTTTAGTACGTGCATGTATATAAGCTGCAACAGTGTTGCCTTTGCACAGTGTGTTTCTGACCTCAGCTTTTGGACAGCAAGTCTTAGAGGAATTCAAATCCTCTGGAAGAGGTGGGTATTGAAGGTTAATAGGTGGTACTTTTTATTGTGGAGCCAATTCCCTGCATAAGCTTAAGTGGCACAGTGCCTATTTTCCCCTTCAATTCATGAAACCAAGGTCCAGAGCATTTGTCATTAAAGATGAATTTAACTCACGTGTAGATGTATAACTGCTGTACAAATTGTTCATTTTGCTGAGAGCCATTTAAATAAATGATTAATAGTAATCATTCTTCCTTTTGCTCATCCAGGATACCTGACAATTAAAAATTTAATTAGCTCTATAATGCATGCTGAACTATGTCAGGATATTTAAAAATAATACACATTTAGAAGGAAGCCTCCAATATCAAGTAACCATCAAGTTACAGAAACAGGTTTTGCTTCATATTATTAAATTTTATTATGTTTTTCCCTCGCATGTCAGTAACAAGCTAGTACATTCTGCTTGTGGAAAATTTTAGTCTAATCCTGACCAAATGAAATCTGGCCTATTGGAACCAGACTTTGTTACACTTTCTCATAGTGGTTTGTATAGTAAGCCACACAGTAAGCTAGACTGTCTGGGGTCCCGACATTTACTACTGGCTCTGCCGCTGATATAGAAAGTCACTTCACTTATCTGTCCTTCTGTTACCTCACCTATCAAACCAGATAGCAAATTCTTGCAGAGGAAGGCCTTCAGAGTTTGCTCATTAAATACTAAAGGCCTGTTATTTTTGACCCTCAAAGGTTTACATGTACAATGTTGTAACTAATTAGGTAATTATAATCAGCAGAAGGTGAGAGGCTTATTTAATATTGAAGAATGTTCGTAAACTGACCATTTTTAGCTAGCGAATATGTAGGACTAGTATAATTCTCTTCCTCTTTTTTTGTTTATTAACCCATTTCACACTGGAATGATACCACTGACTTTCTGCTGGGGTCCATTTTAAGAGGCAAACTGATTTTAACAGGGAGTGCTGTGAAGCCCTCTCCCTACAAGCTGTGGCACTAGGTTTTTTTTGCCAGGTGCCACATGAAGATACTAAACTGGGCAAATTAAACATAGTAATTAAATAATATCTCATTTTAGAAGATGTCTACATAGTTTTCTAGGTATGTTTTGTTAGTCTTTTAAAGTGTTTTTGAAGCAAACTATTAGTGATTTGTCATGATTAATTAATTTTTCTCTTTGATGTGTTTTTTTACCTATTTTAGGGCAATGGTCCATATCCAGGTAAAGGATGTTAATGAGTTTTCACCAACTTTCAAGGAGAGTGTGTATAAGGCCACTGTGACAGAGGGAAAGATCTATGACAGCATACTGCAGGTAGAAGCCATAGATGAGGACTGTTCCCCGCAGTATAGCCAGATCTGCAATTATGAGATTGTCACAACCGATGTTCCTTTTGCCATTGACAGAAATGGTGAGTATGGAGAAGGAGCAATTTTAAGTTCTGGGACAGATAGCAGTAATTTCTGTAGATAGTGTAATTACCTACTGATACTGGCTGATAACTTGGCTTGAGTTTTAACTCAAGAAAGTAATCCTGTTCTCATCTCTGAGAAAGAAGGAACCATTAAACTGGGAAATTCCATCCCTTCTACATAAGATTTGGTCAGAAAGTGCCACAGTAATTTATTGTGGAAATTAAAACCCCAGTGTTAGATAAGCAATACATTTCTTTGCCACTCAGTCCATTCTTTTGTCTCAGATCTAGTTTCCCATCCAACTGATGACTTTTCCTAATGCAGCACGTAGCCCTACCTGGTAGGGTTTATTCACTGGTTTGTAGCTAGTCCCATTCTTCTGAACTTTCTGGAGCAGAGTCTAAATGTAGAATTGACAATATTGTGGATATTTTTATTGATTGTTGAAACTTTCGGGGTGTGGGTCTGCAGATCTACCCATTTGTGGTGCTTCCTGAAGCAGGTCCATTATTCTGCAGTATGGAAGAAAATATGCTTTGGGAAGCAGTATCATTTTTTAATGGGTTTTAGATTTTAGTTGGGTTTTTTTAATGTATATAATATTGTAGGAAAAATAATAAACCATATTAAGTTTTCCACATGTAGCAATTTTTGACCTTGGCGGTCCTGTCTGTCAGCTTCCTGCTTTTCCCCATCAAGTTCTCACCAGGGAAAACCACAGAACTTTACTCTGAGTTTGGGAGAGGTGGCTGGGCTGCATTAAAAATGTGTTGAAGATCCTCTCTCTTATTCTTTGCTTGCTCCAAACAATGCAAAATAATAGCTTTGTCTTTCAAGTACTTCAGCAGTCCCATATTGGCATCACTTTGTAGATAAGAGTCCTTGTTATTGATATTCATGTGTGCACACTTGTGCAGAAGTTCAAAATGGAAATTCCTGTGCTCACAGAACTTGTTTCCCCAGAACAAGCACCCTGTGTGCATGCCCAGCAACGCTCTGATTTATCTTTCCTAACAGAAGCATGTAATCAATGTTGTATGTAGGAGGACAATACTCTTTGGAGTTTAAATCTGATTTTTGGCCAAACTGGAAATTGAAAGTATGAATGGAGCTACTTTTTTCTCTGCAGTCATTTTTATGTTGAGATGTTTTATAAAAACCTTTTCCCATATTCAAAAATGATTCATTTTTATTTGTGCAGTTCTTGCACAATGCACAGCTGAGCATCAAAAGATAATAACCTGTTAGCATCAATAAATTCTAAATGGCATTGGGGAAAAAGCCATCTTGTTATAATGCATTGGGAGGCAAGTATACTATATAGGAGGTATAATCATAAGAAGTATGTTTGTGTTTAAGTAAATGAGGTCCGCTGACACAGTAATCTTTTGCCAGAGCAATTGCACCAAGAATTTTTTTACAGGAAATGGGCATCTGAGAGTAGATGTTTGTGTGCAAATTCCTAGAAGCTTTTCCTCTCTATGGATTTTTTTCTAATTGTCAGATTCCCATGTTGTCATAAAAGGAAGTTCTCTGTGTTTCTGTTTGAAAGCATTATTTTCCAGAGCTTCATGTGACTTGCCAGTATGGGGCTGGGTACTTACACAAGTCACAGGTGGTTTCATAATTTCATACCAGGTTTGTTTAAAGGTATTATGGATAAATAATACACTGAGATTAGCACTATACAGAGCAGACATTTCTACTGCTTATTCCTTTTCAGCTCCTATCACACAGTGCAGCTGGCTCATGAGTGGTCATGGGTTCCTTCCAGTCAGAGGCATGATCAAAAGCATGTGAAGTATCACGAATCCTTGGTTACGTCTTTGTCCTTGCATGCTTGGGACCTGCTTTTCAGCAAAGGCAATGAGAAAATCACTGATTTAAACATGACTTTAAAGCCTGCAGCGAGTAATTGGTAGAAGGTTGTAATACTTGCAGTTTCTTGGTCATGAATTCAATTAATATTTTTTGATCTATTTGTTCACCAAAAGCACAGTGCTACCACAATCAACAGTAACTGCAGTCTAATTTGCAATTTTTTTAGATAATGCTAATTGCTTAAACCCACTGGGGTTAGAGACAGAGTTAGAATAGATGGCTGCACTTTTATTTTGTGAGAAATATGTTGCTTAGTTCCAACACATTTCACTGCTGAGAATGTCTCTCTATGCCAGCTGATATAAGCTTTCTCTGATCCAAATTCTTTGGCATTGTGCCCATTTTTTGTTACCTATAGGATGATTGAAATAGATGTATGAGATGCCTAGGACTGTCTGTTAACACCATGCTAATGAGGATTTTGTTTATAGGTTTTTTCATCCATTGTGAAAAACAAATCTAGGTTTGTCGTGGTTTAACCCCAGCCAGCAACTAAGCACCACGCAGCCGCTCACTCACTCCCCCCCCACCCAGTGAGATGGGAGAGAAAATCGGGAAAAGAAGTAAAACTCGTGGGTTGGGATAAGAACGGTTTAATAGAACAGAAAAGAAGAAACTAATAATGATAATGATAACACTAATAAAATGACAACAGCAATAATAAAAGGATTGGAATGTACAAATGATGCACAGTGCAATTGCTCACCACCCACTGATCAACACCCAGCTAGTCCCCGAGTGGTGATTCCCCGCCCCCACTCTCCCCAGTTCCTATACTAGATGTGACGTCCCATGGTATGGAATACACCGTTGGCCAGTTTGAGTCAGCTGCCCTGGCTGTGTCCTGTGCCAACTACTTGTGCCCCTCCAGCTTTCTCGCTGGCTGGGCATGAGAAGCTGAAAAATCCTTGACTTTAGTCTAAACATTACTTAGCAGCAACTGAAAACATCAGTGTTATCAACATTCTTCTCATACTGAACTCAAAACATTGCACCGTATCAGCTACTAGAAAGGCAATTAACTACCCCAGCTGAAACTAGGACAAGGTTCTCGTGTCTTCTGCAAGTTATGATTTTTTCTTCTTTTCAGTAACATAAGTGTGGAATTTCATTGCCTGTTTAACCAGATGCTTAGAATCAAATCTAAATATTGCAGAGGACCCCAGAAGTACGGGGGGTGTGAGGAAAACATGCCATTATCAGTTCCAGATGGTGGGTTTTTTTCACCACCAACCCATGAAACTAACCATAAACACAGGCCTTCAGAAAGATGAAGATGCTATTCTATCAGTTGTTTTCTTTTGTGAGATCATAGTCTTTTTAGGCAAAACTTATTTCTTGATTCTAGATCAATCTAGGGAGCATTTTGTTGTCTTGAAAAATCGTATTACAATCGGGGAACATTTGCTGAATGGAAGAGAAAATCCTCCAGACTGTAGCAGTGCAGTCTACTTCACATCACCAAACTGTGTGAGGCACAAGTTGATAGGCACCCAGCACTGGCACAAGAAGCAGCATCCAGCTCTGGTATAGTTCTTGTAGATCTTTGTAAGTTAGGCACCTAAAAGTAGGTAATATAAAGCTTCCCATTTACAGTTGGCAACTTTGACCCTTGGTATGTAATTTTTTGTGAATAAAATTACAACGTTTTATGAAACCATAAGACTAAAAAGAATTGAGTCTTGTATATGATGAGCCTAACTTGGAGGGTAATGAACTCTTGGTCATAAAATACAATCATGTAAAGACAAAGGAAAAATTTGTGCTTTGCTATGCAAAGGATTGGGACTAAAAGTATAAGATAAAATATGTTTTAAGAGACTTTTGCATGCAGTTTATTCTAATTGTCTTCTTAGCAGAGAATCCCAATCATCAAGTGAGTTATCATATCAATATTGTGTAGGCTTTTTTCAGGTAAGAGAAAAATTAAACCACAATGCATGGATCTGTTTTAATGCCAGCATAACAACATTTAATGCATTTTCTGCCTTCATTTGTCAGGGATCATGGTGACATGATCAGAGAATTCAGATACAGATGCGAATTGTCACAGCTCTGATCTACTGGCATCTCTAAAATGGGGATAGCTATATTTGCCATCCCACCACTGAGAAGCACTTCACAAATACATATCAGATTGTTCAATATGAAGATTTTGCCGAGAAAGGTTGGACCAGATGATAGTACAAGTCCCTCCCAACCTGGTATTCTATGATTCTATGAAGATGAGTTACTGACTTATCTGTACAGTCAGTACAGGTTCTATCAAGTTACATACTGTAGAAAATAGGTGTGGACAGGAGCTCATGAGGTCATCCTTTACAGCACTGAGATCTGTGTTAGGAGCTATGCAAACTTCATATTGTCAGAAATGTTGTGAAACTTTATAGTTAAGCATATGCATGTGATATTTATTTATTAAGCCACAATTTCTTTCCATTATCATTCAAAAGTGCACCTTTTTGACAAGAAGCTATTCTAATCCTTCAACTGACTTATGGTCAAACACCTCCTGGTTGGCGGCTCTTGGCAGCTGGGAATGTTGAGCTGCCGATCCTATGGGCAGACTGAAATCGGAGGCCACTCATGTAACAACACTAGCTCACATCTCTTCTAAGAGTTAAAAGATTCAGTTTTATACTTCTTATACACACAGGAAGTAGGTATATGGAATTTAAGAGGCAATTGCCATAGTAAATCAGTCAAGTCTTTCCCCGTTCTTGTGACTGCTCCAAAATAAGATGAAAGATAGCCATAAAAGAGGGAAGTCTGTATCAAACTGACCCTGAAGAAACAGAGGTGTAAATGTGTGTGTCCTCCAGCAGAAATTTTTATATTCCTGTTGTCACTTATCTGTTTGTTGTTTTTTAAAATGTTATAGCTTTGGATATTTCCAGTAAAAGGCAGAGATTTAGAAAGACTGAAAAAAATTAATTTTATGGCCTAATTGTGAACTGTGTAGAAAAGTACTTACTTCTCCCATTAAAATTTTCTTTTTTTAATGTTATTGATTGCCTTTTGTTTATGGGTGAGATGTAAATAGAAATTCCGAGTCTATAGTCTCTAAAACTTTAATTAGTCTGTATTTTTAGTGCTTCTCTTCTGTGTCTACTTTTTAATCGTATTGATTAAATTGTAAAATAACAAAGAAGCATAAAGCATCAGAGGTAACAGAAAAACAGAATAATTAAGAAATCAATAAACTATTGAGTAACATCTGCAAGACATCCAAATGACCTTTCAGAATAACACCCAATAGTCAGAATCTTTGTAGTCCAAATTTTAAAAGACTGTAAAGAAATACAAATCTTGGAAGACAGATTTAGTGAAATGCAAATGTGTTGTAATGATTTATAAATCATAGAGGACAGTTAAATGTGCCACGCAAATTGTAGTGGTCTGCTAACGTAGATTCAGACAATTTTGCTTTCTTGAGAATTATCTCTGCTGATCGTGGACTAAAAGAATACCAAGGAGAACCAAATAGGGAATTATAAAGATTCATGTAAGAAAGAATATCATGCAGAAAGGAAAGAACAACTGAGCAGTTATTAAATGAATAATTAAGTATACAGTGGCAGTTTTTCTTTAAATCCTCTTAGGCAGGTACTAATCAAGGAACTCAAGACAGTGAGATGGGTAGCTTAAATTGTTTTGCCAATTTCTAACTCAAAAATAATGAAGTTGTTGATATTGTTATTGCGGTTGCTTTTGTGATGGGAAGAGCTATCTACATGGCAGACTTGAAAATGCCTGGCAAGGTGAAGTGCCTGAGAGGGAGCCAAGGAAGCTGTAGGACACAGTACTGTTTCCATATTAGCCTTCAGCAGGTCCTTCTGCTTCTCCATTTGAGAAATAAAATTAGCAATAGGGCTTGTCCCCCCTGTGCCCTGCTCAGAAAGGGGGGGGGGGGTAAAGACTCAAAGTTGACAGAAAATGGGGTATTGGGCCTGATTTATAGCTGCAGATGTAAGGGTCTACTTAAACTACAAATTTTGAACCAGAAGATGGTGATAATTGCAAAAGCAGTCTTTCTTCAGGCCTGACCTGAAAAGTTTTGCATCAGTTTCAATTAAACTACTAAAGTTGGCTTTAATATAGTAGTAGTCAGAAAAGTGTTGGGCTTTGACAAGATAAGGAGTGGCATCAGAGAGAGACACCTGCTAAAAGTCTTTACTTGTCAAACTAATGGAAGTTTAGTGAAAGACTTATTTAAGAAGTTTCGTTTGTCTGCTTTCACCTGTCTCTCATTCATTTGAATGAAAAAGAAACAAAACCCCAAACAATGCCAGCATGCCTAACAACAGATACTTTAACTAGCACCTGTGGGAATCAGAGCACTATGATTGACTAGACTCCAGGATCTGGGTGCTCCTTATTCCAAATTTAGCCCAAACAACTTGATTTTGCAGATTGTGCTTGAAAGCAGTTGTTATATCTAAGCATTGATCCCGAGTAAGTTTGTTTCTTGAATTCTAGAACAAACATTCTCATTCAAAGAAATGGTATAATAAACAGCCCTGAGTAAAAGTGTGAAACATATTAAACAGTCTCAAGTTTCAATTTGAGGAAGAAGTGCATTTTGGTGGAAATGGACAGAATTAAAACGCTGAACTCATTAATTACAAAACCATACATTCTGCATGGTAATCTTCCAATCCTGCAGGAAGTACTCTGAGAAAGATCTTTCCCTTTCTTTGTAGAAGTTGTAATGTCTTTGTTCCCAAAACAGGTAATTTGTCACCTTTATATATGTGTCAGGTTCAGTAGATAATCTCTGTTGTTGCCGAGTTTTATTTTCCATGTGCTGTCATATCAAATACCGCTAAGCGCTCTAATGTAGAACGTGATTCTGGGACTTTTCCTTTTTTTAAAAAAAAAAACAGGGAAAGGTGTTATAGGGCTAAAAATCTCTCTCACCTAAAGGGTAATAGCTTTAGGGAAGAAAAGAAGATACTTAGGCTGGGGAGATGTTCAGCAGTAGATCTCGAGAATGCGACTGCTGTGTTAAAGCAGTGTATTCTGGGAAGATGTGGAAAATGAGGTTGCACCTACTTATACTTTACATTTCAGGATGTAACTGCTAATTAGTCTTAAGTCTTACTTTACAAAGTGTTGTTGAACAGATGTTTTCTAATATAGACATGCCCATATTATATGCCTAGCATCTTGTATTTGCCTAAGAACTTCCTTATTTCTCTGCTGGATTGAAAGAAAATACTTCCCATTCCTTATAACTGTCCTGCCTGTGGATGTCCCATGTACTTCAGAGAGCTTTCTGGACACAAAGGACTTCACCAACCAGGACTCAAATGTTATAGTCTGTATATGCTTATCCAAGAAGTAATTTCTGAATGTTATCTTATATTGAATCTATAGGTAACATCAGAAACACTGAGAAACTGAACTATGATAAACAGCACCAGTATGAGATAATGGTAACAGCTTTTGACTGTGGGCAAAAACATGCAATAGAAGATGTCTTAGTACAAGTTAATGTCAAACCAGTGTGCAAACCAGGCTGGCAAGGTAAGGTTTAATGGTTCATATATTTTAATTTTTGTTTAAATCTCTTTTCTTTGTTGTTTTCCCTCCATCTCACAGTAAGGAAACTAGGGTGCTTATTGCAGTGGTATAGAAAACCATTGCTATTTCTTTTGCTTAATTCATTCCAAGCCTGTTAAAAAAGTGGATAATAATCCCATACTTGTTTACATTTGCCATGTTTCTTCTCTAGTCAGAACAAAGAACAGATTAGAAAAAAGGATAAACTTCTAATTAAGCTATCTTATAATTCTGTCTGAATATACTGCAACATATAAAAAAATGCTTCTGATTTGCCTTTCTCCTACTACTCCTTTAAATAAAACTTTTGAAGCCACCATGACAAGGTAGTTTTCCCATGTGTGCCAGAGTTGTTCAGATTATCTTGTTCCAGGTACAGAATTGGCTTTCATGTGCATGCATGCATGAGTCGAGGCACGCTCAACCGGCAGTGAGAGTGAAAGGCAATTTTTATCTTGATTACTGTCTTCCTATTGAGACGTTTCTGTAGGAACTGATTTTCTAAAAAGATTCTAAGAATCTATGCTCTGTCTAAAATGGAGAAAAACACAGCTGGCAAAGTACTAGGAAGATGGATATGCTACAAATTATAAGGAATTATGATGAAAATGAGGGCTGGATTAGGGACAAATGAACTGGATGTAACCACATTATGCAGATGTCATTCAGGACTAACCTGACCTTAATAATTGTAATTTTTAAAGACAATGATTGAGAAGGAAAAAATCAGTTTAGCTGTTGTACTTGAAGGTAAATTTGCAGACTGACATTTAGAAGGAAAAAAGGTTTTCTTTGTAAAATGAGAAGCCCTGATCTAGAGGACCTTGTAATGAAATGCGTGCAATATCATGATTCCATTTTCACAGTCCTCACTTAGAGTAGAACCACATTTTAATTTTCCAGGGATGTACTAGTTCCCCACCCACCCAAGTATTTTGAAGAGCATTTTTATTTAAACAAACAAACCCCCTATGAACTATTTCCACATTTTCTGATCTTGTTGTTCAAAACCCCATGATTTATTCTATAAAACCAGTATGGTCTCTTTACACTGTAGAAATGTTCTGTTTTCATTTTATGGAGTCATCTCAAATAAATCAAATACTCCTAAATTAGCTTGGAATTTGTATTAAAATGGGTGCGACTGTTGATTTTTTAAAATTTCACTTAGGTGTTTTATTGATTGAATAATTTCTGCAAAGACGCCTTACTAATGGTGTGTTTATATTGTCCGATATTGTCACACTTATTTCATAGTTCAAGCATCAATTATAGGACAGATGGTCATTGCTGGTCCCATCAGGTGGGTATAGACACCGGGTAGCCAATAGTAGTAATTGAAACAACCTCAAATAAGGTTTGTTTTGTGGTTGGGGTTTTTTTGGATGCTTTGTTCATCTTAGATTATGTGAAGAGTTTACAAGGTATTTAAGTTTTTAATGAAAAACTGGAATTCAACTACTGTTATTTCATGCATGCAAAATTTATATTCTTCTTTTCTAGAAGTCAGAACTGTATGTGGCTGATGGTTTGGTTAACACTAGGTATTTAATATGAGCAGCTGCCAGCTTGTTATTTTTAGTGTAATCGTGAGAAAGTAGACAGAGAAAACAGCATATGTAAAGCAATAACTCCTAAAAAAAAGAATGCAATACATAAGAAAGTTTAAAGCAGCTTATTTAAAACATCTCAGATGGGAAAGGATATGCTTTGTTAGCGTTCATTATGCTTGAATTTGGGCTTTTTGTTTATTTCTGTGGCAATTTGGCACAACTATTCTTTGTCTCTTCTGATCTGATACAAGTTTTATGATGGGTCTTTATCATAGGCAATGTAAAAATATGAAATAGCTCAATATGTTCTGCTCAGCATATTCCATGCTATCCATGTGGAATTGTGCCCTTCCATCTGTCAAACAGGTGACAGCTTCACTTCACTGGCATGTCTCCAGGTCAAATGGCACAAAGTGCAAGCGGATAGTGTTTGCCTACTCAGGGTATAAGGTAAACAATTGGGTAGACATGACTTTAGTTCTTAATTACTATGTCATTAATTATAATTTGAAAATGAGCTACAACAGAATGCTTCCAGAAAATTCTACATTTCTCTTAATGAGATTCTTTTATGTCTACTTATTTTTAAAGGTGAAGATAATGAGATAGGTGATGTTGGTTTCCACTTTGAGCCAATATCTGTAAAAATTACCTGTTGCTAGGAAAAAAAAAAAAATCAAATAAGCAGAACTTACTAATAGTATTTCCAGTACTTAAAGAGGAAATCTGGAGACTGGGAATGGAGGATATTTATAGTGTTCTTTCTTCCCTGTGTCTGTGACTCTCTGTGATCTCCCCACAAAGAGGCAGTCAGCAGGTATGCTCCATCTTCTTTGAAATAATGATATATTTGAAAATATTGGATGACTAAGGGAGGTAAAATAATGTTTTGCTTGACAGAAAAGATTAATATTCTGAGCTGTTGGTTATAATATAGAAGTTGCCAAAATATGATATATGGGGTTTTTTTTTCTTGTTCTTCAGTGTTAGCTTGAACAAATAAATATTTGGAATTTCAATTTATATCTAGTTAGTTAGTTCTTAAAGTTGCTGGCTCTAGTAATCTGAAATATTGTGCAGTTCTTTCTGTGACTATTGTGAATAGAGATTGTCATAGTCTAATGCAAATTCAGTGTTAAAAATTTCAGTGCAATAGATTTCAATGCAGATGCCCTTCAAATAACCTCCATTGTTCAGGGGTGGGACAGGGAAGAATAGGTTTACATAAACAATGTATGAAATTGTTCCTGTTTCTAGAGGCCAACTCCACATGACTAACATGTAGCAGAGCAAATAAGACTCAACAAGACAAGGTGCTATCCTTTAAGCAATATTCCTTTGGGCTAATAGCATTTAAGTCTTCATTAAACCTAGGAGCTACTTCCCTACTCTTTGAAGATGGACATTAACATATAATCAGCAAGCATTCCCACACAGACATTTTCAGCAAACAACAAGCCTCCACTCTATTAAGAGGCTACTTTAGAAACAAACTTGACCCAAACTGACATCAAACCATTCTGAGCAGACCACTTTGAAATGTTATTAGTATCCTAAGCAAGCTAAAAATGTAAATCAATGAACCTAATTAATTCCTAATCAGTTATTTTAATTGAAAAGTCTTGTGAGTTTTGTCAACTGACTTTTACAGCTATGCTACAAATTCTCTTCATGCTATCTGTGTGTTAATTTCCATGATTTTCAGACAATGGAGTGATCACTTACTGTCAGGTAAGTAAAGAGACTACATTATAAAGAAAAGTTAGATGATAGTATTTCTGACACCATGATAGGTACATTTGCAGTTGAAGTTATTTCTATTTTTTGTTTAATTTTTTTTGTTTTAAATGCAATTAGTGGGTTTCCATGCTAAGAAAAACCCTATTATCTTCAGCACATTCCCTGGGATTCTGTCCGTTCTTCCAGAACTCTACCTTTGTTTCAGTTCTATGGACACAGAGAATACACTAGACTTTTTCCTGTAGATTGACTTCCAGTGTGGTTCTTTTTACTACAGTAGTTTTAATGTCACAAATACTGATTTCTGTAACATTACATCTGCCTTATTCAAAGTAGTGTAGACAGACTTCTGGCAACATAGTACTAAATATGCATATAGTATTTTCCTTAAAAAACCTGAGGTGAAACAAGAAAGAGTCAAAACCCGGTAATCTACACCATGTTTTCTGTAGCTCATTTATGGTACCATAATATTGTCTTTTTTCTTTTCTGCTACTTTTAGGAACAGTCTTCATAAAACTGAAGAAGTTACTGTCCCCCCTAGTGGGATAGCAAATGGAACTAAAATATAAAACAATGTGCTAAAAGGTGCAAGATAGCAGAAAATTGAAAACAATTATTCCTGTACCAAGCTCTCTGATGAATGATGTACTACATGGGGAGAAATAAAGAGGAGTTTAGCCTCAAAACATGAAGGGCAGAATCATGTACCCAAACACTTAAAATATATTTTGAGTCTGCTAGAGATCTTCTCAACTATTGACAATTAAACCAAAAGTCAGGTTGTTCCCTAAAATGCAATTGATTTCAGACAGGAAGCAGTTATTAAGGCATAAACCAAAAAAGCTCCTCTAAATGAATCAGTTGAATACCCCAATAAATTATCAGAGGACTCTGTGTTTCTGAAACAAACAGGGAAGGTTGAATGTGTTTCTTGGGGGGATAAGTATGTAGCAAAGACAACAGTCCAAAAATTAAGTCACATTGTCTCCTCTGACCAAAGACGACTTAATTTTTTTTCAGCCAAATTTGTTATGACCCTTGCATAAGCAATGCTCACTAACCTCCAATTGAAAAGAAAATTTCACAGCATCTAGCCTGAAATGTTTTACTAATTTAAAAAGATTTCCTACACTTACCTCCAAGTCCTATGAACTCATATACACCTGAGGTAACAATATAAAGAAGTTCCTTAAAAATTCATCTAAAAAAAAAAAAAGTTCCTTAAAAATTCAATGATTTTCCACTTAGTGTTTACTTAAAAATGATTTTGAAATAAAAGCTTCTCTTTGTTTATTTACCTAATATACTATAAAAATATTTACTAAGAGTAGTTAATGTCTCAAAGATACTGCATGTTACTTCTTTTTAAGGCATGTAGCAATCACTAAGGTGACCCAGGGCTTTGCTACCACCAAAAGGCACATTCTTCTCTTTAATGTTGAATAGTCATTCAGAGGCCAGGTACAGGTCAGATCAGCTTGCTTTTCCTGCTGAAATATAATCTTTCTTTTGTTCAGAGAAGGGCAGAACCTTCTCTTTTGGTAGCAGAGTGATCTTACATCACTTTTGATTCAACATACTACAGAGATGCTATTTGCAGTAGATGCTGAGTGATTTTAGAAATGTATTCATGTGGGCTTTCTAGTAAAATCCAATTACAGAGGAAAACCAAAACTGTATTGGCTTTTGAGCTGTCAGTGCTTTTAACAAGGAGCAATATGATTACTAAAGCAATTGGTTATGTGGAGGAGGGTGGTCAAGTACAGAAACCTTCAGCAGCAATTTTAAAGGCACAAATATTTTTTGCAATAAATATAAATCAATTTCTATTCTTCTTGTCCACATACCTACCAGTTTAAAAATGCAATGCTTGCATTGTCTTATCTATAAGATATTTACCCATATTTTTAAAAATTAAATTTATTACAAAGCAGGGAGCTTTTATGCCAGTGTAGTCTTGGAGCTGCTGTGCATGCATTAGCCATACATCCTTAAAAAAAAGTAATCATAACAAAATGCTTACAAGCTATTAACTTGAATGGCACCATTTTAGTAGAATACCCAGTCTTTACATACCCATTTCAGACATTTGAAAATCAATTGAACTTCTGAGTACTTTTGATTTTTGAGCTCAGAGTTTACATATTTAGAGAAAGCAGTCATACCTGTTTCAATCTAATTTTTAAGATAAGCTCTCCTTTCCTCAGCAAATTCTGTGTACATATTACAGCTAAATACATCTTTCCCGAACACTCCAGATGTGATGTTTTCACATGTTTCTTTTTACCATAGCCTCTTACTGGAAGCACAGTGATTCCCAGACTACCTTTCTTTTGCCTGGCTTTGTCAGACTGTTGGCTCATGGACATGCTGTTTCTGACCTAACGGAATCAGCTCTTTTTCCTTGTGTCATTTTTCAGTGATGACTCACCAGTTTGCTGAAGTTCCTGAGCATGAACTGCCACTTTGTATCATTACTACAAAGCAATATTTCTATAACACTAGTTCTCAAGGCCATCTTATTCTGTGCTTGGGATATCCTCTTTCTATATTGCCTTCCAATGTAGAATTGCCTTTTAGTTTTGTCACTAGCAGAAGTAATTAACACAGTCCTGGGTTTGTGCCAAGACCATTAATGGAAATATCAAATAACAATCCCGAGGCAGATTCACAGGGATCTTTACTAGTCAATTCCCTGTGTACCATGAACTTTACATTTTCAGAGTAACCCATTATTGCTCTTTCTTTGGGCAGTTCTGTGTATATGTTACAATTGCAATATTAAAGCCTGTCTTTTCCATCTTAACGGATGTAAGAAACCATTCATTTTAGACCAATTTAACTAGATCCTCATTTCCAAATACCTCTGTGGAAGTTCACTCCTTTGTTTGCCTTTCTGCATTTACAACTAAAAAAAAAATTCTTTCCTTTTTTAAATTTTTCACTGCAAGATCTCCATGAGCTTCACTGGGGCAATTATAATTTCATTGAGAAATTTCTTATCTCTGAGATGTAGCTGACAGATGGTGGTTCCATTAATGTTTCCTCTGGTCAAAAGTTAAAGCACTACAGGATATCCAGTTAGGTTTGAAGTTTTTCCCAATGATTTTTTTTTCCTCTGCATGTAATAACCTCCACATATTCTTACACCATAGGCTTAAAAATTGCAGACTTTCTACATGAGTTTTGACATCCTCAATTCAATTGATTTCAGTAAGTAGTCCATGTGGTGTTTCAGAGCCTGTCTTTTGGAATTTGAGAAGCTCTTTGTGTACTCTTCAGCAGAGAAATCCCTTGGAATAGCAGGATCCAAACACTAGTCACAGCCCTTGTTCTCCAGGATAACTAGGAAGCTGCCTCTTCCCATAGCGACATCTTTTTGTGGTAGTTTGTCCTTCTGAAAACATTAGAAGTCTAACCACATCTAAACCTGGTGTCAAGGAGCTTCAAGAGCAGGGCTGCTCCCTAAAGGAAGGCAAGCCAGGAGCCACTTTTGGTAACAGAGCTGGCAGAGCCTTCATCATCAAGGGCCAACCCCTAACCCAACTGAGGTGAGAAGGGCAGACCCAGAGATGGGGGCCAGGTTCAGCCAAGAGTCCAGATCCTCAGGCATGTTCGTGGTGAGGAGGCATGTCCCAGGAAGTGGATCCATAGATGAGAGTTAGGATCAGGTCACTGGACAGGTCCGTAGTGATGAGGCCAGGCTGTCAAGCCAGAAAGCCAGTCCATGGGTTGACTTCTGCATAAAAGGTTGCATTGGGTTTGTGTGGCAAGGTTTTGGTAGCGGGGGGCGTTACAGGGGTGGCTTCAGTGAGAAGCTGCTGGAAGCTTCCCCTGTGTCCAACAGAGCCAATACCAGCTGGCTCTAAGATGGACCTGCTGCTGGCCAAGGCCGAGCCAATCAGTGATAGTGGTAGCGCCTCTGGGATAACAGATTTAAGAAAGAAAAAAAGTTGCTGGGACAGACAGAAATGGCAGCTGGAGAGAGGAGTGAGAACATGTGAGAGAAACAACTCTGCAGACCCTCAGGTCAGTGAAGAAGGAGGGGGAGGAGATGCTCCAGGTGCCGGAGCAGAGATTCACCTGCAGCCCCTGGGAAGACCATGGTGAGGCAGGCTGTCCCCCTGCAGCCCATGGAGGTCCATGGTGGAGCAGATATCCACCTGCAGCCCAGGGAGGAGCCCACGCTGGAGCAGGTGGGTGCCTGAAGGAGGCTGTGACCCCATGGGAACCCTGCACTGGAGCAGGCTCCTGGCAGGACCTGTGGATCTGTGGAGAGAGGAGCCCACGGAGCAGGTTTTCTGGCAGGACTTGTGACCCCATGGGGGACCCACGCTGGAGCAGTGTGCTCCTGAAGAACTGCACGCCATGGGAAGGACCCACATTGGAGAAGTTCGTGGAGGACTGTCTCCTGTGGAAGGGACCCCACACTGGAGCAGGGAAAGAGTGTGATGAGTCCTGCCCCTGAGGAGGATGAAGTGGCAGAGACAATGTATGATGAACTGACTGTAAACCCCATTCCCCATCCCCCTGTGCCACTGGGGGGGTTGGTAGAGAATCCAGGAATGAAGTTGTGCCTGGGAAGAAGGGAGGGGTGGAGGGAAGGTGTTTTGAGATTTGGTTTTATTTCTCATTACCCTACTCTGGTTGATTGGTAATAAATTGAGTTAATTTTCCCCAAGCTGAGTCTGTTTTGCCTGTGATGGTAATTGGTGAGTGATCTCTCCTGTCCTTATCTCAACCCATAAGCTCTTTGTTATATTTTCTCTCCCCTATCCAGCTGAGGGGGGGCGGGGGGGGAGTGATAGAAGAGCTTTGGTGATCACCTGGCATTCAGCCAGGGTCAACCCACCACAAAGGTCCCTATGGCTAGACCTGGGGCTGAGCTTAAATAAACCTCCTGGCCCAAGGGTGCAAATGGACGCCCCAAGTGAGGCTTGTGGAGGCTTATAATGGCTTATTAGAGCTCTTGGGGCTCTGACACCCAGTCTGCTCCAGGAAATATCTATTATTATTTAAATGCAGTCTCACAACAAATAATAGTTTAGCCTATGCTGGTTTTTTTGATTCTTACATGTTTATTTTGCACAATTAGGGCTTGTGGTTTTATCACTCAATGGCATATTCAGTGTCACTAGTTCAGGCACAACTGCTATTCCATTATGGTTCGCTAACTCCTGCAACAGCAAACTTTACACTATCCTGCAGTAGTCCAAATTTCTGTCTGTCTCTATTTTTTATGTGTTTTAAACTATCAGCATACTGCAGAAAGAAATGGTGTATATGGATGTTTATTTATGCTTATATCTGCATTCAAATCTCTTAGCAAGCCATGGTGCCTTAGAAGGGCTTTGGAAGTAAGTTTGAGTCTTCTCTTCATGGTGGAGAGGTTTTAACTGAGTCAGATGTTCTGATTAGCATTTCCTTAACAAATCACTCACTGTATTTAGCATGCTTAATATATGTGGCATCAGATTTAGCATTCCTGTCATTTGTATGTTACTAGCTTGTAGATTAGCTGTCAAACCTAGAAATATTTATTAGTTTTTTTTTTTTAATTTTGTTATATGGCTAGTGGTGCTAGATGTGAAATTATCTTTTCCCCTTTAAAATAATGAACAGAAATTTAAAGATTATTTTGCAATGTTGGTTAAAAACATTCATATTTTATGTATACATGTGTATGTATGTGTATGTATATATGTATGCATATATATGTATGTACATATGTATATTATATATATAAAAGTTAATTTTAAAATGGGGGGCAATATAATTTTATAAAAAATATCCTAACTGGTATTTATGGTTGCTATTTATGGTATCAATGTCTGTTATTGAACACACACAAGAAGCATGATCCTAGCTGATACTTAAATTTTGTTTCAATTTTGGCGTAATTTCTACCAAACTCCCCTAGCACAATACATGTCTGCTAGCAGTGGTAGGAGTTGTGGCACCCGTTGTAAAGCTCGGTACTTGGTTCCCAAGAGAAAAAGCATTTTTTTCTATCAGTGGTATTGAAAGAAAATTGTAGTTTTGTGAGGACAGTGCACTGCTCTTCCAAATATCATTGTACAGCATCTAGAGCTGCCTGGCTGCTGCTTTTAAGATACATGGCATTTCATAAATCATGAAAATAAGTGTACTTTTGGCAAAACTACAGAGATATTTCTGATCTTTTTTGAAATACTTTGTGTATACTGATATTTTTATTTATTCTAGATTGTTTCAGATTTTCAAATTAATAGAGAGCAAAATGTTTACTAAAACCAAATACTTCAGCAAAGTTGTGAAGTGTATAAGATTAAAAAAACCCAAAACACTAAAAAACCAAAACAGCATAATAACCTTTAGCCACGTATCCAGCCTACATAGATAGGAGAGATGAGAAGATGCTGTAGACAAAACAGAAGATCTAGCAATTACATTGCTCTGGGAACCTTCTGTTCCAGCTATTTTGTAGAGATGCTGCAGAGACTCACTAATACCACTACATAAATTTTATCTTACATTTAGCTGCCAGGATGTACATCTTCAGTCCAACATGAGAGAAGTTTTGCATTTCACTGACATAGTAGTTGTGTTGCAATTGTCTTTAATTACCTTCACATCATTTTTAATGTCATGAGGTGGAATCAAAGTTCATGGCCACAGGCATGTAGGAGGAGACATGAATCAGGTCATACCTCCTCTGCATGAGTGCTATACTCTTTCAAGGAAAAAATCAGATTAAATCATTCTTACTGTCATCAAGCATTAGAAATGAATTAAAATATAATACATGGATCACAAGGAAAGAGAGTCATGTACAAAACTGTTTAGTGTGGAGATCAAGGGAAGTCTACATTATCCTTCTGTTAAAAGGAAAATTTTTTTAGTGCATTGGGATTTACTTTTAAAGGCTCAAACTGTCACTGATGTTTGATCCATTTTGATCTTGGAATAGTTTGAGTATCTCAGAGATTGAGATCCAAGTCTACGTAGTTGTTTTACAGTTGATGAAATCTGATCCACAAATGACATTGTGATACTTACACTCTAATGTTATGTTGGAGGTATAATCCAGCTGGGTCTGTGTTATATTGTGTGAAGGAGCTTTATACCACAAGTGGCAAGCAAAAGCCTATTGGATTAAAAAATCCAAACAAAAGCTGTCTTCTGCAGGACTTAACAAGGCTAGTTTTAGTCAAACTTTTCCCATGGGATTAGTCTTCCCCCCTTACTGAGGAGACAGTGCTTATCTTAATAAGTCTGCACTGTAATGTGGTGGTGTCGCATGACAGTTTGTGTCAAAGGAGGAACGATGTTGGTTGTGTTTAGCTAATCTAGTGCAACCTACCATTTCAAATGGGATTATGTATCTTTTGACTGTTTGCATAACCCTAGACATGAGTCACATTTTAAGATACAGTTTTTAAATATCTGAAATTCAGAGGCTTTTGTAGAATGAGGTTAAATAAGACTCTTCTTCTGAGTCAGTTCTAGAGGAATCAAAAAAGTGCCACCACATTCCTGAGGTGAAGGTGCTGATCTTTTGAATGTGTCCAATACAGGATGTTATTCTGGGAGAAAGAAAAATAATGATCTTCACCACATTCAAAATTAAATTAAAGACTTTGGGTTTTCTCACAATAAGCTGTTCGCACTGACACCACTTCTTGCTTGTTCTAACTCTATGCACTTTCCAACATTACTAATTTTACTGGTGGTGAGATACAGAGGGTGCTGGCCTCAGCTTCAACACCTCTGGGGTGCTGAAATGCCATGGGGGCAGGTAGTATATAAATAAGCCAGTTGATTTGTATCAGAGCTATTGCTACCTTTAAGGACTGTACTGCTATCTCAGAATTGTATCATACTCCCGTATCGCCTCGTGCCTGCCTGGGAATGCCTTCTGCATGGAGAGGGACTCCTTGGTGGACTTCCTAAATCTGCACTAAGTCAGTGAAATAAATGCTAGTGGGATTTAGGATGAGGATTGGTCTATGGTGCTGCAGGGGACCAAGGTACAAAGGTTCAAGTCTAGTTGATGTTTTACAATTTAGAGCTGAGATAAATGCGAGTGATTTAGAACGTTCAGTGTTTATGATCTCTGGGTACAAATTACCATTTCTGCCAAGTTGAAAGGTAATGCTGTGAAATGAAATACCTCTTCCAATCAAAGGGATGTTCATGTGGCAGAAATAGAGGTCTTCCATTATTCTTCCTTGTGAGTAATGGCATTTTATATAGCATGTTTTTTATAAGATATTCTTCATATAACTGGAGGTGAGTAGGCAGGGGCAGATATGTTACAGTTAATAATTCAGTCACGTCTTGCATGCCCTAATGAATATTTTGCATGAGTGCCTGTTAATTTGATATAGCAGAGAAATGAAAACGTGGCTGAAACCTGAAAGCTGCTGAGATAGTCAGAAATGTTTCAGATATATATGAGACTTTATTTTTCCTTTGGGGTAGAGTATTATAACATTTTAACTGGTGAATAAGAGACTATAAGGATCAGTAATTTGTATATTAGTAGCTTGTATACAAACGAGCAAATTACTTTATTTTTACCTTAAGTATCTGATAGAATTTGCTGCTCTTGTTCGATTGGAAAAATGTTAACCTTGAGTTTCTGGAATGGATAGAGAACAGAAATCTGTTGTTGTAATGATGTACCTTATATGATACTTGAAATTCTAAGGGAACTGTTTAAGTTGGCAATTGCAGACAAATTATGCAATACTGCAGATCAAATCTAACTTAATATGGAATGAATGGGCTGAATATTATTACCTGAAAATTACTACTGAAATAGCAACTCAGCTGATGTGTGCACAGGCAATAAAGTAATCATAGTTGTCTTTTAGTCAGTGATGCACAAGTCCTAAAGATTTTAGTAAAAATAGATATGAAACATACTTTCAAAATGTTCCATGAAGTCTCACCTTCCCCTTGAGAACAAAATGCTACATGATTACCATTTGGATTAAAAGTCATGAAGAAAATCTGATAATTTTGTAATGCAGACTAGTAACTGTCAGCATCCTATCTCCTTTGTCTGGACTAATGTTTGCTCTACATTTCAAAATGTTTGCATGGACTTTCAGATTTTCTTGTAAATTTTTAATCCAATTTGAGATGCTGGGAGAGAGCACCTTTTTTCAAGCTTTCTGAAAATGAGGTCTGTTGAAAAACACCAAACTTCTTCACCTACTAAATATATATATATATTTAAAAAATTACTTTTCCTTCAACTGATATTTAGAAAGAATGTCTCTGTCCATTTGCTTTAAGAGATTTCATTGACTGCTAGGACCTGGAATTTTTCCATTTATCTAGTCCTCTTTTACCTAGGACTAAAAAAAAGTCAGAGAAACTTCAGCTGTGTATGCAGGAGTACTTCTTTTGACAAATTTTACAGATGCACAGCTGTACACATTAGGTAGCAGAGTTGAATAGTTTTGTGACTTCAAAATAATTAACTATTTGCATCTCTGTATTAATGTGGCATTCTTATTTATGTTGCATGGCAACTTGGCTGGAATTAGCTAAAATGTATGAGAGTTATGAACCTGTAAGAGCAACGAGGAGGAGGCCCACGAAAATGGCCAAAGGGCTGGAACATCTCTCCTATGAAGAAAGGCTGACAGAGTTGGGGTTGTTCAGCCTGAAGAAGAGAAGGCTCCAGGGAAACCTTATAGCAGCCTTCAGTACTTAAAGGGGGCCTGCAAGAAAGAGAGAAACCTTTTACCAAGAACTGTAGTGACAGGACAAGAGGTAACAGTTTTAAACCGAAAGACGGTAGATTTAGGTTGGATATAAGGAAGAAATTCTTTATTGTATGAATGCTGAGACACTGGAACAGGTTGCCCAGAGACGGTGTGGATGCCCTGTCCCTGGAAGTGTTCAAGGTCAGATTGGATGGGGCTTTGAGCAACCTGGTCTAGTGAAAGATGTCCCTGCCTGTGGCAGGGGAGTTGGACTAAGTGATCTTTGAAGGTCCCTTCCAACCTAAACCCTTCTATGAAAATGTGAACTGTAAAGATAGCTGAAATACATGTTAATTAATGCTGCTTGTTTGGGTTCTCTCCAAAGCAGGTTGCAAATACCATAATTAATTGGATTTAAAAATTAAATGCCTCTGTTGAGAAGCATAGTAGTACTTATGGCATGTCCAGGTGGCTGCCTAAGGCAGGTGATTGTTTAAATGTTGTGGGCTGTGAGACATCTGGATAAGCAAGACTACAGATTATTCAGATCTGGCTGAAAGCACGAGTAGTCCTTTCAGCTGTAACTTTTTGTCATTAATACTTCACAAAATTAGTAAGACATTTAAAGATGAGAAGTGGCGCTACAGATGTGTTATATTATCTTTTGGTCACAGTCCAGTGAGACTGATGTATATAGCCTGGTCCTTGGAGATATTTGTTCTGTATCACAAAACTATGAAATCTGACCAAATTCAGTGCAGCAGACAGCCTCATCCCTGTAGAGATGGCTTGTCATCAGTCACATGGACATTGGAGATCCAGACTGACACCAATTAGCACTTCTTGTCAGGATATGTATGTACCCCATGCTTGTGTGACTCTAGCAGCAGTAGCATTACTTAATTGAGTCTGACACTCTTTTACAAAGAGGGGTGTCGTGGTTTAACCCCAGCCAGCAACTAAGCACCACGCAGCTGCTCACTCACTCCCCCCCCATCCAGTGGGATGGGGGAGAAAATTGGGAAAAATAAGTAAAACTCCTGGGTTGAGATAAGAATGGTTTAATAGAACAGAAAAGAAGAAACTAATAATGATAATGATAACACTAATGAAATGACAACAGCAATAATAAAAGGATTGGATTGTACAAATGATGCGCAGTGCAATTGCTCACCACCGGCTGAACGACACCCAGCTATTCCCTGAGCGGCGATTCCCTGCCCCCACTTCCCAGTTCCTACACTAGATGGGACGTCCCATGGTATGGAATACCCCTTTGGCCAGTTTGGGTCAGGTGCCCTGGCTGTGTCCTGTGCCAACTTCTTGTGCCCCTCCAGCTTTCTCGCTGGCTGGGCATGAGAAGCTGAAAAATCCTTGACTTTAGTCTAAACATTACTGAGGAACAACTGAAAACATCAGTGTTATCAACATTCTTTGCATACTGAACTCAAAACATAGCACTGTACCAGCTACTAGGAAGACAATTAACTCTATCCCAGCTGAAACCAGGACAAGGGGCAAACCCCAATTCTTTAGGACAGTAACTTATTGATGCCAAGTTCAGAAACTTTTATTTTTGTCTTAGACAGTGACCTTTGAGAACAATATGTTATTTAGAATTGTATAACTCCCTTCCCTTTTTTTAACCAGTCTTGTATCTTTTTGTTGGTTTTTTTCAGACTGGAACAAACGGATTGAATACAAGCCCGGTTCTGGCAGCATACCTTTGTTTCCCAGCATTCGTCTAGAAACATGTGATGGACCAGTTTCCTCAATACATACCACCATTGAATTAAAGACCAATTACATTGGAAAGGGCTGTGATCGTGAAACATACTCAGAAAAATCTCTGCAGAAATTATGTGGTATGAATATGGCTTTCAGTTGATATAATATTTTTCTAGATGAAGCGCCAATTCCTTGTGACCTGTAAGCATGCAATACCTGAACTTCGTTCAGCTCGTTCATTTTGGATTGTAGCAATGAAAATGAAGGGAGTGGTGATATTTGACTGGTGCTCCATTTTTCTTTTCCATTTCTTTTCACTCTTTTTCGTACTTCTCCCTGCTTTAATTTTTTTCTCTCCTGCTCCTCTTCCTTTCTCTATTTTTTCTCATTCCTCATTTCACCTCTTTTTCACTCTTTCTTCCCTCTGCTACTAATACTGGTGTGACAGTGTTAGTGAGATTTCAGGTATAGATTTGCCATTATAGGAAGACCATACGATTTGATGAGTATTGAATGTCTGTCTTGTGTTTCGGTTTTCCTGACTCAGCTTTCTGTTCTGCTGCTAATTACTGTGCTAGAGTAAAAACAAACAAAAAGTAAAGGAACATTTGGGGCAATCATTTGAGCAAAAATATTTAAGAAACATGAATTTCAGAAAAGAGGTATCCTGGTAAAGAAAGGTTGCCTAGTTATTTTCTTCCTTTTTCCTCCTTTTTGATAACTTGCTCTAAAAGATATAAATTAATCTTGAAAGATAGATTAAATACTTGAAGATACTGCTATATTTTTGTGACTTTAAGATTATGTGTCTGGCAAAGCAATAGCCACACATCAAGCTGTTTATCTTTTGCTTTTTGAGATCTGCTGTCTCTCCTCCTCTTCTAAAATCCCATCTTCTTAGAGACCTCATCTGATGCCCTGATGGTATGGAGCATTGATTCCCATCTTCACCAAAATGTCTCTTTGCCTGGCTCCTGTCTGAGCTACAGTAGCAAATGTACAATTTTTTTCCATTTAAATGCATGGATTTTGGTTTATGGTGCTTTGGTGTATGGCTTATATTTGCTTTGATAACCACACAATGGTGTTGCAGATATGTTAATATCAATACACTAACCTTTAAGAAATAATTTTGTAAATGAAAATTTTCAGCTAGTGTTACTAAATTATTAAAAAAGGAGAACCAATTCCCAGGGTAAAACAGTTTGCAGCTACTATTACCAATTACCTGTGGAGACTGGGAAAGTGAGGTACAGGTGAGTGGGAGTAGTGAGGTAAGCATTCTCGTAAAATCTGAATATTTTCAACCTGAAAATTGCTTAGTTAAGATTACAGAAACAATCATAATTTTAATGATGTATCTTTACCCAACTGACTGCGATCCTGGAAAAGCAGGAGAAAACCCATCTGTCAACAGTATGCATCTTCATTGTGTTAATGACATTAAAAGTGAGAGGTTGAGCAAGGTTCTGTGACCTATCGGGGACTTGATTTCATAAAATACTAGCATTTTAATAAAAATAAATATGTTATAGATAAAGTCAAGTACTTTTGCCTCCTCTAAGAACCTGTATTGGCAGCAAAAAGAATATTGCTTTATGCCTGTTGCAGACCTGAACTGCAAATGGCGCAATCGTTCAGAGCAGATCACTACGTACAAGATCTAAATGACCAAATGATTACATTGACATAAAACACCAATAGCAACTATATCCAACAATGTTATCATTTTAAGTTTAGGACTGAAAGTAGGTACCTTCTGCTGGTGTAAAAATCCTTGGTTGAGGAAGGTTGTGAAAAGTCTGTGGGGTTCAGTTTGTAGAGAATGGCTTGACTACCTTACCTGCTGACACTTAAGCAGCAGAGAAGAGAATTTCAAGACTTTCTCTTTTTTTTCTGAATAAACTAGATGTTTCTCAATACTACTCCAATATTAATTCATTGTCTGCGCCATGTGTAAGTTGAAGCTGGTAAAAAGCAGAATGATCACAAACATTTCAGCAGGTCTGTCAATGCCATTATAGTAGTTGCAGGCAGCCTTTGAGCAGGTGGACAGATGTACTGTCTAACATTACTGCTGAACTTCCAGTTTTTACTCAGCACATCTATGAAGGAACAGAATGAAAAGCACTTGAAAAAAATAAATAGAATGTAAAAACTATATGTAAGTGGGGCAGGAAATTCTCATTGCTGAAAGAATATTTTTTTTGTCCAAGGTTTCCATATCTTCACAGAGAATAGGCAGGGTAGAAACTTGTAATAGGACTTTGATAAAAAGGTTGTAAATGACAATGAACTTTACATCAGAATTGCATTTGGACTGGCTTACACTTTGGTATTTAGTTTTTATTACCATCTTTAATGTAGAGAGAACTCTTATGGAAGCAAGTTAAATTATTTCTGGATATCGGTTTTCTCCCAGAAGTAACCTTATTGTATCTAAGGATCGGATGAATAAATTCTTTGAAAAGGAAGAAAACACTGAGGGTTTTTTCTACCAGTAAAGCACTGTGCGATTGCAGAGAGTGCAGAACTGAGTGATCACATACAAATATCCATTTGCGCCACATAAAATGGAAGATTGTCTCTCTATAATTAAGGACCGAGTTTATAAATCCTATACTCATTTCTTCATTTATCTGCTGGAAATCTAGAGAATTCAGATGCTAAGGACAGTGCATTAAAATTCATTTTTTATATGACTGATGGTTTAAGTCTGCTTTTCAATAACCCAGTGATTTGCACTCACTTTGACAGTCAAGATGGGCAGTCAAATTACAGTTAAGTAATTTTAAAGTCAAGGAGTTTTACTGTTGTGTCTCACAGCATTTTAGCAAGCATTTTTTCACCCTGTCATCTGACAATAATAAAAAATAAAGAATGTATAAAAAACACAATTTGGAGTGCAAAAACATATCCAGAATAAATCTCACTAAAAAAAAATCAGTTAAGGAGCCTAGAATATGGTGGAAAGATGGCTATGGTGCTGTCTTCTTTCCCTCTAAATGTAGATAAAATAGAAAATAATGGGATTGCTAATTCTCACACATGGCAAACAGGAAACTGAAGTATGGAGATGCTGAGTATCAGATTCAAGGCCATGCTCCAGCTAAGAGGGTAGATCCTGCCCTCTCTCCTTTATCCTGGGTTGTGTAGTTTTGCAGGAGGCTTAAAGAAAGTTGTTGATCTGATTGAAAAATAATCATTTGGGCTTGGTTTTATCTGGAAGGTTAGCTTCCAGCTAAGCCACCAGTCTGGTCCAATTCAGCAAGCAGTGTCAGTATGTGGTTATCCTGGCACAAAGTCTGCAGCACAAACATGCAGGGTGGGGAGAGGAGGTGGGGCCAACTCCGTAAGCTGCTTGTGAAAACAAGCACTTTAATATGCAAGGTGTACCTCAGGGGTCTCAGTCAAAAACTGTGCTTAATGCAGTGGCTCCTGCATCGTTCTGGAAACATTTTAGAAGAAAAGGGCATCAGCCACTACATTTTGGAAGGGTACTGATCCAGTAGCATGATAAGACTCTTCTGGGAACACCTCCGGATACATCCTGTTTGTATTGCTCCAGGTCTGTGTATGTACATGGCTGAGCAGCTTGGGATGCTGGTTGGATTTATTAGGATCGAAACAGTATGATTTCTTCCAGCTAAATCTCCCAAGCACATAATCCAATAGTTGTTCTCAGGGCAGGATTAACACATGCTAACAGGATGAGGTTCCAAAGTAACCCATAAATCTCCATAAAAATATGGGCAGATAAAGTAGAACCTGTTGAGCTTGGTACTGATTACCCAAATGCTCTTACACAAGCCTGACCTTCAGTTGGGAAAATAAGGTAGTTTACTTGAGTATCTTGCTGAATCAGAGTTTAACAAGCAATATGAGAGACTTCCATTTTGGAGTTTTTCCACAGATTCATTCCAGTGGAAAAAACAGATCTTTCCAAATAGAGAGAGGGAAGCATGAAGCTGCTTCTTTCAGCCCATAATTTACCCAATATAAGCATGTGCCCATTTAAAAGCATATTTCCTTTGATATACATCACGGTGCAAGCAATTTCTGTTCGTTCTGTAAGTTTAAAAAATCATCATAAAGATTAACAGAAAAGGAAATTGATTGAGAAAATTATGGTTCTACTTAATGTCCTGTGCAAGTAATTTTATTTTTTAGTGGCTTGAATTAAGAAAAAAATAGAAAGTTTATCACAGATTGTGCCATCTAGATAAATTGATTTTGATGTATTCCTGTTGATAACACCTGTGTATTAAGCAGTGCAGTGTGGTGTATTATCCAGAATTACAATTTATAAAATAAATACATCTTGTCTCTGTGCTCAAATTCTAAATATGTAAGTGTTAGGTTTGATATTACTATCACTTCAAAATAACATCATTTTACTGTAATAAATTTTGGGGAATTGTCTAAGAAATTCAGTTACTGAATTATATGAATGTTTTCATATAATATAATGATAATTATAATACTTTTAAAAAAAATCCCTAGGGTACAATTCCATACATTCTTGGCTTAAAATTCTACACTGCTGCAGAGAGTTGGGATCTATTTTTCTCTCCTTGGATGCTGAAGGAGGCTGGGATAACTTACTAGTGTGGGATTTTTTATGCAGTTGCGGTTTGTTCACCATATTCTTACTTGACAAAGCATCAACAAGAATACAAAGAGTGTTTGTGCTTTTTACTCTGGGAAGCATACCTTCTGCTAAATGATATCTTTCAGCAGCTAAGTAAAGGCTTTGGTTAGCTCATTACATGTTTTTAAATGTGACAATTGTTAAGCTGTAACAAAACACAGAGCTCTAAAGAATTGTGCTATTTTATCAGATCTTGGCACCACAGTGTTTTCCATTTCTGTTTTTTTGTTTTTCCCAATTCTAACAGCTACTGTGTAGCTGGGAACCACTTTGTTAATGATTTACTTTTGGGTTGGAGGAGGGGGCTGCTAATCTGAATTGTGACTACCACTTAAAAGTCTTAGATCTATCATTAGACAAGAACACATGGAGTTACAACCATCACTTATCTGCCAGAAGCCGGCATAAAAGTGATATATGTTTTAGGGTGAATACTCTGTATGTATTGACATTCATACTAACATTATCGTGAATATCCATGGATGTCTACTGGATATTAGGTGACATGTCCTAGATTCATCCCACTGTACTGTATTTTGCAACACATCACCCCCACATATCGTGTATATCTATGCTATCAAGGAGGGAAGATACAAAGCTTCCCAGCTGGATGGAGAGAATTTGGTTTTAGTCTTAGCAGTTCTCGAAATAACTGAAGAAATGTCATTAATGAGTTTTAGAAAATAATGAGAAGTTTCAAGAAAGATAACTTTAAAATATTTTCTGTAGTTTTCTGTGCAATGCATTTAATCTAGATAACTCCTACTGGCTTACTGTGGTTGGTATTTTATAATGTGTATGTGATTTGACAGTGAAGTTAGTAGGACAATTTGGGTAGTAAAAATAATCTAAAGAGCGTGACTCAGAACCCTGGCCTATATTAAATTAATCTTCACAGCTTTTTCATTAGTCTCTCATCATGTTATTCATTATATGTCATTTGCAGGAGCTTCTTCAGGTGCCATTGACCTGTTACCATCTCCCAGTGCAACAACTAACTGGACAGCTGGGCTTGTCATGGATAACAATGACATGATTTTTAAATTTGATGGAAAGCAAGGAGCCAAAATCCCAGATGGAATAGTCCCAAAGAATTTAACTGATCATTTCACCATCACTCTGTGGATGAAACATGGACCTAGTCCAGGATTAAGAGCTGAGAAGGAGACTATTCTCTGCAACTCTGACAAGACAGGTGAGTCTGTGTATTGAAAAAACGTTAGGCAAAGGGCATAACAAAGTTAGTAGAGTGTTACCATCTCTTCTCATTTAATTTGGTTGGAAAAAAAAGTTACTAAGCACAGATGGTGCCACTCTAAGCATTGCTGACTTGATAGCTTATTGAGGGGACTGATGTCTACCTTAGTTTCAACACTGGTTCTCTTCTTGGATAATCTCTGTGAACATGTCTGTAGATTTTTCAGGAATTGGTTGATAAAATAATTAAATTAGGTTTACTTTTTTTTATTATTTAGATTGGGAAAAACATTTCTAATTCTTCACTGAAACTAGTTAGATTAAGTATTGATTTGGATTTTATTTATTAGTTTGGACATAACACTTCCATAAACAAAACTAATGCAGCATAATTCAGGAAGATGGTTACCATATGTGGCTTCCCAGAGAAACATAATCATCTATGATATTGAGAAAGGTCAATTATTTTGGATTTTTTTATCTGGTTTTTTTTTGTCTTTTAGCTGTATATTGCTTTCAGACACAATCATCTAAAAAAAAAAAAAAGGGTTGCTGATAGTTCAGATCACTGATCTTGTTGGTCCCTCCTTTCAGAGATGAACCGACATCACTATGCCCTGTACGTGCACAACTGCCGATTAGTATTTCTGTTGCGCAAAGACTTTGATCAGGCTGACACCTTTCGTCCTGCGGAGTTCCACTGGAAACTGGATCAGGTACCTGTGGTTTTCTCTTACCTGTAACCCATCCTTCTCTTCATCCCCTTTAGAAATCATAGAGAAGGACTCAAATCCTAGGGTAACTGCTTTGGGAAATTGGAAATCTACTGCAATTATGTTGCAACTTGTAACTGTTATGACTCTAATTGGGATCCACATAAAAAAAAGATGAATGAGTTAACTTGATTGAGCCATTTTATACAGTAGGTTTTTTAATTGAGTCATTTTAAACAGTAAGTAGAGGTTTATATCCTTCAGCAATGGATAGAGACATGACATTGCATATAGTTCCCTAAAAGTTTTCCATTTATCATTAAAAAAAATATATACTTTATCGGCACAATGGAAGTGATGGAAACCTTTTTAATAAAGAGTATGCCGACACACAGAAAGGCATTTGTAATATACTGTAAATCTAATCTGCAGAATTTTATTTTCATCTGCTGTGCCGTATGTAATTTCTCCTTATTATGAAGAGTATATAGCAAAGGAATTATTATTAAAGAGATAAGAGTTGCCTTTCATAGATTTATTAATTCTAAATAGGATAAGGATCATTTGGATGAAAGAAGAAGGACTTCAGCAAAATAGTATTTTCTCAAAGCAAGTTTCTTCATGTCTTTGAGTCAAAATTATGATATTGAAGGTGTAGATATAGGAATGGTTACTTTCCTAATTCACCTTCAATATGCATATAAAAAGATTATCTTTGTTGTGATTATCAGATGAATGTGTTAAGAAATCATTAACCAGTTTGGAAGCAGTTTCTGCTGTACTTGATATGAGATCTTACAGTGTTTAGAGAGGGGAAAATTTACATTAAATCATATTGAAGATTACAAGTCATAAGTAACTGATGTCACCTCAGATAATGCTGTTCTGAGTGCTGAAAATGGATTTGTATTTCTAAACTGTATACTAAGCATCTAAATTAATGACAATATAAAGTTTATGTAAAGTATTTTGACTTTGAAATTTGAAAGCATTCAACTTCAATATCCTTACAATGAGAAAGGACCAATGTCCTCTCAGTAAATGAAATTTTTGTGTAACTCCTATAACTTAGCCATGACAAAATACTGAAAAATATACTGTCAAAGATAATTTTCCATTCACGGGGGATGTATTTGATTGTGTGAAAGAACTTTTTCATCTCTACTGCCATCTACAATTACTTTTTTCTTACTCTACTTTCTCCACATCATTTCTATACTTTAAAAAAAACAACAGGAAAATGGCATAAAATGGAAAGTACAGAAATGCTAACATCTTTCTGATTATTTTTTTCTTTCTTATATCACAAAAAATCCAGTGTATCCTGAACTATTGTTTTTTCTTATCAAGCAAATTTTGTGTATGATTAGCATCCATGTTATTGATGAGCAACATATATTCTTTACACTTCTATTCTGACACTATCATTTCCTTGCAGAAAGTGCTGCTCATCTCAGAAATCTACTTCTGGATGGTCTATTGATTTGGGAAATGTGTATGAATTTGAGGGTTCTTTGTTTCAAAGCAACATGCTAAGACTGTGTGTATCTAACTAGTTAAGTGCAAGTGCCATTTTTTCTCTAACAAGGAATAAAGAATACCTTGGGCAAGTCTACAGATTTTGTCTGAAATTAATAAACCTAGAATTGCACCAGCAGACAACATCTCACATCTTCAGCTAGACATTTAAGTAGAATCCTAAATATCTGGTGACAGGAACTCATTGTTTGTGATGTAAATCCTAAAGGAACCCAAGGATTTCAACTTAGGGATAACTGAATAAGTCCTTGGAGATATTTTGAGATTTAATCGAGTGTACTCTGAGTTATGTTTCTGGAGAGAAGTTATTTTGTTGAAGCTATCTCAGCAAGAGCATATACTAAAGGCAGTCCAAAGGACTGCTTGACATATTAATTTTTTTATTTCTACTGTTTGGTTCTAAACTGTATTATTTCACTATCTGCCAATAATTATTTGTGTAACCTAAAATATGCTCCCAAATTGTAGCACTACAGAAAAGTTGAGCTGCAGTTGGGCACTGAAGGGAGAACCTTCCTAACTAGTATGGAAAACTCCTATATGATGGAAACTAGAGATAGAAAAGATCTTTTAGCTCACATCATTAATTTCCTTTCATTCAGCTACTGTCAATTCATTTCCACAGTATATTTTCAACTGCTCTTTCTAGCTGAAAAAGAATGTAAGATTAAAGTATAAATAAAGTTTGTTATGGGTTGTGTGACTAGACTTCCATGATGATTAATTTATATTGTCATGGTGATACTGTTGTAAGTTTTGTCATGAAGGGACCTGGTAAAGATTGCTTCTTTACCTCTTCTTCAAAGCTCCATCTGGCCCATATGGTGGAGTAAATTAAAAGAAACTGAAAATAAAACACACGTGAATAATGGGCTGGTAAGGAACTTGCATGGTATTGAAGACAAAGCAGTTGGAAATTTTCACTTCAAAGTAGCAAAATTATGCCAGCTTCTAAATAACTACCTGGAGTGGTCTACCTTAGAAAGCACAGGATATTTTAAAACCACATCAAAAAGCAAGTTAGCGTCCCACTACAAACTCCTCTGGATCTCAATATGAAAAGAAGTTAGGGCTAGATTTTCACAAGTAGATTAAGTGCTGTAGACACTTCTGAAAATCCTGCTAGTTGAATATTTGCATATTTAGATACTGAAATACCTCTGGAAATCTCACCTTTGGAACTGTTCATTCTTTAGTGGCATACCCTCAGATTCCTTTTTTTTTTTTTAAGAAAAGTATGGGAATTAAGCTGTACCTAACTGTTGTACAGTTTCTCACCACCTGCACTGCACTGTGATATGGGATGCTGTAGACGCCATTGCATGTATGACTGGAAGAACTTCAAGGGTTGGTACCAAGCACAGCCATAGTAGAGTAAAATGTGGCAGAGTACTTTATTGATTAGCTCACTTTATGATTGTGACAACAATCTGTAGCTTGTTTTTTTCTGAGAGGAATCTTGTGACCTTGGAATAGAGTGAAGCACAAACTAGTGAAGTCATTTATCATTCTTACCGCAGAGTAGTAAAATTTGTTATACCAGCTGCTTTGGGCTCTACCTAGTCCTCAAGAATACTCATTCTTTCAAGGCACTGACCAAGAATATGAGTTTATTGTAATTCCAAATTTAATTTAATTTTCTAGATCTTGTTTCTGTGGCAGGTGGGCGTGGCACACATCTTAGTTGCAGACTCCATTCCTGGCTGAATACAAGGAGTCACATAACATTTTATATAGCTGCACCTGAGCAGCGCATCTGAAACCTTGTGATACATGCAGCCATCATAAGTGTCACGAATAGCAAGCGTCTGAAACCTCCACACAGTAGTGGCTGCCAAGTTAGCTCTGGGAAGACTGTGTCTTTAAGTTAGGTCTTAGACCTAAGGATTTATTCTCAGTATGGCTTTCAGTATATTTAGCCCTATTTGCTACTTTACACTTAATGGACTTTGCTAAGCTAATTTTTTACTTATTGTGCTAAGGATGCATGACCTGAGAGTGTCATAATCCTGGGCATATGTGCCTATAGTATTGAACTGCTAACACATGAGATGATTATGTCTGCAAAACGTGCTAATAATCAGAGGTAACAGACTTTAGAATGAAGGTATCCTTGTTACTTACAAAACACACAGGGAAAAAAGAAATTGATATAGTTTGGTTTTTCCCCCCACTTTCATCCTTTTGGAAATTAACTATCTTAGTTGTGAGATAATCCATTAGTAGTAATCTGGAAGAAAAGGTATGGAAGGAACCATGTTAAAGAAAATCAGTATCAAGTCTATAATGCATGCTGGGTAATAAAAACTGCATGGTTTTCCCAAACAACTGCAACAGATGCCCAATTAGAGGTGTCTCCTTCCTTTTACTTATTCCCATTTCCTTGGAAGTGCAGGTGTTTCCTTTGTTTCAGAATCCTGACCTTTTTTTCACCTTTTTTCTGAGTTTCCCATGCAAAGGTTTAAATTGTGTATCATGATGTGCTTGTCAACTTTTTTATCATTTCTTTTCTCATACTTAACTATAAGACACTCTTAAACCTGAGAACCTATTATGAAAAGTTTTGTCACCAAAGTCAGTAAAAGGCACCTAAATCATCATCTAATTGTCTCAAATGGGTAGGAACATAGATGTGATTTTAAGTGAATTATTTAGGCAGCTAAATATAAATTTGGACCATATAAGAATAACATATGAAATATAAAAACTTTTTCTTCATTTTTCTTGGAAAGCTGTGATAAGTTATTTTAGGGTTCCCTACTATTGGGATGCTCATATGCATATACGCTTATCTTGTGGACATGTGACTGGTTTTAAGAAAATGATCAGATTGTACAGCCTCTTGTTGCACACGGGAAATAACGGCATGTGAGATGGGTCTGGTAAGGGCCTGAGCTTTCTATCTCCATACAGCACAAAAGTACCCTTGGAGACTTGGGAGTTGGTGAACATCTTAACTTACATCTCTGATCATGTTTCCCTTCAGCCACTGGTGCTATGTCCAGCCTTGTAAAATTCCTTGATGCAGGTATGCCAGGACTGCAAAAGAGATCAGTTTATAATGAGACTATGTACATTAGAAATGGAGGTCTGTTGAAATCAGTGGGAAAATGTTCATTGATTTTAACAAGGGCAGAATTTCACCCTAGAGATGTTAAAAAAAAAAAAAAAAAATCAAGTCTTCTCATTTCTTTTTCTTTCGATGCAAAGATATTTCCAAAAGCACTTCAGGGACCTCTGTTAGCAACTCTGTTGTAAAAGTCCGAACTAGTGCCCCTTCCTCTCATTGTCATCCACAGGAAAAACCTCTTTTGATCCTCGAATTTCTGCCATAAGAAGTGACAATTCTTGTGTGTTCCCCATTTCTGGTTATTTAGTGAGAACTCTCTCCCTCAATTTCTGTCCATTTTAACTGCTGTTTTCTATAACCTGCACAGAACCAAATAAAAATAATAGTTTGAGTAATGAACCAAGGCATTCAAGCCTTTGGTGACAGTGGAAAACATAACATTAAATAGGACAATGCACAGTGTATTTCACACTCTGTTCATCATGGATATTAAGTTTCTCGTACTAATATTGAGGGCAATCAAGCCAAGAGGTATTTTTCCTTCCACTAAATCAATAGAATAAGAATACTTCTTTGAGTGGGAGAAGGGATCTTAGCCATGGATGAACATTTTTTTTAATCTACTTGTTTTTATTCACAATAGGAAATTATTTTCTGTTTTATACCCATGTTATCATACTGAAAATAGTCTTCCAGCCCACAAGCAAAATTGGTATTGAACCCGTTAAAAAACAGGGAATGCACTGCATGATCTGGAGTCATTCTAAGTCAGCAAAAAAGTGATAAACGTATAGAAAGTTATTGTTTGTTTTTTAAGATGAGATAAATTGCTTTGAATAATCCAAAATAAGCCTGTAGTGCTTTTCATTGTAGAAAAGCCCTGAACAATTATTTTCATTATAGGAACTAGAGAAGGAGGTTTAGATAAATCTGAATATGATGCATTCTACCTCTTTGTGTGCACATAGATGCTGAAGGATCAAGGCAAGGCCTTCCGTTGGCATTTAAGACCTTCACTGACCACACACAATAGGGTCTTCTACCTGTAGAAAGCAGTCTTGTCCAGTCAAGCCCTTCATTCCCATTTACTTTTTAAAATAAGCTACTGTGTAAGGACACAATAGAGCAGGAACTGACTTTCGAAGAAATGTATGTTACATGGTAAGAGGGCAAAACAAAAGGGATTTGGTATCTGGACTTTTTCTTAGTTAAATTAGCTATTTCCATTAAATTACAACATTTATGAGTGAAAGTTCTTCTTATATGCTGGATTTTTAGAAATTGGTTGATTTTGTGCATCTAGTTTTGAGAAGACAATCATTCACATTATGAAAGCCCTAGGTGCCCGCCTCCTTGAGAGACTCAGAGAGAAAAAAAAAAAAGAGTAATATATATATGGAAAGAACATAGTATTCTCAGTCCTAGAGGGTTAAGGGTATACAGGAGAGATAGAATGGTGCAAGCTTCCATCATCTCTGTGCACTGAAGTTCACTTCTAGATGAAAGACCTCAGGCTTGTCAGTCCCATGCTTTCCAACATGATCCCCTATTGAAAGTTAACTTTTTTTTTATGATAGTGTTTAGTTGTTCATTTTTACTTGAAGCTCAGAAGAGTTTCTTATGCTCTTAATCGCTTATTTTACAAATTGGTATGCAGACCTGCACTGCTCTATGCATACCTCTTTAATAAAACAACAGAAAGGAGTTAGGTGGTTTTTTTACAGAGCCAGTAAAAAATAAATCATAAATGAATTATGCTAATCCTGCAACAGAGATGAAATAATTCCAAGACTTTAAAAGTCTTTGCAGCATCCACGGCATCCCAAGTGTCTTACGTTATAGCCTTGTCTATTCTGACACAGTTTATTTACCAGTTTCCATCCTTAAATGCTATTTTGACAAATTTTTATACAGCATCTTGCTTCAAAACAGCTTTTGCTAGCACAAGGACAAGTCAGCAGTGCTGATAAATGCTGAAAATACTCTTTGAGATTCCAGTTGAAAGAAGCTTGTTTAATACAGATTTTTAATGCAACTGCAATATCACTGCTAATAACAAAATCTTGACAAACAAATCATAATGGCTGGCAAGAACTTGCTTTGTGACATACAAAAATTCCTTTGGGCCATCTCTGAAGTATTCCCTATAAATTGGCCTGGTTTTGTGCATTTCTGATTTCTGCAGTCCAGCCCAGTGTGAAATGCAGTGACTGCTCTGTGCTTCTTTAAAACTTCTATGACCCTTAATGAGCAACTGAGCTGCCTGCAGAAAATATTTTATAATTTATCTATTTGCATTTACTTGAAATTATTTGGACATGTTTTTCTGTATTTGTATTCTGCATTTTGCAGTTTTGTCATTTTTCTGAACATGACAGTTTTATTACTGTCGCGCTTTCCCATCGCGACAATCTAGGAGTCACGATGCATCGCCAGGGACTCACCCTGGGGAGAAACGGACCAACACAGATACTGTGGATCAAGTGATTTCTCCGTTTATTTGCTGCGTAACACTCGGTTATATACCATAACCATGCGCAAACCATCTACTGATTGGTTAACATGTGCTGTTCACACGCCTAAAGCAACAGTTTCATTGGATAAGGTCTTCTGATCACGCGAATGATTCCTCCTGTCTGTGTCTTGCCTGGTGTCCTGCTTTCAGTCACATAGGCCCAACTTGTTCAGCATTTTGTGCTTATTTCATCAAACTTTGTAGCAACAGTTAGCCTTTGCTACGTCCTTGAGGCCTGCTGCTTGCAGAGGCCTCTGGCTCACAGATTGAACAGTCCCATTGTGTCTCTTGTTCACTATGTGTCTATTTTTCTAATTATTCCACAATTACAATGGTATAGGATTTTCAAAACAGTTCGTGCTGGCCTGCTGTTCCCAAAGACTTAAGGTGAGCTGGGTTGACTCTTCTGAAAAGGATACCTATTATGTGCTGTCTTTCAGCTCTTACATGGGAAACTTATTCACGTATGTAGTTATGCTCATTACCTAGGGAAGTTAGATGTTAAAACTACTGCAACCAACATACCCTTTAGAGCCTAAGAAACCCATTTTTCAATTAAATCAAGGAAGAGAAAAAAAACCCACAAAACCACAGGAAAGAAATTCTGTATGGAATGAAAAAGAATTTAAAACTGACTATAGCACCATGAAATAATGAGAAGTATTACACTCTTCAAGCATACTGTGGGAAGGCCCCAAAATCAATTTAATTTCTTATCTAGATAATATCTTGATATGGAGTTATTAATATGCCTAAACAAGCTGGATTAAAGTGTTTGTTAACTTGCCTTGTTTCTACAGTACTCAGGGAACTCTAGAAATACAAGATCTAGAACAGAAACTCTCAATCAAATTATGCCTGTGAAGGTGAATAGTCATATTTGTTTTCTTATTTATTGGCTATTTTTAAAATTCATATTTTATACTGTCCCTGATTTATTAGTTATGCCACCAGAGTTTGTACAAAATGTGCACAAACTGTTTTGAAAATGTTGCTGAAGAGCAAGATCTGTTACTTGGCCAATTTCCTAGGGCCTCTATGTTGTTTATCTTTCAAGAAAAGCAGGTTGGCTTTGGAGCATTCAGGAAGTGTTTGAAGCATTTCACAAAGGTAGGACTGACATCTTTACCATTCCAAATGCAGGTTAGGGGATAGCATGTGTTAACAAATATAAATTCATTTACCTATGTGCATGAGCTGTTTATTACAGCCCTGGAGCCATGGTTTCTGGATGTCCACAGTTCAGGAAGAAAGTATGGTGTTGTTTTTCCATTGATTTACTTTCCACATCTGGATAGTCTCTTGGCAATAGCAGAGCCCAGAAATACATATGTTTAAGTATGTGATGGACAATTATGTAAAAATGTAAAACTGAGCAGCTTTCTAACCATACAGTTAAAAAATAAACACAGGGTGCTGCCTAACTGTAATCATCAAGTGTTACTGAACTGAGACATGCTTGCTTGATGCAATTTAGCAACAAGAAAGGTCGACTGTAATAGAATTATTTCATCATGAACGAACTATGGATCTAATTTACTAAGACACATTGAAGTTACAGCATGACAGCACAAAGATGTGCTGCAGCTACAGTACATAATCAGGGCCTTCAGGTTCTTTATCTGTATGATTACAGATCTGTATGATTAAGCAATGTCATTATTTAAAGTCGTAATTAAGCCATCCATATTTTTGAAATTTATTGTGAAAATAAGTATTACACATTATGAGTTTCAAGACTACAAAAGCAGCTCACAGCTTGCATGCAAATTAGTTTGCAAACTCTTATGCTTCACAGTAGTGTTGTCACAATGCAACAGTGAATATACGTTATATAGAAAGGTTCTTGTTTGAAAGCTGAATACCTTATTTTCTAATGCAGTTAGTTTCTTGCACCCAATAAGATGAGAAAAAAAAACCTCATTCCAGGATTTTTTTTCACTGTGCTATGGGAATGCTAGATATGACGCATAAGAGTTTCATGAAGCTCGTCATTGATTATTGAAGCCCATTAGACCACAGGGCATGTAGCTGGTTACACTGCCATGTTGGTGACTATGTGCAAAAAACCACCTCAGAGTGTGCATTTCTGTGAGGTTAATGCAGTCTCTTCTTAAGGAATAGAGGTTGGTAGACAGTAGGAAATAGCATGGTCTTACAGGGAAAACTTTTCTGGCCAATATCCAAGGCAGAATTAATGGCAAGGGGGAGTTGTTTGCACAGCTCAAGAACAGGTGTCGGTTTGAGAAGAGCATAATATTAATAATGTGAAATTCTGGCAAATGTAATAAAATGGTAGATTAATTATGGTCAGATTCCAGTGAACTGAGTCTACTGTGCTTAGGAAACTGAACAGAAATCTTCCTATTGTATTTTTGTCCATGAATCCAACTTGTTATTAGACTAGGAGACTGAAGCTTACAGAAATCAAATTCTTTGATACTGAAATGTGCATTAAAATGGAAGTAGAACTTGATCTACTGATCTTCCCTTTTTATAATTTACCCATTAAATTTTATTTTCTTATTTCTATTGTTCAGATTGTAGGGGATGTACTTGGTGCAACCTTGGCAGAGAAAGATGGACTTTATATGTCCTCTTAAAATTCCTTCCAACCTTGTTATGTGTGACTCTCTAATTAATGCCTAATATTTTAAAAATACATTATTATGGTTGCTAGTGGTTTAATGAAACTTATATCAGTAATTTGTCATGCAAAAGTGACCATATAAACAACTCCACACCTAAGGCTGTAGGAGACATTGAGTTTTAGTATGGATTTGTCAGTTCTCACTATACCACCTCCCTAGATCATCAAAACCAATTTTCTTATTTACAGAACTCTTAGGATGTATTAGGAATGACTGTGGTGGGTAAACCAAATGTTTATTGTTTACATGATCTTGAAGAAAGATCAATTTCTCTTTTCACAAACAGCTCTACTTTTTCAAGATATTGACTGTCTTAAGACATAGTTTTAGAAAACACTTTTTGTACCCACCAGACTTTCAGGAGAATTAATATCTATTGGCCATATTGAACTATTATGATATTAGTGGTCTTATTTGCTGCAGAAAGTAAAAAATTCCTGAGGGCTACATTAAGCATCTGCAAAGCTTATAAGCCAGTACCTCCGCTGGTATAAATCTGCCCTGTTCTTCTCAATGCAACTGCTACTGCACTGGCTGAAAATCTAAACCTTTGCTTTCTTACCAAACAAATATACGCCCTGTAATAGCAACGGGAACATCAGCAGCTTTTAAATAAGGTCAGGGTAACTGTGCAGTTTCTTAATTCAATGCCACCAATTAGAAATGAAGTCTTCGAGTTGGGCTTGGATCTGTGAACTTTGCAAGAGCATGACAGAGCCAGGATTACTTCGAAATTTAATGTTAACTAGCATCTCGGCCCTGATTGTTACAAATAATTGTGAATCCATTTATAGTTTAGTAGTATTATTAGTGCTGGCTAGAAAATGGAAATCCTTATGAATAATTTCATATCTTAAAAGCATTTTTTACTTTAGAGTCGCATATTCTTTGTAAGCAGGAAATTAACCCTACAGAAGCTTCCTAGGCAGGTAAAAGCAGGATCCTCACTTGAATTTTCCATTAGCAGAAATTGTTTTCCAATGAAACTCTAAGTTTCTAAGCACAACTTTAATGTTAAAAATTGCAACTTTATTGAATCATAATTTCAGGAAAATTACTGACATGCTTTAGTATTATTATTGAGAGATGTAATATTTTATTAGTATTACTTTTTTTTTACTATTTTTGCATATTAAATTCATAAAAATCCTACATCAGCAAGTACATTTCCAAAAAGAAACATCACTTATTTGTTGCACAAAGTTTTACTATCATATAGCATACCTTCCAAGTTTTAAAGTATCTTCACAGCAGCCAGTTAAGTTCCTATTCCTAATTTACTCACATCTGCTCAGAAACAGATGAAAAGCTGTAGGCTGATAGTGCACAGATCTTCCAAGCCCTGTGCTAGTGTTCTTCCAAATGGACAATTAATGGTATTCAAGGCACTGAAGAATTTTACTGCATTTTTTCAAGCAGTCAGAGTTCAGGGTCCTGGTAAGTTATTTTCCAATCTTACAATGATTGTTTTATTACAAATTCAGCCTTTTCCCTTTCAATTAGTTTATTCCAATTAACCTGTGGACTCAAATTTGTTCAGAGCAATTTACTGTTGTTGTTGTAATTGGATACACAGCCTGCATGGCATTTTTTATTCTTTGTGTAAGTGGCCTCAAGCTCTCTCTCACTGAGGCATCTCTTCTGAAATCATTGGATTTGGATGCACTCCCGAGTAAGGGTTTGCTGTAATGCTCCATGGCCAGCACAGAGACCCTGTTTTCAAATTCAGTCTTCATTTTCTGTGTTCTGAATATTTAACTGAATGTGGGTGATTTAATGAAAATTCTTGCAGTAACTTATCGCCCAGTGCTCAGCTAAAGTAAATAGAAGAAGAATTGGGATCACAGTTAAGTGTATTACAATTCAAACAGAAAATGATTTTATTAGTCTAACTCGTCTGTATGCAATAGAAGACCATACTACTTTGTATGCAGAGGTAACAGGAAACGTCCAGTTCCCTTCAGATAACTGCTATAAGAGACCTTTCTGAATGTCATACTTGGATTCCTTGCAGTACTGTTCTTCCCTTCCTTGACAGTCACTTTCTAAGTTCAAGTGGACTAATTGTGTTTTGATTTCAGAAATATACAGCCCTGAGCTGGCATACCATTTACCTATGGACTTATCATAAGTATTTAAGCAGTTACAGTTGTTTTCATTAAACTATCCACATAGCTTCCATACAAAAGCCATTCTGATTTGCAGTTTCAATTGCAATTTTCGTACATGTTAAGCAGTTTGATTTGTTTTGGAATTTAGGTATCAAGAATCAGCCCAGAAATAAATCTGCACCTACATTAATCACCAGCTAATTAAAACACAACAATGCCTTTCTCACCTACCTTTCAGTTTTGTGTTACACATAGCAATGGCTTGGACTTAAGGCACATTAAGGCTGGTAGAGTCTTACAAAAGAGGGGTTTCTGCACAGGCTTTAATTGCTTGCCTTGGAAGTTTTCAGGAAAAGAATAAAGCCACACAGCTTTTCATAAAGGCCCAGGAAATCAAGTAATCCTCTGATTTCTTACACGCTCTTGAACTTTCTCATCAGAAATGTTGAAAAACTTTTAAGTAGGTGCCTCTTTCCTCATGACCTTGACAGTTGAGTGACTAGCCATCTTTTCAGCATTTGAAAGCCTTTTGCAATCCTTCAAGCCAATGAATCAGTTCTTGATGTATACAGGGACTAGGGTATCTCAGAATCATCCACCAAAAAACCCTTTATCCTTTAAAATTATGTAGACTCCAGTACCTTATTCATGCTTTGACTCCTAATTTTTGTTGGCATTACATGCAGTAACATTTGCTTGAAAATTTGAAAGAAAAGATCAACAATTCAGTATTTCCTGAAATTTGCACACTAAATATGTTGGGTTCTGCTAGAAATGTCTGAGTTCCAAGTTGTGGAAGTGCTACTTTTAAGCTTTGGTATGAAAAAGTCTGTATCTCTGTGACTGCTATTGATATGACTTTTATGAAAAACATCTCTCTTGAATTTCATGCCTTCAAAAATCTTGCCTGTCAGTTGCCAATTTCATGATACCTCTGCTAGCAGCAAAAATTTTTGTGTACTTATAGTTTAAGGGCATCTTACAATAATTATTTTAAACTGAAATAGTAGTTTAATAGGACAGATATGTGCTGCATTGTCAGTTGCAGTGTTTGTATCTGAGCTGAAGGCACACAAGCTATTTTTCACAGTTATATTTTGAAATAGAATAGGTCATCAAAAATTAAAAATAATTGATTTTATTGTTATAATTCCCAAATTTCAGTACGGCTGGTTATTTTAATTATCAGCTCAGAAAATTAAATGAAAGCTTTACTACATTGAATTATCCACACAGTCTATTGATGTATTGTATGTATTTGTATGCATTGGGAATGAAGATTATGTCTAGAGTAAGAGTATGAAACCTGCATGACTACATGCATTAATGGTGTCTTAACCTCATACCTGTAATTTGAAAATCAGAACACAAGTCTTTTTTAGTAGCCAGAAGAAATGTTGCTTTTCTGTAATTTTTTCAATATTCTGTACTCTAAATTTAAAATACATTATTAATTTGTACAGTGAGTGATGCTGTCCTCTTAACCTAATCAGCAGTGGGAATAATGCTACATAAAAAAATTAACAATTCCCGTGCACCAAGGGATGGGTAGGTGTATGCTTCCTGTACACTTGAGGGGAGTGCGCAGCCCCACAATGTTTGATGCTCTCACAGATTCGCTTTGATAGTTGGCTGCCCCAGATAATTGCCTTTTCTCTGATAATAAATTAGCTATGCTTTCAGCTGTGATTTTGGTATGACAGAGTGTAAATGTGATTTCTCACACTAAGTGCATCCTGTCTTCAAACCCTCGAAACATGTTGAGTCATCATCAAGAAACACTTGATATACAAGCCCTTTCAGGAGCTTCAGAATCTTTTCTCATAGAGCTAAAATGTGAGAGGATAAAAAGTGTTAAATGAAAAAAATAATACTTAAAGCTTATGATTCAGAAGATGCTTTGTCATACTTAAGGAGTAAGAGTAAATATTAGAGAAAAAGGACATCTCAAAAGGAGATACAGGTCTCTACACACCTCTGGGTACAGATAGACAAGAGATACAGGGTTACATATCAACATATGTATTTTGCATATATTCTTGGAATTTTAAATTATTTTTTTCATATAAGGCAAATCTGAGAATATTTTTTTAAAAAAAGCAAAGTCTTATTTTATAGTAATGGTTTCATCTGCCACCCATTAATATCTGTAAGTCTGCTACTTATCTGAGTAAAAGGGAGAGGGAGGCATTTTTATGTGAACTTAATTTCCATAAAGTTTTCTGTACAAAATTATCAAAAAAACCTCAGTCATCACACCTAATTTTTGTTCACAGCATAAAATTTAGGTTTCAGAAAGAACATGAGTGCACATGTTTCCTGTGCAGTGGTATAAAGTGGCTTAGGCTCGGTGGTGCTACAGCAGAGCAGTTGCTAGCCTTGGGCAAGTAAAGTAAATTCTGAGATAGTACTGTAATGATGCATGGGTATCATTTGTTAATATTTCAAATATTCTTCAGTTGCTGAGTGTAATCTACCTATATGTCATGCTGTACATACATAAACCCAATGTTGACCTCAGTTTCATTGTTTAGAAGGAAGAGAAAAGGTGCATACAACTGAAAATGTCTCATGCATGCAAAATTCCTAATTTTAACAGCTGTAGTATATAGGGAATGACAAATGTTCTGGATCTAAGATTGGAATTGGACCTTGTGTGTTGCCACTTATCTTTTGGAGCTATCTACATTTTATAATGATTTATGGTCTTGATAGCAATGGATAGGCTAAATCAGAATTCTTTGGGGCATTTTGGTAGGTAAGATGTATGTTCACTTCATGGTACACAGGAAAATTATTGGCCAGAGTTACTTTACTATTTATTTGTCGTACCTCTGTATGGTCATAACTACTTTTTAATATGTAATCTGAAGAATGCTTATTTGGCGTGCGATCACTTAATAACCTTTTTTTTCCTTATCCCTTTGATGCTTAATCTGTTTTATAAATTAATTTTGGGGTTCAGCAGACTATATTTGAATAGGGCACAAGTGATCTCCAGTCCCCGAATGGAATGTAGCAACAAACACTAAAATGGTTTTGCCGATCATGAATTGATGAGTACTTTACAAAAGAAGCAATGCAAATTTAATCTAATCATCTCTATGAGGAGTAGTACCTTTCAAAAAGCATAAAGCTGGCTCCTGGGTCTGACTGAGAGTATTGGAAGGGAGAAAAGTAGCAGTGAAGCAACAGAATATGTCAAATATGAGGATCTCTAAATCATATAAGAGAGAAATACAGATAGAGCTTTAGTTCTTGCTATGAAAACATAAAAATGAAAGAACTGCTGGAAGATGCAGGGCAATGAGGTGAAGAGACAAGGGAGAAAAAGGATGACCATAGATAGGAAGAAGGAGAAAATGAGTACAGAAAGTGGAGAGGAGTGAGGTTGATGCTGCCATACAAGTCTGTGGGTTTTTTTTCCAAAGAATAAATTTTTACTGAAGAATCACATGATATAATTTTGAGGAAAGCAAACTGTACTGCTGAGATACCTGAGGAAAGCTGAATCACTTAGTATCTGCCATTCCGTCTCTTAATTGTGAAGCTGCTATCAGCAGAATCACAGCAAAATGAGAAGGAACAAAACTGCAGATAAATAAGCCCTTATTTCTTTATGGTGTTGAAGAAATCAAAAAAGTATTGGATGGGTAGTTTAATTTTGAGGGATATTGTATTTTAAGAATTCCGCTGTGAGGGACAGACTTTTCATCCCGAATTACCTTCTGACCCTGCCAAAGGTTCTAGGGATGTTAAGAGGAAATATCTGCTCTTGTAAAAGTTCCATATGAATTAGTTTGGCTCTATTATACTAGAGGAGCAAATTGGACTTTTTGTCCCCAATATTCAGATTTTGTTTTCCTCTTTTTTCTTTTAAAAAATGATATACAATTTTGAAAACACCTGAACCATTTTTGCTACATTTTGGCAAACATAAAAAGCTGTATTTTTCAGTGGTTTGGTTTTTTTTGTTTTGGGGGTTTTGTTTGTTTTTTTGTTTTCCTGAAGAACCAGTTGCCCCATTTCTAGCAACAGTAATTTTATTTTAGGAAGATGTCTGTAATCCAGCACCCATTTTCCAATCAGCAAAACAGTGCTTCACAGGAAGAATTTCAGCCACCTCAACTATGAATAAATGTTTGAACTTTTAGATACTTACTTTAATGATATCCATAAAACTTTAAGGGTTTGTGTAACACTGATATTGAAAATTTCTTCCCACAGTCTATTTGTTTCACGGCTCTAACGCCAGCCCAGGACTATTCTGGGATGCAGGCCCTCAATGCTGACTTGTTTCCTCCCATAAAAGCACTAAGAACATGATTGTGATTAGTATTGAAAGCAAGTTATATACTAACTAAATAACAATATTCTCTGGCAAAGTCACAAATATAGCTGATAACTAATTACCTCTGTATGGTATATAACATATAATCAGCCTGTCTGCAAAATGCTAGCTATGTAATTAAAAGCCCAGCAGTTACCATTTCAGTAAAGAGACTATGCATAATATTTGGGTTGTATAATTTCCTGACTTTGAGTATAAATACAGAAACATGGATATACAACCGTTCTTCACTTTACAGAAATTATGAAGGTAGCCAAATATGACTCATTGCCACCTTTTATCTGCAATAAAAACAAAATAGCATTTTCTTTTCTCTTCATTATGTCCTAATTAGCTGCTGGAATTGAAGTAAATACAATACTAATCTGTATGGGGAAGAGGCATCTATTTCTTATGTTTCTTTCTGCGGTTATAGCTACCTCCATCTCAGACAATAGCAATATTCAAAATTATTATAGTAGTGGGCACCCATATGAATAACAGTGATTCTCTGGAGATATCCTCTCAGTTTAATGTGAGAGCTGTGTAAGAGCAGGAATTCTTTTATCTCTGATTTGCACTGTGCATCTTCAATACAGCAGATACCTTTCAAGTAAATCACCTTTCCCAAAATGTGGAAAGAGTGAAAGGGTGTTTAATGCCTGTGTCAGCTCTATCTTCCTTTGCTGAGTATGTTTAAAGCAGCTTTTGGAGGCTTGCAAGCAGTGTCAACACTTCCTTCAGAGATAGCAAGCCTTTGAAGAGGAATATGCCAGGCGATGGAAAGCCTTCAAAGAGCCAGCAGTACCATTTTCAGCAAGAGAGAGGTCATTAGCCTAGGGGAGTACTCTGTTGGGCTTTCTTCTGTGTGCAGACTACCCAAACCAAGAATCCTGGTGTTTTCCAGGTGGTAGGTGAGAACTGAGGTATCAAGACTGGATATTTGTTTCATGAATGAAAAATAGCACATAGCAGTTCCTGTGGAATTTGAATAGATGAAGGGAGTCTGGTGCTTTGGTCTAACAAAGCGAGTGATGTGTGTAGGTTGGAATGTGTGACAGGAAGGAGGAGAGAGGAGGTCTCTTCAGAATCCAGTTTTCAGGGCTGAGCCCAAGTGTTTCCCCTCAAAAGCAAACAAGCCACAACTAACCTGTTTGCTTTGTCTCAGGAGTCTAGTTTGCATTAATCACGCCCTCTGCACCTTCATAACATGTCTAAATAACTGCCTGAAAACAAGCATTATATTTGTTCAGACACCAACAGCAAGGGAATGATATATCATCATATTTTGAACAGCGACAACCTCCTTTTTCTTAGTGCAACCTCCTTATGCTCAGAGAGAAAAAAATACTCAGGTATTGAATACCCTTCAGGAGTATGGCCAGACTTCTCAGCTGCCTGAAATCTCAGTCCTTGGAGCAGCAGGCAGTCAAGATGCCTGACTTAAATGTAACCTTTAACATTTGAGTATTAGTATTCCAGTCAGGTTTTTAGAAAGCAAACTGAAAAAAACCAGTATATTAATATTTGCAAAGTAATTGCAAAGGCTAGGAGGGCTTGTTTTATATTAACACTTGAAGTCTTTTTTTTTTTTTTAATTAAGTATTGTTAGCATACTGAAAAGTATTTCCTTGGTTTTCTGGCAAATAGTACATGTTTCAGGAGGCTAGTTAAGCATGTATTTAATTTAGTTTATGACCAGAACTCCATTTGCAGACCATACATATTACTGAGCTCTCTGAAGAGTGAAAAATAAGTTCATTGCAAATCTCTTAATAGAAATATCTAACAGGCAGAATCCCTGCACTTATGAAGAGCAGATACGCTGAAAATGCACACCCAACTTTAACACCTAAATTAGATAAATGAAATCATTGCCCCTTCCTCTAGCCCCGGGTGGCTTGTGGTCTGTACATTTATTTTTATAATCCATAAAGACAAGAAAGAAGGAGCTATAAAGTGTATGGGTCAAAAATATCATCACTCAATCAAAGAGATCACAAAGCACGTTATTGGTCATAATTGGTTATGGTTAGTTGAGTGTGAAAAGCTAAGCAGAAATTGCTTACTTTAGGTGTGGTCAATGTAGAGTTTATCTACTTCTGATAAACACTGCTATATATATAGTTTACTCACCTTTTAATGTCCTGCTACTCTCTTGACGAATGAATGTACAATTCAAAAATATTTATCTGGGTATTCTCAAAGAAAAATATTTTGGTTTAGTAAAGTTGCAGGACTTTAAGAGACTCAGTAAGCTCATGGTCTATTGACAAATTTTGAGTAGTTCTTTTGAGATTTACATAAGTTCTGTGGTATCAGGAGCATCAGGCATAAAACTTCAACTGGGTGCTGTATAAGCCTCAAATGTATACTATATAACATTTGGAAAACTAGTTTGAAGGAAAAGCCAGCATGTGTAATTATACTACAAAACTGAGTTTAAACTCATGGCTTGTTGTGATACGGATGTGCAGAGTGAATCCTGAGTATTTACTGTGGGTTCTTTTGTTTTAATTTTTTACCATGTTATGTTTTATTTTGTTTTGGGAACATCTGTCTAGAATGCACATGGAAATAAATGAATTTATGGAAGAGTTGTTGTTGTGGTTTAATCCCAGCCAGCAATTAAGCACCACACAGCCGCTCACTCCCTTCCCCCCCACCCAGTGGGATGGGGGAGAAAATCAGGAAAAGAAGTAAAACTCGTGGGTTGAGATAAGAATGGTTTAATAGAACAGAAAAGAAGATACTAATAATGATAACACTAATAAAATTACAACAGTAGAATCATAGAATCATTTAGGTTGGAAAAGACCGTCAAGATCATCGAGTCCAACCATCAACCATGCCCAGTAAACCATGTCCTGAAGTACCCTGTCCAATAGTAAAAGGACTGGAATGTACAAATGATGCACAGTGCAATTGCTCACCACCCGCCGATCGACACCCAGCTAGTCCCCGAGTGGTGATCCCCTCACCCCCACTCCCTCCAGTTTCTATACTAGATGTGACGTCCCATGGTATGGAATATCCCATTGGCCACTTTGGGTCAGCTGCCCTGGCTGTGTCCTGTGCCAACTTCTTGTGCCCCTCCAGCTTTCTCCCTGGCTGGGCATGAGAAGCTGAAAAATCCTTGACATTAGACTAAACACTACTTAGCAACAACTGAAAACATCAGTGTTACCAACATTCTTCACATACTAAACTCAAAACACAGCACTGTACCAGCTACTAGGAAGACAATTAACTCTATCCCAGCTGAAACCAGGACAGTTGTATTTGTCCTAATGAAGATTTTGAATTTTTTAGCCACAACTAAAGCAATATTTTGTAAAATTCTAAGAAGAAAGTCTGATGACTGTGGGCTTTTTTGTACAATGAACATTTTCTGATACCTAGTAGACTCTTCTTCCTTAAGAGGGCTGAAAACAAAACAGTTTTCTGATACTCCTTTGAGATCACTAATTCTGACAAACAGTTGGACTACTAAGTGGTGTTTGACCTTACATCAGGGTACTTTTCTGCCTTTTGTAAGTTCATGATCAAGTGGTGTTAATTAATAGGAAAAAAAGGGAAGAAAAAAAAAAGGAAAAAAGTAAAACAACACTACCAGTATGAGTTACTGTTCAGTAAAGCTCTCTGTTAAAGGTAATTAGTATTATAAAAACAAAGGGCAGTCAAAATGGAAACTATTATTATTATTATTTAAACAACAGTAGCAAAAGCTGCTAAATGCTTCTTTAACTAGTCTACTCACCTCCTGGCTTTCTAACTTCTGCTGAAATCATGCTGCCTCTTTCATTGGGTAGCAGTTTCTGACAGCCTTATGAGAAGGGAATATTGTTTCTGAAACAGGGGGCCGCTTCAACTGCACCCATTATATGTACTCTCATTTGGTGACCACTCTTCAGCCTAGAAAGCCTGGAAAGAGGGGTGGCCCAATTCAGAACACTATGTTCAAATCATGTTTACTAGGCTTATTTACTTGAAGGAGAGAAAGGCAGAGAGGGAGAGTTTAAAGACCAGGAAAAATTTCCTTGCTGATGAAGAATAATCAACCTGTTACCTCCTAATCCTATGAATATTTCTTTAAGGGATCATTATAACAATTTATACAATTTATTTTGCCTTTTATTACCTACCAAGACTTTGTTATTAGGTAGCTGAAGGAGTATCAGTAATAGTTTCATTTAATAGTATAGTTAACAGTTATCAGTTTTCTGTCAGCTATGTTTCATTTCAATAGTTTAATTTCAATTTCGGTCCAACTCAGTTATTAAATATTTAGTTTCTGAAAAAATTTTATGTATTTTGAGTGCTCTGGTAATTTCTCTATTTTTAGCAGTTTTTAAATCAATTTGTTTTGATACAAAAGTCCCCTGAAGTCCTTACAACTAGAATAAGAGACTCACAACTGATAGAATACTACAAATTGGTCTGAGAAAATATTTACATCGATATGAGCTGTTTGGGGTTTATTCATTTTAGTGATTATACCATGTTGACATTTTGAAAACCATGTTCCCTTTTTATTTTAAAGCATTAGAAATCCATAACTGTTCTGCAAACCTGTTTTCAAATTTATTTCACTCTGTTACAATAAAAAAACCCCAAAGTCTGTGAGTTCATGTATGCATATGCATATTAACATATATTATACATTCATACATATATATGTACAACTAAAAGCTAGAAAGTATGGAACCATTGAATTGTTTTTAACACATCCTTCCCCACCCACTCATCTCTCAATCTTACAGTAATGTACAGGGTAGTCTAGTCTCTTCTAAGAGACAGGAGAAGAATCTGTCCAGGTAAATAGCCAGATATATTTCAAAATGGAATGGTTTCTGATGGAAAATGGCCAGAAATAGTATCATGCAAGATCTTATCACGGGACTGCAAAATGAGAAGCTAAGAGTGTCTGATTTTTTTCCCCTCTCCTTTCTTTTTCTACAGTTAATGAGTAAAGGTTTACAATTAGCTTTTTAATTCCCTTCAGCTTTTATACTCTGAAGGTTAGTTTGCAGATGACTTAAATGTCATATGTGGTTGGAATAAAGTTGGCTTCATTAAATGATGGAGTAACAGAGTGGGTATTGTGATTACAAAAGAGGGCACAGAATACTGTGATGAAAGACAGTGATCTACTCTGCCTGGCAGAATGTCAACAGCACAAGGGAGACTAACAGACTCTATCTAGCAGAGGTCAATGTTACAATTAACATCCTCTCTCTAGCATATGGGGCAGGTAGTTTAGACAAAACCAGATAATAAATCTTGGAAAACTCAGAGTCAGATCTATATACATAGCTCTTTTAAACTAAGGATGATAAACAAATCAGATTAGGCCTAACTCACAGTAATAAAACATTTGCTCCAGTTGCCACAGGGTGACTGCTGTGTCTTTGTTCACCCTCTTCTTTGAGATAAAAGACATCTGCGGTGTCAGTCAACCTCAAAATAAAATACACTACAGAGCTCTGCGAGATTCATTTTTTGATCTCAGGAAAATCAAAGATCAAAACATGTCTTACAGCTGTAAGTCTGGTACTAAATACAGACTCATCTGTTCTAGGTGCTTGCTCTTCCTTCTACATTCATTTGAATATACATAGAGGGGAAAGGGCTGAGGAGAGAGAAAAAGGATTGCTTTTATTTGTCACTACAAGGTAAATAGGCATTTCTGATAAAATGCAACATGGTGTTTCCTATGGGAACATCAGCTATAGCTATAAAGACGTATACTTGGCAAGCATGCTATATGAATGTATTTTCAGGAATTAATTTTGGACAAATTGGTATTCTTGGTGTATTTCTCAAAATTCCTAAAAGATGGTAGTTCCCTCAATAAATTTTTTGAATGATTTAATGGACATCCACACTACTGTTTGACATGTTAAATAAACTATACTGCATAATAAATATCAGAACTCAAGGTATTCTAATAACATATTCTACTTATATTTTCTTAAGAATACCATACAAATCTTAGGGCTATTTCCTAAACAGTCTGTAAAAATTTTGGGGTTTTTAAGTGAAAGTAAATGTCTAAATTGTATAAACACTAAGCAGAAGAAAAAACATGGACTAGATAGTGAGTAAACAGTTGAAAATACCAGTTTGGAAGGACTGTGATTAGGTATGTACTTATTTGCATATAGCATTTACTTGAGCAAGGTACATGAGAAAATCCATTAGATTTATACTCAATACATTGTACTGAATAGTTTACATTGAAATACTTGTTTTATAAGGTATACAAAATATAATTTTAAAACAAGCAGCATTAAACTGCATTATCTTTCAATTAGTGAGATTACATGGGCAAAGAAGTGCCTCCCAAGCCTTCACTTCCAGTTCCTCTGTTTCAAAATATACTGTAATGGAAAATGTCTTCTGCTTTGCTTATCTTCCTAAATAAGGTGTCAGTATAGTGACATCTGAAGAGAGTTTTAGGGCCGTTGTTGTCAGGGTTTCATACTGTCTGTCTGTGGGCCTGGAACTGGTACCTGATTTAGAATCTCAGACTTGCTCCACTGTCAGTAGAGCCCTGAGAATGAGATTCTTGTGGTTCTTGCCCACCTTTCTCTAATCCCAAGAGTTTTCTCTTCCTTTTATGCATGCAACTAGAGGTAAGAAACACGAGCTGTGTTTCTAGTTTCCTCACCAAAAGTCCTCTGAGGAAGCGATAACTTGCTTAAGAGTTGCATAAGGAGCAGGGAAGTCTCTCTTTCGATTCCTTCTCTGGTTAACATTCTTTTCATACTTAGTTGAGGTTCCAGAAAGAAGGGATTAATTTTCACAATGTTCAATCTCCTTTATTCTAGGACTGATCATACACATTCCTTTAAAACTGCAGAATTACATGGCAATAAAATGCACAGATCAGAAGATATGCTGCTTTAAGCTCTTTGAAAGCTAGTTTTAAAAGAAATAAATTTAAAACACAAATATGGAAGAATGTTTATTTGGTTTTCCAAATTCTCCCTATTATGAAGCCGACATATCAGCATACGTACTAGACACATCCAAGTTCCGATACAGACAGTAGCTATGGGCAAGCTTCCTCACAAAGGAGTAAAAATTACTCCATCTAACAACCACTACTGCTAACAATTGGAAGAGTGGTGATGCTCTAGTCTCATAAGCATAAAAGCACTGGTCCAGAGCAAAGCAATCTGGTTGGGTTGTTTTTTTGTTTTCCTTCACTGCCTGCCACCGTCAGAATTCAGGAGCTTGCTCAGAGAGACTTTGCGATCAAATTTGAGCAGGGCTATGCAGGCTAAGGTTCCAACTACAAGTTTTATGTGGAGGTTAAGTGTGCAACAGTATTCTTATGGAAAAAACACTGAATTTGTAGATTGTGATAATACTTTCAATGTATCACCTGTTAATTTAACTGGTGGGAGTATATTGATTCCTTCTTTTCCTATATACAGTATATTTTTCTTCCAGCCTGCCTTAATTACTACATACATACTGTATCTACTATGCCTTCAGAGGCAGGGCATATCGATTTTACAGACAGGAAAAAAAAGTGTCGTGTGAGGGAGCTGCTAAAGGATAAATGTAGAAAGGTGTCCTGGTTTCAGCTGGGATAGAGTTAACTGTCTTCCTAGCAGCTGGTATGGTGCTATGTTTTGAGTTCGGTATGCAAAGAATGTTGATAACAGTGATGTTTTCAGTTGCTGCTAAGTAGTGTTTAGACTAAAGTCAAGGATGTTTCAGCTTCTCATGCCCAGCCAGCGAGAAAGCTGGAGGGGCACAAGAAGTTGGCACAGGACACAGCCAGGGCAGCTGACCCAAACTGGCCAACGGTGTATTCCATACCATGGGATGTCCCATCTAGTATAGGAACTGGGGAGTGGGGGCGGGGAATCGCCGCTCAGGGACTAGCTGGGTGTCGGTCGGCGGGTGGTGAGCAATTGCACTGCGCATCATTTGTACAATCCAATCCTTTTATTATTGCTGTTGTCATTTTATTAGTGTTATCATTATCATTATTAGTTTCTTCTTTTCTGTTCTATTAAACCATTCTTATCTCAACCCACGAGTTTTACTTCTTTTCCCGATTTTCTCCCCCACCCCACTGGGTGTTGGGGGGTGGTGAGTGAGCAGCTGTGTGATGCTTAGTTGCTGGCTGGGGTTAAACCACAACAAAAGGGAAACCCAAAGAGATTATTTAAAAAAACCTCAGTAAATAATATGAATATTTTAGAGCTTTATTTAACGGTTGCTGAAGAGGTTGTGGAGATATTGGGGACACATTTGCAATCTGCACAGCTCCACTTAGTGGTCAAGAATATACTGACCCTTTGCCACAAATGTTTTAATCCTTTTCAGTTTCAGTAATATTTAGATTAAGTAAAGCCAACACATGTAGCAAATATCTGTCCTAATGCACAGAACCTATTACTGAGGTAGAATAAATAATGCTACAAGATGTAACAATTTGTATTACCAGATGAATTTGATTAGTCTGTGTTTGCACTCTGCTTTTGTTTATTTTCAATAGCTCTTTCCCAAAATTAATATCCTGGAAGATTATATTGTAGCATAAAGCCAATTTGCAGTGCATTCTGTTGATTTTCACAACAGCAAGTTTTTACTATAAGGCCTGCATATTCATAGCAGGAATATATTTTTGTTCATTATATTAGAAAACACAAATGCACTAGGTAACCCAGCTATCCGATGAAGTAAGCACATCCTGAATACGAATATCTGCATACTGAATTACATACTTGCAGTCTACACTAGGACATTTGTAACAGTATATATTTTGTTCTTGGTGGTGATGGGATAATTAAAAAAACCCAGAAAGAAATCATAAGGTGTTTATAGACAGTGAGAAAGAGAGATAAAAGGTCAACTGTGTAACTTATTTCCCTATATCACTTAATCAGCTTTTGCACATAGCTCAGCTACTGAAATTAAGGCAAAGATGTATTACAAAAAATCACAAGAAAGCAGCAGAGTTATAGCAAAAGCAATGCCCTAAGGTACATTCTTTTCTTTTTTTTTTAAACTAACGTGCCTTAATTGTAGAAGTCTGTGGATGAGAACTGACAATAGAAAAACAGATACTAGATAAGATAGATAGATACAGATGGATAGATACTAAGATACTAAATGAGTTTCTAAAGTAACAGATAAAAGCTCTTTTGACAATGTCTTTAAAGTTCCCATTCATCAGAGACAACAGTTGTAAACCCTAGCATGGGACAGGAGAAAGCCATTTCTATGCTCAGCTTTGGATTGCCTTCATGCAAAACTCATCAATCTTGTGCATAATGACTAGACTGCCTAAAACTCTCATGAAATTTTATTTTTATTTTGCATATGCAAAAATACAACATTTTTCTTTAAAAAAATTGCAACTATGTGTAACTTTTTCACTTTTACTTGAAAACCACTGCCAAATGTTTCCAAATTAATATCTTTTTCAGGATTGCTTTCTTACAGTGGCACTATTCCTTAGGTCCCTATTAAAGGTGTAATGAAACTGTCCTCAGAACCTTTAAGTCTGTTGCCTTTGAGCTCCCTGTTTGTATGCAGTACAGTACTTTCTCTCAGTGCTATAAAAATATATCAAAAATATATAATAAAAATATTTTGATATATCAAAATCTATTAAAATTTTTCTATCAAAATATATTGGAACCATTTAAATGTCTATTTAGTGTCACCAACAGAAAAGAACAACTGTAAATTTTTACAAAGCTCTTTCACAAGGCATTAGTTTGGAGATGTAAAGAAAAACGTAGTATTTTTTAAACTCAAATAATATCCCTATCCCCATCCAAATATCATCTGTGTTCTGTATGCTGAACAAGGGTAGTGGGTGTCATGCTTTGAAGCAGATTTACAAAGCTTGTGGCTGCTTTCAGAACAGGGCAGAGGGTTTGATCTGGGTGCTGTAACTGAGTGGATAATGCTAATGCCTTTAAGCATAAAATCAAAGGGAGATTCCCTCCATTTGTTGTCGTGTTTACTGAGGTGAGATAAAAATGCAGGGCCTGAGTTGTCTCTGCGTGTTTACAAAGTTTTCATAATGATGACCTCTGTCAGCTCTATCAAGATATGCTTGCAAATAAGGAAATTATTCTATTGTTAAGGGTTTTGTTTAAGCACTGTACATACTTTGTACTGGAGCCTACGAAGGATTTGAGGTAAACATTTGGCTTGCTGAAGGACTTGCAGATTTATAAATATAGTAAATGTACATCCAACGAGAAAGCTTTGCTGTTAATAAAAACATAACAATGATTAATAATATTAACTATTAATTAATAAGTGTGATAATAATTCAACCTCTTAAGATATAATGTGCTGCAACACTGTATTAGTGGAAACAGTACCTTCTTCACCTTCTGTAGACTTTGCATTTTTCTAGACGTGCACAACCATTGGAGAGGACATTTTTGTACAGAAACAGTGACAGACTAAGCATGACTAATTTTCTATTATGCTACTTTACAAAAATATGCAATTTATAATCCCAAGTATACTCCTGACCTCCTTGCAAGCAGAGGTAAGCATTAATATTCTAGTTGCTTGGGTATTGTAATCCCTATGTGAATGTGGTTCTTCCTTCACTAATGATCCCATTTTGCTATAAATGAATATAATAGCCTTCTCCACTATAATCTTGATTATAGAGTGGCCTAAATGTTTTACTTATTGAAATACTACCAAACAGCAGAAAACAGATTTATTGAGAGGACACAGAATTCTGCTGCAATGAAGAAAAGACTGCTACTGAAGTGCTCCATGGTCTAACAAACAGTTACAGTTCTGTAAAGGCCAGCACATCTTGGAGTGACATTCCAGCAGATGCACATCAGTTCAGGCAGGATGATTTATACTCTGTAAAGTTAGGTTGAACAAACAGAAGTGCACTTTTTTTTTTTTTTTCAATTTAAGTCACCTCTGTTGATAAGAATTTAACTGTAGAAGTGAATTAATTCATTCAATGTTAATGTTTAATGGAAATCATACTTAGAATTTTTCCATAAAAAGGAAAAGAGAGGAGATTTGAACACCTTTGCAATTTCTCTGTAAATCTTTTATTCACTTTCAAAAAGTTAAGCTCTGTGTTTGCAGTTTTAAAATACCTTTAGTCTGTGACAGAAATTAAAATATTGGTCAGATTGGTCTCACCAGCCCAGCTATTTGCAATGACTACTACGCTTTTCTTAATAAACCACTGTATTTTCAAGTTTTTAGCACATAACTTGCTGTCAGTAGTCAGTCCCTTCTTGAGCCCAAGTACACAGAGAGTTGTCCCTCTGAGAAGATGCCCTAGACCCATTAGCATTTCCTTTGGCCATGAGCACCACTACAACACAGCCGACATTCTGACCTAGTTTAGGATTTTTTTTGTTCCAGAAGATTCTAGATAATTTCTTCTTATGTGCAACTATTTAAATTTGAATCAGTCAATAAGACTGGAATTAAGCCCAATTTTTATGAGAGTTAGTGAAAGAATGTGACGCAGTCAACTGACCAGTTTGTTAGCAACATATTTTAACAAAAACAAAATAGAAAGGGGGGGGGGGGGGGCGCAGAATTAAAAGAGGAAAAAAAAAAGCTCCAATGGTATTGAATTTATTGTTTTTATATCAATTAATATTTGAGGTGCTATAATAGATTAAATGCTGTAGGCAAAAAGATAAAATGCTAAAACTTGTAGCAAAGGGAAAGAGCAATAGTGGTCCTGGGGAAAAAAACATCTGAAAGACAGATGGGAGGGCTGTGTGTCAGAGGGAAATAGGAATGAGGGAGTTACCTAGAGGATAAACTCTTCTATTGCTGCTCGCAAATACTTGAAATGGAGAATTCTTTCAGAAAAGAAAACTTAGCATAACTTGAATTGTTTACTACTCTGCTGATACTAGCCAAATCATAGTGAAAGAAAAAATGGAAAAGAGCACTCCAGTTAAGTTGAAAGCATTTTTAGCATTTTCAAATGAAATTGTTACAGTTAGTACCTTCACCTCGTTTGGTTTTTTTCCTTTGGTTTTTATTTTATTTTCTCTTTTATGTCTGAAGTATGTTTGCAATGAAATATCGTGACTGATGAAAACCATTAATTTGGGATTTTTTTTTCCACAGCGAATATAGGATTTGGGGTGGTTTATTTCTTAAAGGGATTTTTAAAAAGCTGTTTTGCAAAGCAGTTCTGTTCTTATTCTTGTGAGCCTCCCAGTTCACATTAGTAGTCAGCAATTAACAGAAGGGAAGTATTGTGAAGCTGGCATCAGATAAGCAAGAGTGGAACATAGGAAACAACGATGTCTATGGGGTAGGGCATAGCAAGTTTTCAAAGAGGCCTTGTTTAGCCAGAATTTGTTCTGCCTCCACCAAGGTATAACTTCTCCAAAAGCATGAAGCTGATTTGGAAGAGGACTTGCATTCATGTTATGTAGTTACAAACAGCTCCACACTAGAATAAGTGCACTTTGTGCAGTCCACTGGAGTAGCCAGTAGTTGTGATTCTGAAATGAATGCACAGATTTTATTATCTAGACTCCCTAGACATTTAATTCTCATCACAGCTGATATAAATATAGAACGTATTCTAATCGTCATGTGAAAGGAGTACAAACTTAAAATAAAGCCTTATACATTTGTCATCCTTTAAAAAGGATCTGATTCATAAATATCTGTGTTGCTAGCGTCAATGACAAATGACATCCAGTTTTTCAAAACATGGTGGAACGTGCATTGTAGAAACAATGTCCACATAACCTCCCCCAAATATGTCATACTAGGAGTTGTCTATGTAAGAAAGTCATCACATATCAGAGCATGGAGACATCTTATGCACCTTTCAAGAACTTTGGAGGGGTTTGTCTTTTTCAAAATGAGGCCAGAGGAAGATGGTGGTAGTGCTGCTGCTGTACCTCATAGCCTGGTGGTTACAGCAGTCACCTTTAAGATAGCAAACCTGAATTGTAATTCCTGTGGCTAAGAGGATTTGGACATTTCCCATCTTTAAGAAGAATGCCACATCAGAGGGACGCCGTTTCCCTTCTGTCACCTTCAGTGCAATGGTGTTTATGAAATCAGAATTATAATTTAGCTGGGAAGAGACCTCAGGAGGCCTCTGGGCCAACCATATCCTCAGAGCAGGGGCAGCTATGAGCTTGGACCAGGTTGCTCAGGCCTTTATCCAGACAGGTCTTTAAAAATGTCCAAGGATGAAGGCACAACCTCTCTGGGCAGCCTGCTCTACTGTGTGACTGTCCACACAGTGAAATGAAGGCTTACTTTATATCCAGTCTGAACCTGTCTTGTTTCACCATATATCCATTGTCTCTTTGCCATAGCATGTACCACTTTGAAAAGCCTGTCTCTGTCTTCCTGGTATCTTTTCCCTAGGCACTGGAAGGCTACTCTTACTGTCCTCCTAATGCTGCCCCACTCCGGGCTAAACAAGCCCAGTTCCCTCAGTCTCTTCTCACATGGCAAGAGCTGGCCATTTTGTTGGTCCTCCACTGAATTAATTCCAGTTTATCGAAGTATTTATTGTATTCAGGGGTCCAAAACTAGGCACGATATTTTAGATGTGGTCTAATGAACGCTGGGGGAGAGGGGTGTTGCATTGAGAGGTTCAGAGCATGTTAAGACACTAAGAAAGGTGTCAGGAAGTGAATAGAGTGGCATGCTCTGTTTTTTAGAGCTGGATCAAGGTGCTTTCTTCAAACAACCTGTAGAAAATAACAGTTCAGACCACTTAGGCAGAAAGAAGGACTTTGTGTCTCATACCTGTACTAAATAGTGCTGTTAATAGTAAGAAGAGAGCTTTCCTTGCCTGCCTTTTCTTCTTCTTACTGCTTTTTTGTGGATGTTTGAGTGTATTCTGAGAACACTTCCTCAGCAAAGTCTCACGAACCAGAAAGATGGAAGCAATATTTGCTTTCTAAAGCAGCTCTAAAGGGATAATAGTCTCAAAGTACAGGATGTGCAGAGCTGTTTGCGTGGTCAAACTCAGTGGTCTGCTGAACATTACTTAAGGGATTTTCCAGAAGCTAGTTACAGGGTTGTGAATATGCATGGCTCTTCAGTACTGAACTGAGGCACTGGGACACTGCTCAAAGTACAAGTTTTGTGTATCTAGCCAAACAGGTGAATGATCTGTTTTGCATGAGTATGCCACAGCTGACCTAAGTGAGGCTAAAAAAGCTGTAAACTGTGAAGTGCATGTTCTCATGTGTGCATGCCTAGCCCTCATGTACCAAGCCATAAAAAGAGACATTTTGCAGACCAACAAAGTTTGTTTCTAAGCACCATGTGCTTCTCAAACCAAAGTGCTTTGATTTCAGTTTGTTCCTAAACATTCCAATATAAAACAGAAAAATATCTGACATTCTTCATCAGAAGATGCTAATAGCTTTAATGTTTTGGGAAACTCACTTCATCAGATTTATATTGAGTCTGTTTTCATCTATTTCATAAAAGCATATTCCAATGCAATGGCTTGTAATCAGCACTAAGACTTCAAGCTGGTTAATTCACTGTGATATGATTAATATGTTTTAGAGGCAGACTGACATGATAGAGTGATTAGACTGTCCTAGCCATCCAGCAATCTTTGAAAGCCAAGCTTACTCATCTGTAATTTTATCCCATTAGGATAACTTTATACGTTAGATTTTTTTTAAATAAAGTTCTTACTTGAGATGATGAAAATTTCTTTATTTGCCAGAATAGTATATTTTATCATTTCATTTTCATGGCTTCACTGCAATCACATTACACATTCTATTGCCACTGTGGAATGCATGCAGGGAAGAAATTGGCTTCCTATGTTAAGAAGGTGAAGAAGGTGTCTAAAATGACAGCATAACAAATTACACTCCACAATTATTTATTTCATTATTTTGCTGCCTGTGAAATAGCCAGGCATGAAATACTGCCTGCTGCTGAGTGACTGGGATGTATTCCGGAGTTTTTAAATAATTTTATTGCTTCCTTATAGAATATTTGTACTGGGATCCAGCACAGATACTTAAAGATCTTTTGGTGGATTATACATGTGTCTGTGTACCTAAATTTTACTGAAATCATATGACAATTAAGCACCTGACTAACTCAGGTGCTTTTGAAATCTCAGGAAGTACCAAGCTAGGATTTTAAGTGCCTAAATTCCATTTAAAGTAAAACTTGATGTGTTTATGTGTTGAAATTTAAGGAAAAGCATGCAAGTGATGGTTTGAGGACTTCACCAAGCTGTCTACACTTGCACTATCTTATGTTCCAGAATGTATCAGAAAAAATAAGGGTTAGGAAGTACTTTGTCTAGTGTGGACATCTGCAGTTGGACATCTGCGTTTTTTCTTGGAAGCACTGGAATCCACCTGCTGGAGTCTGAATTGTGGAACTTATGTAATCTTGCTTTTCCAGAAATTATTTTCTTTGAAAAATATAACTGCCCTACTAGTCAATAGAGTAACTGAGACTAGCTATGTGTTAACATGCTCTTTGTGTATATGATGTCCCAAAATGTTTGGGTTTGCTATCTTAAAGTGCTCTTGCTTTGATTAAATATGAGGAGGATTGCTCACTCATTTAATAGCATTTGGGGCATCCCAAGTGATGCAGTTTAGGGTTGCAAAACAGAAATACTCTGGAACAGTTCTCTGAAAAGTGTCAAGTATTAACGCCTGTAGTTTTTGTCATGCAAGGTCTCTCAAACTCAGGCACTTCATTCATTTTATTGTATATAAAATGTCTGACACATGCGGCCGTGATGCATCACATTCTAATGATCAGGTCAGGAAACTTGGCAAACTGTTTTTCCTTGAAAGGGAGGACTGCATAATACTATTCGTGATTCCTGTTTGTTCAATAAAGTTTTCAGTCTTCCAATTTATTTACTTTCAATTTTGGTTTCAGTTCATTTAACCTTCAGAAAACATTTGTGCTGTCTACTGCTTACAAAAGGAAGGCTCTAGCAGCCCTTTGCTGCATTTATCTCTTGCTGTGGAGCTATGATGTCTGCAGTAATAAATGTATCCATTTGAAATAGAAGCTATTAAGTTCTTGTTGAAATGTCTTCTGGAACAAAACATTAGCTTTTGCTTTCAAAGGGCAGATATTGCAGCAGATAGCACTTAACCTGGCCAAGGACAAAATGTTATGTTTAAATATCACTTTCCCACTTCCCTCTATGAATCAGCAAGGATATCTGCATTCAAGCACTTTCATTTCTTAATACATCAAAACAAGAATCTCTACAGAATTGAAAGTAGCGTGATTGTAACTATTGCTTTATTTTTAAAAACAGCCCACCCATCCTACCAATTTGCTGTGATTTATTCCTTTGAACTTTTAAATATGAAAGATACAACAAAGGAAAAAAGAATTGGGTAGGCATTGATATTTACACACTAGACTTCCAGCTGTACATTTCTGAACTAAAACCGAATTTGACCATCTTGCAGTAATCCCTGGTTGTCCAGTGCAGAAATTCATGAGATTTGACACTAATACTGTCATCTTGAAAGTATGTTGTAACTGTGGCCATTGCTTTTCAAAGCTGATGTATATCAGCGAAACCATATAGATCTTCATTCTGCCAACTGTCTGGGAAAAAGCTCAAGACCAAAACATGAAGCATGGAGATTTGATTTTCCTGCCCAAATCAGGTAGACAAATAGACCACTTGTCCATCTGTGTGTATACAGAGCACAACAGAGGTTCTTCTAGCACTATGGAGGTCCTGATGCATTGCATAGTACTTTTTCTAAGTACTAATGCAATAAGTTAATAATGGCAATTGAATCAAATCACTGATAATAACTCATCAATCTACAGACTAAATGTTATATATTTTCTTAATTTGAAGCTAATAGGGATCTCCAGTAACTATGTCGATAGATCCCAAGTATGCATCTCTTACATACAGTTTTGTAATTCTCAAAAGTCAATATAAACATTAAGAAACTAATATTATGTATTAACAAATGTGAAAATACAGAGCCATACCAAATTGTCTGATTTTTCGATTTTATCCGTGTCTTGTTTTCAAGGAGTGTGTTTTAAGATGCCTCTGTTTATCAAATATATTCTGCAAGTATAGCATAAGTATTTATCAACATTGTTTCAACTTTCATTAATTTTAATGATGTATAAATTGCAATAATGTTATTTTTTTCAATTAGTGGAATTTGGAAACAATACAATTTAAAAAATGTATGGGATATAAAAAATAGTCACCTGACAATAAGGGCTAATTAATATTTTTCTCTTGCATTCTGTCTTTCAGATTTGTGATAAAGAATGGCATTACTACGTTGTCAATGTTGAGTTTCCCGTTGTTACCTTATACATGGATGGAACAACATATGAACCTTACCTTGTGACCAATGATTGGCCTATCCACCCTTCACATATAGCCATGCAGCTGACAGTTGGTGCTTGTTGGCAAGGTAGTATGACACCAAATAGTCGACAGTAGAATTATGAATTCAAACCAAAAAGAATCTTATTTGTCTTGCTGATTGCATAGTAAATAAATTACTAAAAGGTTGATGGTATAAAATCAGAAGTAAATCCAGAGTTAATATTGAATAAAGTCCAAGGATAAAACGGATGAGACATTAACAGGCTTTGCATTTCCATCATCTAAAGAAGTGTTGACTACAGTTTGTTTATTCAATGTGAAAAATTGTCAACTTTACCTTCTGTCTTCACTTCTTTTAATTGTTTCCCTTGTTCTCCAGCTTTCAGCAAACTATCTAAATATTACTCTGCCTCAAATTTCTTTCACAACTCATGGCCTGATCCTGTGCTCTTCACGTGGGATGTATATCACCAGTAATTCCACTAATTTAATCAATTCACCCTGTTATAGACCAGATGTAAAGTGAGAGTAAAATATAAGTCACAACCCCAGAGCCATACTTGTATGGGCCTTTGCTTAAATATTAGTTTTTCCTGTTTTTTACCCTTTATAATCCTGTTCTTCTCATTCTTTCTTCTGGTCCTTATGCCACTGTTTCTTTTTCTGTTCTCTGCCTTACACCTGAAGCAGTCCTTTTTTTCTGCTCACATGCTCTGGTGAAATTGTCTCCATTACCCTTCCATGTTGATTTGCACTGTGTCTTGTTTTCAATTAAGACAAAGTATGAAGTGACACAAACTGTATAATTAGGAAAAAATGCTTTAACACAGATTGTGTTTCTTCCTCATTCTTTAATGTTGGCTCGCTTTCTCCATTATTACCTTGTTTGCCAGTTTTATATCTACTCATTTACAATATGTTATCTGCAAAATTTGGACATCTTACGCATGGCAGAGCTGTTCAGCGTAAATAGTATTAGAAGCAAATCCAGCTGTTAGATTATGAACACCTTGGAGTAAAGATCCAATCTTTACTTTGATGCCAACATGCCGAATAAAGCTACACTAATGCTAAAAACAAGATTTGATAAGTTTTAAATATTGATCACTGAGGTAGGTATTACAATAGTTAGCTAATCAGCATGACGCTAATGCCATATATTTGTAAAAGTAGAGACTGATTCTTGTCTAACTGGTATTTGCAGGTGTGGGCTTTCACATCTATAAGATGATCTTTAGATGTACTGGAATTTTTCACTGATGTTAAATACAAAACAGAATACATTTAATTTCACTCTAAGGCGTTAATATTCTAAGGGAATGTTACTCCTTTTTTTAGCTAAAAATACATAGTGAAATACCTATCAAACTCTTCAGAAACCAGAAATTCAGTTTAGCCAGTAGTTTATTGGGATGAATAGTTGACAGAAACCAATTTGATTTACATGAATTTTCTTCTAGTTTGATCTGGGTTTTTTTCTTGTGTACTTTTGGTGCAGTATTTTTAAATCTAAGTTCCAGAGTTAATAAATGCAGATGTAATTCATTAATGGAGTAACTTCAGTTCTTTGCAGACGTGAGCAAATGCCATAGGAACTGTGAATAATCGTTGAGCATTGCCTTCTGAAAAATCAGCATTTCTCAATAGCAGTCCTAAAGAAATTTTATTTTAATCCCTTACTTCATGTTTATTTCCAGGTTTTTCTGCATAGGTCTACGTGAATATTTTTGTGCATTATTTGTATTACTTCTGCCCCTTAACTTCTTTCCTTCATACATTGTGTTTTTACCACTCTCTAATAGCAGTCCTTGGGGGGGGTCCCCTAAAATTCTCAGTATTGGTGGGAATCCACTCCCCTCAGCCCTCACCTGAATCTCATGTTAATCATCATGCAGGTGCCAAGTTTTGAGAACTGTGGAGTAGTAACTTTATCCATACACTGTATGAGCAAAAGCTGTGCTAGTTTTGCCACAGTGCTGCATCTGTGAGTTCATCTACCTTTAAGGCAGCTGAATACAATAACAATGATCTTGCTTCCTTCTCATCTTTGTCTCTCTATCTCAGATTGTTAAAAGGAAGAATTAAGGTAAAACTTCTCATATAGGCTCATAATAAATTTAGACCACAGACTATATTTAGTATTTAAGCTGTTAAATAGAAAGGTGCAATTTTTTTCAGACATTTTTAGCTTTGCCTTGAATAATTTGATGGCTTAACGAATAACCATTCAGGAAAAGATTCTTCTTCCTTTTTGGTGAAACACCTGATTTCAACTACTGAAATTTCACCTATTGCTTCTGTCAATATTTACTGCAAGATTATGTTATTGCTATTTTAATAGTGTGAGGATTAGAGCTTGTCAAAAGCAGAAACAAATTTTCCATCTCATGAAAATGTCAAAATTTAGCTAAGATAGTGTGCTAAAGATTCCGATAAATCATCATGTGTCAGGCAAAAAGGTGAACTTTTAATGCTTATATAAAACAAGATTTCAAGATACTGCTTTTGACAAAGCTTATCTTTTGATAAGTTTGTTTTGATCACCTCAAACTATTTTAAATGAATGGTATGGAAAGTCACTTTGTTAATAGGATTCAGCACTATTTCAGTCTGTCGAATTGTAATTATTCAATATCTAAAACCAATTTATTCTGTTCAAAATGTTAATTTTCAAAATCCATATAATTCAAGAAAAAGTGGATCTGTCAAATAATTTGACTATAAATAGTTTCAGTGAAACTGTTAAATTGGTCTGCTTAGGATAAGACATTTTGGCCAGTAAGAATAGTCTAAACCTTTACATTTTCAAAGTATTAGAAAACTGCTTTACCATCACCTACAGTTTATTTAAGTATAAATATGCAGTGATTTTGGTGTCATAAGCCATTCAGGGGAGTCCTTGTTAAGAGGATAAGAGGAGTTTCTAGCTCTGGTTTGCTCAGACTATTTCCTTCCCTTTTCATCAAAGCCCTAGCAGAATAGGAACACAGGGTTTAACCTCTTCCTTCAGAAAGGGCAGGAGGGGGGGGGGGTTCTGTCTTTACTAAACTATTTTGTAGTTTCGAGTCCACAGTATTTATCAAAGTCAAATTATTTGAAAAACAATCTCAGCTCAACTAAATGAACCAGAAGAAGTAACAGTCCTTTTTCTTACCACACTAATTCTGATTTGCTCACAGCAAAAAGCAAGTCATCATGACTGTGGGGCAGCTTAAGAACTGGTGGGGAGCAGGAAGAGAGTATTTAGAGGGCAAAGCAAAAAATCAAGAACAAAAAGAATTGTAATTTACTCTGTTAGCACTAACAGGAAAATCTGCTACTGCTATGAAGGTTTACCTTTTCATATATGACAACTTTCAGTTCTGGTCTGGAAACTGGGAATTGTTCTGCTGTTTCTCCAGGAATCTGAGAATCCTCCAGTTTATGAGAGAAGTGACTCTTTCAGCCCTGGTCTTTTCATCCTTCTTGTTTTTCTCAGAGTTATGTCATGCAGGAGTCTTAGGCACAGGAAGAGAATTCTTTTCTTTGAGATTAGTATTTCCTGTTATTGATATTTCAATTCCAGTGTAACTCTTTTCTGACTTTTATAGCCTTGTTTATAGCATCTATTATGAAAAGTTAGGTTAGTTTTTATTTCTACCTTCAGCTGTTCAAGTGAAATGTAAGAGCAGTTTAAGTTCAATGCTATTCTCCTGAATATAACATGAAAACAAACCGAACATGCAATCTCTCAGGCCTACATGATAAACTTGAACTTTAGCCTATGATATGCTCACAGTCCCATTTGCATCAAAGTATTTGCTTTTTTTTTTTCTTTTTGACATCAGCATTCCAGTTGTAATGGGCAAGTCTCTCCTACATTTTTACCCTTGCCTTGGCATTGTAAAAAGCATGCCTGATTTGTTTGTTCCTGATTTTATGCAATATTTCTTTAAATAATGTGAGTTGAGTGCTAGGACTCTCCTAAAAGGAGGAAAAATTAGCCTTTTCCTGAAAAGCAGAGTCTTGTCTGGGGGGGGCAAGAGGGTATTGGAGGCAGACGTTAGGGTCCGAGTGTTTGGATGGCAGCCTAGAGATGAGCAGAGTGAAGATGCCTGAAAAAGCAGAGAGCCAGACTTTAAAGGTGATAGGAGAGAACCTTCCTAGGGTCTGTCAGGCACTGCGTAAAGTTTACTGCAACCCAGGAAGTCACTCAATTACCTAAAACAAAGCCTGGGGGATGGTTACCAGCTTTAATGGCACATTGGGCATAAGGAAAGTTGTATAAAAAAAATCTTTTTTGCATTTTGTTCTGGCATAATCAATATACATTTTCTCTACTTAAAATTAGGTATTCTGGATGTTACTCTAGTATAATCTTCTTTTTAATTTAAAAACCTTGGTTATTTCTTCAGGGAGCTCATTAAAGGGAAGATCTAGGCAGAGCTACCTCATTGATTTAGGGTTCTATCACAATAGTTAGCATAGAGTTAATTGTTTTTTATTTTATGTAGTTCATGTTTAATACTGCTATACTTTATGGGGGATAGTTCATTTGAGGGTGGGAGTTAAAGCATTATCTTTAGGCTGAACTGTTGATTCAGTCACATGTGACCCAAAAGCAGTGACAGCTGGAGACAGAAACTTCTTAACCTGTTGCAGCCTATGTCCAACAGTCTTCATGCGTGGCAAATCCTAACTTACTTCTTAGCTGTGATTTCAGTGACACTAGGCCTGGAAAATGGTAATACTGACTACAGAACTAAGCAAACTGGACTCTTAGTGAACTAACTGAGGGTGGAAATGAACAGTTTGGAGTGCTAGTACAGCTGTTCCTGAAATTAGGCCTTTATGTACCCTAGTAAAGTTTGACAGCTTTCTCTGCAGATACTTAGGGTTAAGGATATAACTTAATTTTACCTTCTATAAAAGACTGTTTTGTTCACATCAGTTGTCTCACAGATGATTGTCAAGGGTGTGGTGTTGATGTAGGTGGCGTTATTTAGGTCCAAAGTGCTGTTCTGTCTCTAAAGGTGGAAGAAATTTTGAAGGAAAATTACTCTTCCTCAAGGGTATCTAAAGGACAAAATTGACTTGCTTGTATGTGTGCTTCCCAGAACAAAAGAGCCACCAAAGAGAACATGTGGGAACTGTGACCTTGGCACTGTGTCTGAATCCCTAACTCCCTGAAAGGATGTTAGAAGCAGACATGGTCCATCAGGATAGGAGAGCTCCTCAAGGCTCAACTTCATCTCTCATTTCTACTCTCTTCTTCTCTAGCAATAAAAATACTCTAGCTTTGCCCTTCCAGCTCAAGATTCTCAAGAGCTTTCCAAACAATAAAGAGGTAACACAGTTCTGCAGCAAGTAAGTAGAATTACCCTTACTCTGAGGATAAAGTGCAGTATCAAAAGGGTAGGTGATTTTTTCCTCAGGTCACTTAAAAAAAATCTGCATCATGGCAAGAATAGAATCAGACTTCCTGATCAACCACAAAATTGTTCTTATTCTCCCTTTTAGCTTTTGCAATCCTGTTTCATTCTCCTAAGCAATACAAACAAATTAGGGTTAGCTTATCTTGCAGCTGCACTTTCCAGGAACTTACCCTATAGTAAGTTCTCCTCTGAGTTCATTATTTTTTATTCAGTTTATCTGAGGACATAGCAAATGGACCCTTTAACAGAGTGAGACATTTCTTCCATTAAATGAAGGTTTATAGGTTCCCACTCTGATCCCTTTATTGCTAAATATTCTGTGGCAAAGGCAGCTAGAAGAAGGGAGCAAGTTACATGATTTGGTAGTCTAATCATCTTTTGTACCACAGGCTGCAAACAGACTTCCTCCAGGTTTCTCTGAAAAGGTAAGGTCTTGAGTTCATACTCCTTCCCTCCCAAAATGACTTGTTTCTTTATGCATCATTCCCAGAGTCCTGTCAGTAAAGCAGTGACACAAGTTAATGACTTGGCACAAGGTTATATTGTAGCTTACCATGACTGTAAGTCATTATTTCTAATAATGCCACCTGTTCTAGAGTGCTGGAGCTTCACAGTGTAATTATGCTGGCCACATTGCGCAGGGGAAGGTGTTTAGGAGAAGCCTGTCAACAGGCAAACTTTGTTATCATGAATAAAGCAGAAGGCTAATGTAGTTCCTGTTTTCTAAGAAATTTCTGTTTTCTACTGTATTTTTCATTTGTATTCTCCTGTCATTTTCCTCTTTCCTTATCCTAGGCTGGATACCAATTTTTTTATAGAGTCCTTCTGTGGAATAACCTTATTAACCTTATATGTCAGCACTCTGCTGACATATCAAATCACAAAGTTGCAGTCAGAGAACTGACTTGACTGACTTACTATTCAAGGCAAGAAGAATGGTAAGAGTTAAAAGTTGGAGAGGGATTAGATCACTGAGAGACAAATACACTGTGGACAGTGTAGCAGCAGCCTGTATCACTCAACCTTGGACTTCCCCCAGAAATTAAGATATTCAACAGGTACTGTGCATTCTAACACCAGTGGATCATGCCCTGGGGGCCGACATAGCTTGCACCAACCTGAGGTCTCAGTGGACTGATACAAGCAAACAAATTAATGCAAGATCACCTAGGTAGATTTCAACATAATGTGATGCTGAACACAGCAGTGTTCTCTCTGTATTGCCTTTCTCATCAAAAAGAACATGGAGTGGATTTCAATGCACTTCACAGATCTTTGCTGGAATTTTAGCTGTGGCAGAAATGCAAATACATGTGGAATGTTAGTTCAGGAGGGTGTTTTCTTGGAGAGCTGAATTTACATTCAAATCTGTCACAAATTCAGCATAGATACATGTCCCTTATTTAACTGAATTTCTGTACTGGGGACTATGCACCAGCACAAGAATGTTATTCGGAGAATACAAATGTAGGTTTTTGGGCAATATTAACATACTTGGACTCTGATCTACTCTAAGATATATAAGATTGTAACATTTTTTCATGATTGTCATAATTTCCCACAGCTGCCCTAGAAATAACAAAAATGTATTGGCTTAATTGTGAGAGATTTTAGAGTGTTTGTTTTTCTTATCATCTTGAGAAAAATTATCTTAAATAGCATAAGTTATACCACACTTTTGATCTATGAATCTATTGCACAGACATAGATTTGCATGTGCATACTTAAGAGCAGGTAGCCCTTAGTGTTCTCTGTACTTGTCTTATTTCAGATAGTGTTTTAAAGCCTAAAGCTGTCTGTGTGAGGTTGTCAGGTTATGATATCTACTGAAAGCAGGGGCAGACTTAAATAGTGCCATGTTTGATAAGTAATTTTCTGAGAAATTTTTGTCTGAATGATATAAAACAACACTAACACTTTTTTGTGCTGAGAAGCTCTGGGTGTATAAAAACTCAAGTCGCTGATTAGGACTACTCCTGAAATCTATGTTAGGTTTCGTCCTGTTTAATAGCCAATCTACTTGTCAGGGAATTAAACCCAGCTCCCTAACTGCCATAATAAAAAGATAAGATAAATTTGGGGGCTTGGACCTGAGGATGTCAGGCCCAGAATGTCTTGCAGCTGCTTCCAGATTCACTTCAATCTTTATGTTGGGACCCTGAATAATCGATCATTCCATAATTATCTGGCTCAGTATAACCAGAGTCTATAATGTCTTAAAAGAATCACATCTCAGTTGGAAATTCTCTTGATTCATCATTTCCAGTGAAAACCTCATTGTGCTTAGACTGCCCTGATAATTACTTGCTCATTATTAGGCTAGGGCAAAAGGCCTAAAAGAAGATCTGTGAGCTCAATAAAGAAGTCACTGGTTTTGATAAAAAGGCATGATAGTTCTTTGGAGATTGGTGAGTGAGTGCAAACAGCACTTTACATGTCTGAAGTCAAAACAATACCACTGTAAATGTTAATCAAATTCTGTCACACTTTATATCAACCCAATGTGAAATTAAAAAAAAAACCACACCAAAACCAAAATGATGTCATGGAAATAGGCTCTGCTTTGTTAATGAATGTGCCTTAACCCCATGAAGTCTGAACCCTGAGAATCTTCAGTGTCCCCTAGACTCTCCAATGTTATATTTAACAGAACCTCCTCATGGCTAGGATCAGAAGGTGTTTGCTAGATGACAGTCCTTAACTCCCTAAATTGTTATTCATCTGAGAGATTCTAGCTGTTTATAACAAGGTGACGTGTATACTAGAAGCATTTGTTTTCCTCCATGTGTATAAGGGAGTCATCCTGAGTGATGTGCCCACAAGTAGGACAGGCATCTGCAACATACTAATCTAAAATTAAGTAGGTTAATTAATTCTTTATTTGATCTGTTGTGTTTGAAATTTCAGGCATCAACTGCAATTGTGCTTGTGACTATTTAGGAATATGCCAAACACAGCGATACTGTAAAGTTTTGCTTTCATAGGCAGCTGATTAATCCCCACTGAGGGCTGCTGTGTGGGTGCAGCATGCTGCCTTTTCTGGTGTGTGCATCTTTCTCTGACTTGTGCTTCCTGCTCCAGCATGCTGTGGTGCTGGCTTGGTATGAGTGAGCACAGGCATCAGCTGTGAATAGCACAGGAGGGAAGTAGCACTCAGAAGTAGTCAGAGGGTTATAAAGTTCTTGTGGGGAGGGAACACCATGACCCTAGTGTAGGAGGTGCCCCTGCCTAACCCCACCCCTAGGTTGCAGCTAATATCATGGGACATTAGTAGACCCTGATAATTCTACTTACCTATATAATTCCAGTAGCAGCATGCGCTTTATTTTTGCAGTTCGTTCTGAGCCCTGTGCCTATTTTATGTCTCACCTGTGTCTTTCTCAGAACTGTAACCCAAAGGGTCTGCTATAATGGTTTTACCTGGTGGGAAGCCCAGCACGCCAGGGCAAGACCCTTCTTCTTCTGTATGTTTTGGTGTCAGTGTGTGTGCTGTACTTGTTCACCTCCACCAGCATTCACGCTCAGCAGAAAAGGAAAGCAACTCAGAAAGACTTTATCGAGGCGACCCTGGGTCAAGTTCTGGTGAGAGGGCCTCTCTGCCCCTAGTGCCCGAGCTGCCTTACATGCTCTGCATTGATAGAGTTCCAGAACAGATCAGAACCAGCATAGAAGAAGAAGAATCTCAGTCCAGAAAACAGTTATTATTTTATTTGGACAATGACTAAGCAGTGAACAGCATTGTAGTGAATAATTATGTATGTCAACAGTTCCTCTGGATGCCTCCCACAGTCTGTTGACACCACCTTACCATTACAAGGATTGAATTAATGCCAAAAAGCCAACATCCATCCTACTTTATCTGCCAGACTTTGGGAGTGGATGTGAGTGCTGGGTCAGGTGGAAAAAGCGATGCACAATTTTATTACCAAGGTCTGAATAACACTGTGGCCTGTGTTGCCTCACAACTGTGATGGTGACCACAACAGCTACATTTAAAGAAGTGAAAAAAACCCAGTAGCTTCAAAAATATGTCATGCAAGGGTCTGTAATGAGACTAAGTGATGTTGTTCTATAGTGTTGTTTCAGTCTTTTTTGTATTACAGACATCAGCCTAATTCCCTGACTGACAGTAGGGAAGGTTCCACTTTCCTTTGTTGGTCGCACCATTCAGCTAAGTCCTAACTACTTAACTATCCCCCAAGAATTAGCACTCATAGTATATTAATCCATAGTAATCAATAAACGTAGAGCTAAGTGAAATACATGTAACACAGTTGAGGAGTAGGTTTTCTTATTCTCTCAGGTCTTGATTCTAAACATCATAGTGGAGATGAGCTATATCTCACTTGTAAGAAATGGCAAAAAGACCCTGACAGCAAGAAATCCCATGAAACTTGCTGAGGCAATCTAGGTTAACTGGGTGGCCTGACCTCTGGGTAGAAACTGGAAGAAACTGTGTTACAGAACACTTTTATTTTTCACCACACCATGACATTGGGAAGTAGAAAAAATTTTAGGACACTTGGATTACCTCAAGACCATGATGACTGGAGATCCACTTTGTTCTTTGAACTGTTGCTCTAGAGGCTTGTGTAATCTATTTAGATCATCCTCATTATCTCAAAAATATTGTTGCTTAGGCTCAGTTTGGTGTCAGAACCAAGAGGTAAGTTCAAAGTATCTTAGAGCAGTAAGAGCTTTTGGGAGTAGCTTATGTCTTTTCCTCAGTTGTTTCTTAGCATGTGGTAATTTGGTAATTTCAGTGATGAGTCAAATTCAGACAATGGAACTGAGCATTCCTCCTGCCCAATGAAGTAAGTGGCTCTGAGCTGCCTATCAGCTGCATGTGGAGCTGCACAGGCATGATATGTATCATGCTGAGGGTCAAAGGATCTCTATTTGAAAAGATCAGTATTTAGAAGAATTTGGATAATATTCTGTAAAAATGTTACTATCAGCATTAGCTACAGTTATGCACTGTGCTTTAACATGCTACAGAATTGCCACTTTCATGGTGGATTAAATATATTCATACTTATCTAATCTTGAGAGCTAAGAAATTTAGAGTGACTAGGATTTGGAGATTGGCTGTCCTGGGCTAGATTTGCACCCGCTGAGAAGCTGAGGTCAAAAACTTGAAGACTATTAGTTTGCAGAAGCAGAAGGAAAGACAGCATTCAAACATACTAGTATAGTAGAACCAAGCATGAATAAAACACTGATACAGACAGGAGTAAAACAGCCAATTGCTGAGGAGTTTCAATTTATTCTGACAGTTTTTTCTTCTTACATTTTTTGAGATTGAAAAACTATATTCCAAGTAATTCCTTTTGTCAAAGCTAGAATGCAGGATTGTAGCAGATTGGCTTTAGGCCATTCCTTCAATTTTAGGAGAGTCTTGGTTTTTGCTTCCCAATTCTATTGCATTGGATTTTTGTCCATTTGCAATCTAATAATTACTGGCAAATGAAACATATCAGCAAGCCAACATACTCCACTGAGCTGAGAAGATTCTGAAATGCTGAGGTAGAAGAATATCAAAATGTCAACATGCTGCAATTACAAGCAGCTGTGATAAGAGTCAGATATAATGACTTCTGTTCACCTTCAAGAATACAGTTGGCAGGTATATAATTTTGTCTTTAACTCTGGTAGAAGGTGCTTATGGAAGGCTTATTTAACAGTCTATTTTTTCTATTAAAGTGTGAGATAGTATTCTCTCTTTAAGTGCTCATGTTTTTTTCATGTGGAAAAAGCTGGTATTCACGCTGCCCTGGATTAACAGGCATGTCCTATGTAAACCACGTATAATGTTGAGAAGAACGCTGGGTTATGGTTAATGGATAATACCAGGAGTTCGAGGAAAAGCAACAGGGATGATCATAGTCTACAGTGTTAGGTAGACGATGTAAAGAAAAGGCTGTGTTTAGCCTGGTAAAGGAAAGGGGAAGACATAGCATATTTTGACAGCTCACATTCCCTATTAGGAATAAACTTCCAACTAACTCCAGGGGTCAGTGGTCATTAGAGTGTATTGCTTGGGGAGCTTCTGTCTTCAGAAGAGTTTAGAACAGCTCAGGCAATTCTCAAGAATGGATTAAGTACAGTTGTTCTTGTCTTGGGGCTAGGGGACAGACTGTATCATCTGTCAGTGTCTCTTCAGACTCTGCTATCAGTTAGTTGTTCTAGTGCAGTTGTCCCAGCCTGAATCACCCTGTTGTAACCATGGTCATAGTTCTGCAGATTTTCTCTAGTGACATAACGTGATACTAGCTAGTCCCAGCTATTCTTCACTCGCATATTCTTGAAATACTTGCTTTTTTTACATAGTAGTTGATAGCCTCTCCAGAACAAAGATTACATCACCTCCTTTACGGTCCAAAATCAATCTATATATCTGCACAAAACCCAACCTTAGTCCTGTGAACAGGGTAAGTACACAAGCCCGTTCTTCAAATACTCACTGTTTTTGTAGTGCCTGTAGTTGCAGATGGGCAATTATTGTATCATTGTAAATGACCTAGTAATGTAATTGTAAGTGCTTTGTCAATGACACCAGAGAAGAACTAGTCCAAAGCGAAAGAACCGAATCAATCAAAAAAAGAAAACGATTAAAAAAAAAATCCAAACATGAAATTCCTATTCATGGATGTAAGCACCAGTCATGTTGCTCTGTAGCTTTACTTCAACTGGTTTATCCTGCTTGTTTCTGTCAGGCATAGCCACAGCACCGAATTTTTTGTTCTAGCTTCTTGTCTAGTCCTTTATACATTTTAATGAGCTAGTGTCACATTTAAATACATTAACTTAACTGAGACTGCTTCTTGTTTTGCATCTCCTCAGAACTATTAAGATCTACTGGCAGACTTACCATAGGTTTCTAAATTTCAAAGCTCCAGGTTTAGTGTTGGTGGTTTAGCCTTGGCGCTTGCTGTCTTCAGAATTCTGTTAGGGATATGAGAATTTGAAGCTTCAAAGCACAATGTGATTCCCTTCTTCTTCTGTAAGTTCTTACCTGGTTTTCTCTCTTTGTGTCCTTTTTAGGGAGAGGTTTGCATTTTTATTTTTTTTTTAATTTGGCTTACCTTTTTCTGTCCAGATACATTGCTGCTGTATTAGTGGCAACATGTGCTTTTAAAGACAATGTAAACAGATAAGTATAACAACATTTTTGCTGAAAAGCCATGCCCCCATAATGCACTATTTACCAAGTAATTGTCTTGGTAAGTAACAGAAAGGAGAAAATTACAATACAAACTAATTCTGCACTTTAGCTGCTGCATACTTTAAATTTTCTATGAAACCTCAAAAAAATTCTGCCCAGAGGAAGTTTTCTGTAAAATGGACAAATGAATTGAAGAGTGGAGAAGAATAATCTCTCCTTGAGGATCTTTCTTTGGGGTAAAAAGAGAGGCAGTTTGTGCTGCAATGTTAACAAAAAAGAACAAAACCTGTCTACTTTTATGAAGAAACAGCCTGCTTAGACACCTTCTTTTCTCTCAGTATACCATTGTGTATTTTCTTCACTATATAAAATAACAAGTCTTCTTCATAGTGCTCATACTGCACAGGCTAGAAGTGATGTTTTTCAGGCTTTTAGGTAGCAACATCAGCCTAAAGAAAATTTGCCACTTCATCCCTATCCTAACCCCAATCCACACACAAACCTTCATGTTAAAGTTCAAGCTTGAGCTAGCTTGCCTGGCAGAAATAGGTTGGTTGACACTAACGCTACAAACACTGTAGAGAGGAGTTATCTACCAATTACAACAGCTCATCAACTGCTAATTCAATTAGTTTGCATGGCTCTCTTAGTCCTCTCAGGCTCAAGGTAGGCAGTAATTCATGTGCACTGATACAGCTAGCACTTGCAGGAAAGACAAGCTCTAAAAATTCTCCTAGAGGAGGACAGGTAAATCACTAAATAACCCAAGAGTAATTTAGATGCTATGATCACTGGTGCAGGCAGTACGTAATCACATTTTATTGACAACTCCTAAAGATCAGTCTTCCTAAGCTGCCTAGAGTGAAACTGAATAGAGCATAGCTAGAGGGCCTAACGCAACGTACAGTGACAAGACCCGATACAGCACCAAATGAGCTGCCTTGGGTAAGGGAAGCACTATAAGCCTTTTAGCATAGGGCTGTGCATTGGCCTGCATTCATTGCTGTGAATTTCCACCATATCCTTAGAGACAACTGTAGAGAGTGTGGCAGTTTGCTTACACATAGCCAAGACTCTTAGCACATCTAAGAACTTCAGGTAGTATGTTTTTTGGAGGACAAAGGCAAAGGCAGTGTAAGTGATTTTGTAATAGAAAGTGTACAAGTACAGTTTCTGTATAAATAATCATTGGACCTTAAATTTTTTTTAAAAAAATCATGTTTGATCACTTCAATAATCTCATCAATTCATTTTTGAAAATTCTGTGCTTCCTTGGACACAGGTTTTGGAAGCTATGTTTCATCTCAGAGTATGTTATCACAGCTTTATAAACACCTGAATACAGTACTGGAAAACCACTGACAAGAATCTTAAAGACAGGCTGCTACTAGGTACCACCCAACAACCCACAAAGCAATTCCACTTATCACAATAAATGGGATCTCAAATATACTTGGCTAAAAAGGATATAAATTCTTTAAATGTGTTAAAACATAAAGCGAATTATTAGATGTGTGGTTTGCACATTGGTATCAATAATCATTTTATATTCTCTTTCTTGCAGGAGGTGAAGTCACCAAGCCCAGATTTGCTCAGTATTTCCACGGCAGCCTGGCTAGTCTCACTATCCGGCCAGGCAAAATTGAGAGTCAGAAAGTGATTTCCTGTTTGCAGGCCTGCAAGGAAGGTCTGGATATTAATTCTCTTGAGAGTCTTGGCCAAGGAATAAAGGTGAGGGATGAACTGACATAATCTTTGATAAAAATTTAGAGCCGATTTATGAAGTGGAAAGCCCAAAGTAGAGTACACATAGTAACAAATGCACTTGCAGAAGCAATGTGATTTCCCATAAAGTTGTGCAAAGAAAAAGCAGAACAGTAGAAGAGCTGTGACACTACAGAGAAAAATATTTCCATTATTGCAAAGCTAGATGCTCAGAAAGTAAGGCACTGCTGATTTTTCAGAGTCCATAAGAATTGCCAGGTCGTGTTCTCATGCTTATTTTGGTAGCTTTACAGAAATAGATATGATTCCAAAGAATTACTGAATCTTGATCTCAAGTAGCTTTAAAGCAATGGAAAACATAAGTGGAATATCTTTCATCTAGAGGCAACTCCAAAAGAAGTCCCAACGCAATAGTATTGAAAAATTCAGAGTGTGTTCCAAGAGGAAATATTATGGGCCGCGAAAATTGGACAATAAAAAAACCTAAAGTCAAGAAAAGAAAATTTTACATTTGCATATAAATCATTATCCATCTTCATTATGCATATGACTACTGATATTGTAACACTTTTTCTAAGAGTGGAGAACAACAGAGGGAAATCCTGTTTCAGTTGATGTAGTGGCCAGGTTGCTTTGCATTCATTAAGACAAGTTCTGTTCTTTTGGATACATATAAGATCTTGACTATAACTTCTATAATGCTTACATGAGATGCATTGTCAGTTTCTCTTTACTGATACCAGTATTAGATGACAGGTGTTCTTCTGCCTAATGTGTAAACACGCTGTTAAACACACTGTTAAGCTGTTTCCTAGCACACAAATCACAATACCATCTTCCAAAGGAGCTGAGCTTCAAATTCAAACTGGAATTTGGCTGGTACTTTGGCTGCAGGCTATGCATCCTGTGAAACTGCACAGGTTTTTTTTTCGTGCGTTGTTTTTCAGTGGGGAAGAGGATGGTGCTGTAACCCTTGACCTAGAGCATGCAGTAGAAGAGCCATGCACAACATTTTATTAGCTAAACTTTTTCATTGTACAAGATAGGAGACTGACCTGAAGTACACTCAAATGTCTGTCTAGGTAATAAGTTGCAGTGGTGTAGTATAACTGATACGTTTTCTGAAAACAAGGGTAAAAATGAAAATTGGAAGTGCAAATGTAAGGAGGAATTTTGCTAGCTCTAGCTTTTACATGTGAGCAAAACACCCCAAAGAATTTTGTTTTCTTCATCCTACCAAGGACATCATTAAGAATTTCATATGGTTGCTTCTCCCAGCAAAATGACACACTTATGAGTAAAAACTATTTTTAAAAGACAATGCATACAAACAGGTAGAGTTTTCTGGAACACAAGTGTATATGCCTACCAGTAGGTTCTTTGCTGGGATTTTACATGATTTAAAGCAGTGTACATTTGGTCCATGGTGCTTATAAGCATAGTGATTCCTCCCCTATTGTCACACTCTGAAGCTTGACAATATTTGAGTAGCCTTGTTTCATGGGCTTGGAAAAATCACTGTTATGCCACCCACTGCTACTCCAGCATGGGTGATTGACTTCCTTACTGTACTAGCAGTGCAGTGGGGAAAATGAAGGTGAGGGATCATTTTCTGCCTTTTCTTTCTTTCACCAAACTTCAAAACATTTTCATTTTCCTAAATACAGATGAGGTATAGTGTTCTTTTAAAGTTACTGTTTTCATTTTTACTTCCTCAGCAAGTTCAACAGTCAGTAAAACAGCAGAAGACAAAAATGAAAGAAGCAGTCAGAGACAGATTGTGGTAGGGTTTCTTATTGGGGCTGACAGGAAGAGGCTCAGATGAAAGCAGAACAGTTGGCACCTGACCTTGAACAGAAGATTAATAAAGAGAAAGGGTTTCTGGTGTCAAAAATAAACATACCTGAGCTCAGACAAGTGTGCATGACAGTTGCACAGATGATAGGTTCTGTGTGGCTATTTACCTGGCGCTTAGCAGATTCAATGTTGGCAAACTGGTGTTGGAAGGTGATTCTGCTGGGCAGTTTGGATTCATGAAACTTCACTCTTTAGCCGCCTAAGAAAGAGCAATGCAGCTGAAATACAGTTTCTGACACAGTAGTGTTGGACTTTTTTTGTCTGCAGCCTAATTTTCAGATATCTGTAACACCTCTCAGAAACACTATCTAAACTGTTGCTATTTTTAGCCTTTTTTAATGAGAAAGACAAAAATGGCTCAGACGAGGGCTTTCTCCAGTCCCTTTGGCAGTATTCCAGCTGTTCTGGCAGCTGAGCTATTAAGTTAACTAGCTAGCTAGAGTCTCCTTTTGCTAATTTTATTCTCTACTACTGCTAGCTTACAGAAAGGAAAAAGAAGTGTATGCAAGCTGTGACTCATGTTAGTCCTCCTCTTTGTTAAAAAAATACTCTTCAGTGTGTTATGATCTTCCTGCACAAGCTTTAAATCCAGTCCTCAGTGTTCTGTTCAACAGAGAACCCTGTGCTTCATTCTGTTCTTCACAGTCTATTTGCTCTTTTGCTTTTTAACCCTTCTCATTGTAAGGAAGTGTTGACCACCATTGTCTGTATATAATAGAACATGTTCATATAATCAATATCTAGCTTTGGGAAAGGACTGCATGTGAGAGAAGGGTGCATTTCTTTGTGTTTTGTGCTGACAACAGTAGGGTACAAAATCAAGGGGGTTAATCTGGTTTTCTCTGCAATGCCGATGGTTTGCTGAACCAATTAACAGACAAAAAAAATGGAATCGGCATGAATTATGATGAAGATAAAATCAATCATTTGCTATGTGAATACAGTAGCAATGATGTTCCTTGGTCAGCAAGACTGTATTGTGTTCAATGTAGTGGACTAGAGAAGGATCAGGGCTACAAGAATAGCCATTGCCTTTGCAAGGTTTGTTGGCTCAAATGAGCAGCTGGCTTTGTGCAAGTAGCAGCTCCATCTTAAATCATGACACCCTTATTGATCATGAGACAGAGAAAGGAGAATTCCCTGACATTAATGAAGATGTAGGAGGCAAATGTTATAATTGTTTTGTTCATTCATGTTGAAATATATCTCAGAAAGATAGGCCAGGGTAAAACTGAACAGAAAACAGGAAAAATATGCTTCTGCATGCTACTCTGGTTTAAGCCAATATTTTTATATGCGGGATGTGTTTAATCTAAAGAAATTACATTGTAATAATAATGATGACAGTAAGTTAAGTTTTTGAAATTTACAGCTGCAGAAATAGTATCAGCAAAGTTGATAAAGCTGGGTAAAGTAGAGCAAATTGGGATTAGTTTACTATAAAATTAATTAATTAATTAATTATAATAGTAGTTATTCAGATACAAACTAGATGACTGATACGAGTACATGTTTTGGGGAACAACATGTGGATTCAGCCAACAATAGCTACTAAGATTTTTTTTTTCTTAAATCATTACATTTTAAACTTACATCTGTGCGGCATTCCTTAAAAATATCTTATTTTGTACTCTGAACCTGGTACCTTAAATACTAATTATATGCCTTTACCTTAGTATCACTTCAACCCTTCCCAGTCAGTCCTTGTCATGGAAGGAGATGACATTGAGAATATAAACCAAGCTCTCCGAAAGGTCTCATACATCAACTCTAGACAGTTTCCTACTGCAGGCGTAAGACGTCTCAAAGTCTCATCTAAAGTCCAGTAAGTTATACTTCAGCTGAACTGATTAGATTACGAATATTTTTAATTATTTACTTTTTTCTTTGGACATGTAAAAAGAGGAATTTTGGCTAAATTACATTGCTATATTGTACTTTTACATTATTGAGCATAAAGGATGAATTTCATTTACTTTTATGCTGATTTATGTTGTGGTTTTCTTTTGATATTGTCCTTTTAAGAAACTTTTCTTGTTAATGTAATTTACTTGCATTCTGTTTATAGTTTGGAGCATACAGTTTGGACTGAACAGTACTTGCATTTATTGCATTCTTATTTTAGTGTTCATTTTAAAAAGTTATAGTTTCTTCTGAGATATCTAGAGCCATGACTTTTTAAAGCAGGCCTATTACATCTAACAGACGACATAGCTGCAAAAACAGTTTTTGTAGCTATGCTTGAAATAGTCTTTGTCTGTCCGTATCCTTATATGGCTGTCAACACTGAAGTACTGGTGTTGGGTGTTAAACAGAAATCTGTGTCCTTTCATTTGCATGCAACAGTAGTGACAGAACCTGCACAATAATATTTACAGTTCTACATAACCAAAGAGCCATCTGCCACTCCTGAGCTCCCCTGGGGTACATCTCTGTTACAACAAGTTGTACAGTGCAGTGAAAGCAAATCTTCAGAGTAAAAATAACCATCATTTCTATGAACTCCCATCTACTGCACGTACAGTTCTTACTAAGTACTAGATTTAGTCTAGTGCTGTGGGCTGACCACACTAAGTGTTTGGAGAGCATCTTCTGATGTAGTTTCACTGGAAGCAGTCCAGTTTGCACACTCCAAGGCTGGCCCAAGCCTTGTGCCAAGATGAAGTGAGGTAGAGTTTGTCAGGAGATTCACTTCCAAAGCACAGTGCTGATTCAGATGAAAATGCTAATATAGGCCCCTTTTGTCCCCAGTAAATACTGGGGGGGTGCCAGGATGAGTTCATAATGGGTCCAATTTAAATGGATAATTAGGCCCTTTTTTTCAAACATGACAAGATAGCCATATTATATGCGTTAGATATCCCTTTGAGAATTTAATGCTAAGTTTACTAAAGTTAGTTGTTATCATCTAATTAACTTTAATTTTTTTAACCATTCAGTACTTTGTTAAATGTCAGTTAAACATCAAAATATTATTCTCGTAGTGACCTTACTAAAGACTGAGCTTGTCATGAATCTGTTTGCTAAGCTGTCCCTACATAATTTCAGTGTTGTAAATGTGGGAGGGGATGAGAGGAACCGAGCTGTTACTGTCACTGCTGGCCTATGTCCATGGTGGTACAGATGCCTGTCCTTACATGTGGCAGTGTCAAAGTATGAAATAGACTGATCTGAGACAATACAAAAGGATGAGAGCCATCAGGTGGGTTTTGGGCAGTGCAAGTGCCACACACCTCTGATGTGCAATGTGTTACATGCAGTTAATGAATAATATATTTTTCAGATGTTTTGGTGAAGATGTCTGCATTAGTATCCCAGATATAGATGCGTATGTAATGGTATTTCAGGCCAATGAGCCCAAGATTACAATAAGTGGGATGGACCACTTTGCTAGACCAGCTGCGCAATTTGAAAGTGAAAGAGGTGTTATTTTGTTACCTGACATCAGAATTGTCAGCACGGTCACTAAAATGGAGCATCCAGTGGACTTAAAAGAACATGATAGAGGTTTGTGGACTTCTTTTAAATATTATCACTTACTCTGTAACGTGACCCCTCACGTTTTTTTAAAGGATAGTACAAACAGGTAACACAAAGGAAGTCACTTCACTTAATTTAGGCAACATTAAGCAGCAATAATGCTGTACTGAAAACATGCAATTAAACACATTGACATATGTGTTAAATAGTGATAGATCAGTATGTGCTTCAAAAAAAGCAGCCATTGCATTTTAGTGTCTTGCCTAATTCAGAATAATTCCTTTCCTCTCTTCTTTATATATTCCATTGAATAACATACTTTCATTAGAGTGTCTCTATTTGTAACAGAATTTTGTTAATTGTACTGATAAAGTGGAAAGCAGTAATTGACTAATAGCTGGAGTTTTAGTCTGTTGTTATGTTTCCAGCTCTGCTACTTGTGGGTGACACTTGAGAGAGTAATATTGTGCCTCAGTTTCCCACCTATATAAAGTAAATATAATAATTTGCAAGGATTTTTTTCAATGACGACAGTTTATTCTAATGCTGAGCAATGTGTGTGTTATTATTTGACACTAGGTAAATGTTCAAAAGTATAAATAAGGTTTAAAATTGTCTATAAAGGAATCTTTCTTTTGGATGTTTGTGTACAAGGTAAATGAAAAACCTAGTAATCTGAGGAATCATTCCAAACAATATTTGTTGGACTAGAATAAGCAGTGACTAGATGTACATCTCTTGAAAAGGCTAAATCACTAATGATGTACAAGTGCAGAGGCATGGATTCCCTGAAGCCGTGCTCTGTAATAATGCTGCTTATCACTTGCCTGAAACTGCATCTGTCCTCTGAATGCTGCAAAGTGTATCATATCATAATATCAACTGCATACAATTAATATATGTAAAAAAATGAATTCCTGCATAGAAAAGAGCACTCATTATCCATCACTTAAGATAAAATACATGTATGACAGTCCATGTCCCTAAATGTTATGACAGCTTCAAAACTGTTCAGTGATTTAGGAACTACTGCCCTCCAGTTCAGTTCATAAATTTCATCTACCCCAATTTTTCCCAATTGACATAATTACTGTTGTAGCACCTTGTAACCTAAAAAGCCTGAGTCTCATCTTCAAAAGGACCATAGCAGCATTTCTTAAACTACTGTTTAATTCCTTGAAAGTCAGGCACTTCCTAATGTGCCATCTCTTGCTTATTTCCAACAAGAGTGGTTAAAAAGGACAGCTAATAATTGGCTTTGGGAATAATTGTGTTTTGCAAAAGATTGTTGAATTCTAAGTCTCAATTCCTGCCTTATAAGCTTGAATCATTATTTCTCACAGCCCAGATATTATCTGACAAAGGCAAAGACAGCTATACATCTTGACCTATATCTACCTATAGCTATTTTTCCACTTACTGGGAATTCACATAACCTGATCATCAATCATGACTGTAGCAGAGATGCACATGGCAAGGCTGAGAAGGCTGATGATTTAGTCACTGTGTATTCCCAGTCACAGGACCAATTAGGTCTGTCTCTCATCAAAGGCAGATCAGGCAGTTGCCACAGGCAGCAGCATGACTATGGCTCTGAGGCCTTATTTACCCGCAAGAGGGCACCTGGAATGACAGTATGTTGCTGCTTGTCCTGCTTCAGTAGAGAAATCAGTGGGACCCCACCAACAGGTAAAATTGCTTCCCGTACATTTCCTGTTTGCCCACTGACAGCCAGAGCAGTAAAGCTGACCAGTCCAGGCTTTTCCCTAGCTCTGCAGCCCAGCTCTTGCCTATCTCTCATAGCTTCCCATGAAATAGTCCAACTCAATCAGCCTTAGAAATATTCGGATTTGCCTATCTTGCAAATCTGAGTTGCGTCTGCATTTTTGGATAAGTAAGTAAGTTAAAGCTGTACCTAGAGTTCAGATGATACCCAAATTCACTGTACCAGGAGTTGGGAATCCAGGGTGTAAGCCTTTTCTGTCTGTGCCTTCCTACCCCATATACCCCCTAAAATTAAATTTGCAAAATGGGCACTAAGTTCCAAGATTCCAGTCTCTGTGTCTACGGTACCCTCAGGGAGCTGGTTATGCAGTCTTGCCAGACACTCAGTGTTAAGCTGGCCAAAGAATTAAAATATTAAATCAATATGCTACTCTTTCCAGCAACAGAATTATTTTTTTTAATTGTATGTACTGAAGGATAGTCAGTTTACAACTCAATTTCTCCAAGCCACCCAACACAGGATCTTGCCATTTATGATACCTTTGATAGATGGCCATGTTCTTTGTAATGCAAATTCTCTATGGACCCTAGAGTAACTAACTGAGAGAATCATCCAAGTGTAGATATTTGACATGTATTTTTCCAGTTTGGTTTTCCTTGAGCAAAGAATGAATGTGTGATACCAACCTGGTATCAATACAGTATTGAAAAACAGAATTGTTTACATGAACTTATTTCCAGGATCAAACTGCAGTTTTCTACTTCCAGTACTGTTCTTGATTGCATTTATATGTATTTTCTATCTATCTGTGTCACTAGGTATTTGTAGGCCATCATCATCATAGCACCTGAACAGGCAAGACACTTCTCTTTTGATTTGCTTCAAGTATGCTGTATTTAATATTAGCAAAAAACAATTCAGCCATCTTTGCAAAAACTGAAAGCACATAAAATGAATGAGCTGTTCTGTGCTCATTTATCTTAGTTTCTTTCTTCTTTTTTTCATGGTATATGCTATGTGTTCGCAGCCAATAAGCCAGTGATATTAGAGGAAATGCTCCACAACTTAGATTTCTGTGATATTTTGGTGATTGGCGCAGATCTAGACCCTGATCAAGAGTGTTTAGAACTAGATCATGTGGAGCTTCAAGGAAAACATCTAGATGCCACAAATTCCACAGCAGGATATTCAATCTATGGTATGTTCATGGACTTTGCTTTCCCTTATTTCTTCCCACCAACTATTACATTACTGGAATGAAAGGACTAATGTGAAAGAAATTAGACAGAAATCTGTGATGTACTAGCCAGAAAATATTCCAGGAGAGACTGTGTCTCAAAAAGCGTAGTCACTTCTTGATGTCTGGGTGTGCTCTGTTTATCCTTTGGAATACAGCACAGCTTTGTCCTGATCTCAGCATCCCTCCTGCTACTCCCCAAATAAGGAAAACAGCAACACTGCTTTCTTTAAATGTGGGGGTTCTTGTGGTCAAGCACAGTGGAACATGGGAATGAGGGGATTCCTCAGTGCTCCTGCACAGTGCTGGTAACTCATTGGCCATTTTTTTCAATTACTAAATAATTTATTCTAAATCTTTGCTGTTGTATTTGTTCTTCTCCATTATGGACCTACATTCATTTCCAAAAACTATTCTCACGTAGTATCAGCCAGAGGCTCTATCAGGGAATATTTGATGCACTTCCATTTTCAGATCATTCTGCCAAATTTTGTATTTTCTGTGAACATTTCATTTCTTCTGTACTGTATAGAGCATTTGTTACATAGCGTGTCCTTGAGGTTATTACTGCTCTACCACCATTCCAGGTGTGGACAGCATGCACAACTATGAACAGGTTCTTCGGCAGATTCGATATCGCAACTGGTACACTTCAGCCACCTTTGACAGAAAGTTCAGAGTCAAGTGCTCAGAGCTAAATGGACGTTACATTAGCAATGAATTTAACTTGGAGGTAAGCAATCATTTAGTCAAGTTTTCTTTTCCAGCATTGAGGCTGAGCACTAGCCTTATCTTCAGTGACATCGAGTTTTCTTTAAAATATGTAAAATGATTGACACATTCTGGTAACTATTAGAGTAAAAATTCTAAGTTCCATTCAAATAGGAAATTGACTTCTGTGGGCATTCCTCAATGTGGGTCTCTCTATTCTGCTGCATATGTAAGGAGATGACCCTTCTACTGAACTCCACTAACACAGGCAATTACTCCTGTTCAAACAGAATGGAGGCTAAGGTCATCACCATTGTTTTTCCATAATGTAAAATCTCCTACAGGTCTTTTTGAAGATTTATGCACCTGCTCGAAAGTAAATCATTACAGCCTCATTATTTTCCTTAGACTAGTTATTCTTTTACTTAACCTGACATACTTTTCTCTCCTGCAGCATTCACCTTTTCAGTTTTTCCAAGCACTACCCCCTTACAATAAGTTTTATAATTTGTTCTTCATCAGATGGAGATAATTCCTGGTAATTTACATGATTTCAGATTTCTTTGAGGAGGAAAGTCAGTATACGGGTAACGAATGTGCAGGATGGACTTCATCTGTCGTATTCTCTTGGATCCACTACCCAGACATGGTCAGTTACCACAGGAATATTTAGATAGCTCTCTTGAGCTTATGTGTGCTGGTACTAAGTCTAGTGCAGCACAGTGGCTCAGGGACTGAGAATTACCTCAGCAGGAATCGTGGACCTAGTCTGAAGAACCAGCTTATCCAGCCTAGAACCCAGGTACCAAGTAGCTACAGGAAAGGGCAGGACCTTCTTAGCAATTGGCTCAAACCTTAATAATTGGTTCTGAAAGCTTTTACATGTTTACATTGTATTGAAAATTCTTTTCACTTTAGCATTCTGGAACCCTGACAATGACTTCAGGGTTTTTGCTTATAACTGTTAGTAGGACAGAGAACTAATATGGTATCTTCAAAGAAAGTCACACTGAAAGTAGGGACACAGGAAAAACTGAAACCTCTTTTAATTCTCTCTTACTGTTTTGGTTTTAAACGCAATGAGTTTGATACATTCTCAGTGTTCGGAGTGACAAATCTCCCACTAACTTTCAGGGAACATCTAAAAGCTAATTAGCATGAAGAAAAAAAAGTCACTACTTATCCAGACAGGTAAATAAAAAAAAAATCCTTTTCTATGCCACTTCATAGTCTACAGCTAGAAAAGTTAAAATGCATTTTTAATGCTAGAAATGAGAAAAATATTAACCTGTGTATTTTTTCACTGGCATAAAAAAAGTGAATTTGGCCTTTAAGATCTGTGTAATAATGTTCCTATCTGCTGATGGACTTCACAGTTCAATGTAATGTATGGAGCCAGCAGGCTTGGAATATAGAGCACTTTTTAATATCTGATCTCTTATTTTTCTCTTGTGCCAGGTTAATGTTCTACACAGCTCCAACTCCAACTTCATGGACCATGTAAATCATATGATAGCACAAACACAATTTCTCCAATCTGTCCACCACCCTGAGGGAAGCACAAGTACTGTTCACAACTCAGGTATGTGATGACTTTACAGAGACTCCTCACAATGATTCCGGTATGTCAGTATTTCCCTTGTGATTCAGCCTGGTCAACAAATAAAGCCCTGAAGTCCATAGTTGCTTGTGAAACCTCACAGAGATCATTGCACAGGTATTAAAAAAGATAACACTGAATTCTCTTCTTTCTTTCCAAGGAGGTACTTTGTAATTAAAAACTGATATCCTTTTTTAAAGTCTTCATTAAAGGTTATGTACTCTGAACCACATTGTTAAGAAAATGTCTAGTTTCTAGTATTGACTAGTATGAAGGATAATATTTATGCTCATATTGTCTTTGTACATCTGTATTTTTATGGCATATTATTTTCTGCCCACCCCTTTCTAAGCAAAAAGAAGAGAAGTTTGTATTATTTTTTAAATATATAATTGCTGCAGTGCTTGTGTGAGCTGCTGTACAGGCCTCAGTTTGAAGCTCTCTGGAGAGAAGATAGGTCCACCTAGCCATGTGCAGGGCACATTAGTATATATTAAATACAGAATTTAAATTTTAGACGATATGAGTTAAAAATATATAGCCAAATCTGAAGCCTTTTCAATGAAGTTAGTTAAACCCAGGGCAAAGATATCTGTTTAAATGCTGGATTCTGAAATCCTTTTAGCTGAATAATACATAAGTAAAAAGTAAAGCTAATGTAAAATGTAGGTAGTTATAAGCACTTATATACAGTTATGCTTAGAAAGTTACTGTATTTTTCTGTACACTTGTACAGACATTTAACTAAAATGAAACTGAATTTTTACAAAATGAACTATTGCAAACTAGTTCTTTCTTCTTTAATATTTTTCTGATTTCACAGTTCCATTCTTACAGGTAGGGCAACGCAATAAAATGGGGTACAGAACTACTATAGCTCCTGGAACTGCAGTACCTGTATAGCAAAGGTACATAGAAAGTGGCAGCACTTCTCCACTAATCTAATTATGGAGCTGATAATATAAGAATAATTCAGGGAGATTTCTTCCTGTGACTAGGTGGAGACAAAGACTTTTCAGAGTGCAACAGAACAGTGAGAAAAAATGTCTTGAATTCTCAAGAGTCTCCCAGGAAGGTTGTAACACAGGCAAATTGAGTGGCAATATGTTATTTTATTTCTTGGAGATTGAGATTTAAATCCACAGTGCAAGTGTTTGAAGCCTTTGAAAATAAAAGCTTTAAGATATACTTTTTCTCACAAGTGAGGTTAATGCCTCAGCTGTAATCAGAAGGGGACAACATGCAGGTAACATAACTGAACCATATTGCAAAAACACTGGTTCTGAAACTAATTGATTCTGTACTGATTGACTACTTGTCTTCTGTAATAAAGTGCCTTAAAGAACAAGTGCTAGGCATAATCACTTTTTTTTTAGTTATGGTTTATAATACTCATTATAAGATATCTGTAAACACCATTCATGTATGCTCTGCCTTAGTAGGTGGGCACTTGTCAACAGTTTCTGTAATCCCAGGCACATGGCAGGTGACTGTGTTGATTCTCAATGCAAAGGAAGAGGTGCTGAGGGGAAAAAAACAGACAATGTATTTAGTGTTTTGTAGGTAATTTTTTCCACAAATATAAGCCCATTCCCTTTTCCATGTTTTGTTCCAGTTGTTCCAAGTGTGGCTACTATCATTATCATAATCTGTGTGAGCATACTCATTTTCATCATAACCTTGGGGGTCTATCGAATTTGGACAGCTCATCAGCACAGCTCTACAGACAACGAAGGAAGTAAAGAAAATGAAATGGATTGGGATGATTCTGCTCTGACTATTACCGTCAACCCTATGGAGGTACAATAACTGAGGCATAGTGTTATACCATGATACTACCAGGAGTTACTGTCTGGGCTGGTAGCTTACTCAGCAGTGAATTTTAAGCCTCTTCCAGAGTACACTTGTTTAGGCCTGGCAGAACAGTTGTATGCATGTAGACTCAGGACCCCATCTCAGTTTTCAGCTCTGCATACCATGATAATATATAATTGAGCACTTAATATTTAGCATGATATATAATTACTAAATAGAATGGTGAAGAATTCTTGGGTACAACACTACTTCCTCTCCACTCATATTTTCACCCTAGGTACCCAAGATGATATAGTTACTTTGTTTTTAACTGTTTAATGTAAGCACTAATACACTAAAAGGAGGGGAAATGATCAGCAGTTTAAAGAAACTGACATTGGAGTGTTACATTTTGGCAGCTTGACTAACAAAGATATTGCTTATTGACATTCTGTTCTTGTTACAGTATTTTTTGAATATTTGCTACCAAATTGTATAATAGTCTCATAATGACTGAAAGCAGATTTTCCCAGCATGTTAGCATTTCCAAAAGTGGAATAAATGCTCACATTCTCACAGCCACTGGTTAGCAAGAAGGCACTTTTCTTCTACTGTCTCCATTTCTTTAATTGTACTGTAGAAATATGAAAAGCCTCACCAGAAAGAAGAGGAGAGTGAGGAAGACGACATAGAAGATGAAGAGGAAGACACAACCAGTGCTGAATCAGATGAAAGTGAGGAGGAGGAGGAAGAGGAAGTGATTGTCCAAAAGGGAGACAAACAGAATGGCACCAGGCAAGAGCAGTTGGAGTGGGATGATTCAACTCTCCCATACTAACAGCCCTCCAGCCACATTGCTCTTTTGTAACAACCAATACAATGTTTTTTCAGAGTCGTCTATGAATTCATTGACAGGATTTGATCTTCTGCTTGCTTGTAACTGTTTTGCCTAAAATGATCTTGTTGTAGTAATTGATAATGATAGAACTGACCCTTTTCTTACAAAGCCTGGAGAAAACATGGTACAAACATACAGGCATCACCAGTAATAAAGTAATCTAGAACTTGATCTGTTAGCAAGCATAGTTCTCAAGTTCCTGTTTCTATACTGCAGATATGTGACAAAAGTCCTGTCACCCAATCCATAGAGGTTTTTGCCTTTGCTATTCTTTTTTCATACAGGAGAGATTTCAGCTTGTTATGAAGAATTGTGTGGGTCCAAATAACAGTTGCCATTTGACATCACACTCTTGCAGGTGTAAAGAATATAATCCACCTTCAAATTGGGGCAGAGTTTTAGTGCTACAGGTGACAGAGACTGAATTCCATTTGTTGTCTCGTCATGCCTTCTTGGATGTTAACTGTCTTCTACGAGGGAATCTAGGACTTGACATGGGATGCATGTGTGCCTGTGTAGAAGTGGACAGTGTATTTTTCAGGCATGCTGTCAGAGCCCTCGAATACAGGGATTTTATCCAGTCCATCCACAGAAACTTAAGAGAGTTTAAAAAAACAGCAATAAGGGGCTGCTGAAGGTTACCAAAAAAAAAAAAATTGTTCTGTGTCCACAGATTGAGTAATATGTTCTTATGCAAACTGTAAATTCTAATGGATTGATTTACTGAAAACCTGTAGACCTGCTCATTAGTTATGGATTGAGCAATTTGCAGCAAATCAATGCTTTAAACCATCTGTCTTGTAAAATCATTAGATGATTGCTGCAGTATTTTACTGAACAAGTGGAAAATAAGTGACCCCATTATTCCATAGCTATGTACGGTTGGGATTTAAAAAATGATTTTACATGAGGAAAGTGTTCCCTTTTGCTTTAGTGAATGCCAGCTGGAATTCCTGTCTGACTGTATTCTATAAAACATTATGCCCTATTTCTTCTGTACCGTTACCCACCTATGAGTGGCAAAAGAGAAGGTGACAACATACATACACAACTGTCAGCTCCCTTTTGTGCTCATAATTCTCCCTTATTTCTTCTTGCTGAAGCCATTAATGTTGAGAAAAGGTTTTATAAAGTAGAACAAGAACAAATAAAACCTACGTGGAACCAAAAGAAGTGAAAACAAAACCTAAACTCTGAAGAGGTTGAGAGAGTATTTTAGTTTGTTATGTAACACAGCATATTTTTCTTAAACACTGTTTAAAAAGGAGGGGGGAAAAAAAAAAGCAAAGCTACATACAATGTGTTGATAAGTCTGTGTGGTGTGGTTTTTGTCCCCTTTCCTCAATGATCTTTGCATCTTCGAATTCTCTGCGTACCAAATGATGCACCGCTTGCTAGGACAACTAACTAACTAACTGCTCTAATGCATAAAAAAACCCAAAATGGCATGGAACTGAATGCTGCCTAGTGGCTTGTCTGTTTTTTTTCTAAGAAGTACTTCCTTTTCTTTACACTTTCATCATTGACTTTTGCTTTTGTAACTTGCTGTTTAAAACGAACTGTTTCCTCTTCACCTGTCTCCCAGAGAAACAGGCAGTCGTCAGTCTTGCCACGCAAGAGGACCTTCCTGAGCACCCGTGAATGGCAATTGATATTGCAAAGAGTAACTTGAGCAATCTTGAGGTTATCCACCTCCCTCAACACTAAATTATTAGCAGCTCCTGCACGTCTTTGAATATTGAGCGTATATTGTGGGTTTTGGGGGCTCTTTTAATTAATTCCAGTTTCTGTATCTGACAGTTGCAGGGAAAGACTGACAGCAACTGGACCTTGTAGTTTAATAACTAGAAAGTAAACGAGAAGAATGCTAAATTAATTTTAAATTTAGACATCTTCATGCTCTTTTTTGTTGTTCCCACAATCTGGCACATGATTTTTAAGACTGGCAATATAGAATTTTTCTTATGTGAGCAGTCCTGTTTTATTTTTATTCTGGTCTCTCACATGTATTAAACTTAGAAGAATATTTGCAGAATCAAGCCCACATAAATACAATTTATCTGCAGGAATAAAGACAGTAAAATTCACCAAAATTTCTGTTTAATAAAAAATTAATTTTAAAATTTCTGAATATCTTGAACAGAAATTTTATGTTAGAGCATTTGCTAGCATCCTAATATCCTAAATCACTTCATAGTGTTAAATTTTGTTAGTGACACGAAACAGGGTCTTCATGATGCTTGTTATCAGTAAAGTTTTCTGCTCAAAAACAAAAAATATTTGAAATTAAAAATAGATATTTAAAAGCCAATTTCAGATTTAAAACTGGACTTAAATTATTTTTAAGGTTTCTGTTATTCCTGATTATTATTATTGTTGTTATCACAGGAAACATTAGGGAAACTTGAAGACAGCAATTTACCACCTCATTGACATCCTTTAATTCTTTTATATGTTCATGTCTTCTTCATCAGTGTGTTTCCCCATCTAATAGATTTCTATCTTTTTGTTACTGGAAGCAAATCTTTTCAGGTCATGCTGGTACGTTACACAAGAAGCAAAGTATTTTCTGTACTGTAAATAAACCTACATTTTTAAACTGAAGCAAGTAATACAGGCATGCGTGTTATCACTAAAATTTGGTTTGCAACAAGATATTCAGCAAACTAAAATGCATCACTGTACTTAGATTACTCACTGGAGCGCGTTATGCAGCATTCTTCATTTAAATAAACAGAAAAATCCTTTTCACAAAATATTAGTGAGAATGAGATACTTCTTCATAAAATGAACCTTAGAATATTTTTATAGAAGTTGAAAGCAATGGCTTCATAAGCAAAAGCCTACTAGTAGAATGGCATAGAAATATCACTTTTTCTGAAATAATTTTAGCAATATATCCTCCCCCCATGAATTATTTTTTTATGTAAACTACTTGCCTAAAACCAAACCAGAACATATACTTATATACGTGCATACACATACAGACACTTTCCCCACCCCCAATCAAAAGCCAAAAATCTCTCCTTTCCTCTCTGGAAAAAATTGTTTATGCTGCAAACTCAAAAATGGCAACTGCAGTGTCTGGCTTTTAAGATGTAATGTTTATCCTTAGCCCAGTTGCAAGGTTGAGCTATGAAGACACACAAATAAATGTGGTTTCTTTACACTAGCAATAAACAAGTGCATCCAAAAAAAACCAAACCACCTCTGCAGAGGTACCCATAATACATGGTGTCAGAGGTCTAAAATGACATCACATCAATGAATGCCTTTAAATTTTTGAAATCCTAATTGAAGGCTGGGAAAAGCTGCAAAACCTACAAATGCAAATTCAAGATGGTGATACACTGTATTATTTGAATTAATATAACTGCCTAAGTTGCTTTTTGTCATCAATAGCTCACGTTTCTTTTTCATTTCTACCCCCTCCACAGATATATTATCTTTGCAAATAAACTTCAAAATGCACAGTTGTTTCAATTAATCTCAATAGTTACTGTACTGGCTGACACCAGTTCAAATTAGAAATAGATATGTAGGGTTCATGACATCTTTAATACTAATTAAAATAAAACATTGTTATTTGTTCATTCAAACAGGCAATAGTATCCTGCAGTGGTGGCTTGACTGCTTTTTAACTGATGATGATCTCCCTCCCCAAGGGCTAATGGGAAGGTGCAGTTTATTTCCCTTTCTGATATGGCACAATACTGGGCTTGCTGTGAGCACTTGCACCATCCTTACTTCATTCAGGAAGAAAATAAGACTCAGCAAGGGTCAGAGGGTTATAAAGTTCCTCTAATGGGGATGAAGTCCACTGTGTCCCACCTGACCCTAAGCTGAAAATAATGCCATGGAACATTAGTAGCCCCAAGTTAAGGATGGGTCAGAGGGTAATTCAGTAGCAGCCCTTACTTTACTTTGGTAACCCCTTTTGAGACCTGCACCTACTTTGTGTCTCAGCTGTCTCTTTCCCTGACCTGTAACCTGAGATGCAGCTCTAATGCTTTTTACCTGGTGAGGATCCCAGCAGGTTGGGACACTTCTGGAAGTTTTGGTGCCAGCATGTGCACCACCCTATTCATCTCCACCACCATCCATGCTTAGCAGAAGAGGAGAATGAAAGACTTCACAGAGGTGACAGCGGGTAAAGATCTGGTGGGATGGACCCATGGAGCTGCTCCCGGTATCCTGGAATATGCATTATAATACCAAAATTAAGGATGTTTGCAAAAGTATATGGATACTTAGAGAGGAAGAGGCAATTAAACTGTGAGGACACTTCCAGGGCTTCAAAAAAGCCTCCTCTTCCCTTAATTCACACATGCTGACTAGATTAAATATCTCAATACCAGTATATCTGCACCAGTTTTTGTATGCTTATTGAAAATTACAATAAAACCTCATAGCAAAATGCAATTCCCATATAAACAATTTCCAGGAATCTAGCAGTAGGCAAAGGAGCCAATTGCTAAAAATCTTGGTGTCTGACATCCTGACTAATATCCTAATTTTTTTTGGCAAATTTGCTTCACCTCTGTGGAGTATAGCTGTTTGCTGGATGTATACTGTATACTATTTCTGCACTACTCTTAAAAAGCATCAATAGGTTAACAGCAAGAGAACAGCTCATTTGGCAGAAAAATCAAGGTGTCATAGCTTGTAAAAAGGTGTTTTAAATATACATAGATATTTGTTTCTTGATTGAATCCTGGTGTTAAAAAAAACAATTTCATGAAATAAAATTTTGGACAAATATTGACAGTTGCCAGACTGAGAAGTAACAGTGATATGAGCAGAATTTTGCAAAAACATACACAAACTGATACATTTTATTGCATATATATAATAGTTTGTATACATACAAATTTTAAGTAATATTGTATTTGTGTGTATATCTATATCTATTAAAAATATATATATATTATCTAGATTGGAAATACACCTCTTGTTTTATCCAGCATTTTTTATGAAGCTGTATGGATTCAGACAGCACATCTAGAGTTGCTCTGAGACTATTTGGATATGCTGGAATCAAAGGATATAGCATCTGTGCCCTTAAAATGGGCCAATTTATGGCTTTTCAGGATCCCAGTCAGATGCTAGTCATCTTGCTGGCTAGCTGGAAATCACAGACAAACAAATAGCCAGTGAGCTCTGGTTCTGCCAGATAAAATTACTGAACAAAAAAAGTGGAAATATTTGGGGGAACCCAGATGTGCAGTAGCCTAATCTTGATGTTTCACTTTTGACTGTAAACCTTGGGATCAATGCACCTCTGAATGATCCCTGTAGCTGCTGACCTGTAGTTTAAGGCAGTTCTCATACATCAGTTGTTGGGCAAATCTAAGGAGGAGATGGAAGTAAAAAAAAAGGTCTGTCAAAGACAGCAAAAGCACCTTTGAAACAACTAAAACTATTACTGTTGATTGTACATAATGCTGTGCTATGTAAATAAGATCTTCCTCATGTTTCAACCAGTATCACCAACCATATAATAGCATTAGGTTTCTGCCTCCTCAGGCTAAGCTGAGAAAGATGACAAGCTTTGTTCATGCCACATCATCATTGCCTACAGAATCTGCAGACCTCATAGTGTAAAAGTGCCACTCCAAACAGCCATAAGAATGGCAGCCACCCTTGTCCCTCAATGATCTAGGTGTTGCCAAAAAAAAAAAAATGGCCCCCATGCTTCTGTCCAAACCATGGAGCACTTTGCAATACAATATAAATACTTTCCACACAAAGTAGAAAGAAGCAAACAGAGATCCTGTACAATCTTTGTACATTTGGGTCAAATGTTTGGGTGGTTTTGTGTTTTTTTTAAAAAAGCATAACAAACAGTATGGGGAGTGTTGTAAGCTGAAATGTATCAGGTCCCTTAATGCAGAATGTTTCAGATTTCCAATGGAGGAGATTACAGTCTCAGATGAACCAACAGTGATTAGACTGCTTTAGCACTAAGGTGTTTTGTTGTTTGGGGGTTGGTTTTTTTTTGGTTAGTCTCTCCTGGAATCCAGATTCTTTATTAGCATGGAGAATAAAGTCAGGTTTGAAAGATGACCACTAAAGCTACAGCAGAGTAAAACACATACTCTGTTAACACATTCAATCTCAACAAATGTTTCTGATAAATCTATCAGGAAAATTACTCCAGCGATATCTCAGAAGGTGATTATATTTCATTACCTTTGTACGAGTAACAAGGTACAAGCCTGGTATGGGTTTTTTGGTTAGGTTCCCCCCCCCGCCCCACCTAAAGAAGACAGGATCATAAAATAAAAATTCACAATGTTCAAACAGAGCAAAAGTGAAAGGGGAGCAAGGGCTTTCATTTCATAAACCTCTGTCTAACAAAGAGTTTTAAAATAATAAACAATTCTAACCCATATTGTTGAAGCTTAACACAAGAAAATGAATCCAGGTGGTTTTGTATGTTCCTAACTTCATTCCTAGTGATGAAAAGGCAGTTACCAGATCAAGTACCCTTTTTCCCCAGACGCATTTTGCTGCCTTTTGAATAAGTATTGACAGTGGTTCACCAGCTACAGTTTCCATTTCTTTGCTTATAAATAGGAATAATGATACTGACATGCTTTGCAAAGTACTGTGAGCCCTGTACATGAAAAGCACTGTCAAAGAGCTTGGTGATGTTACGACTCAATAATTCTGTTGCAGCTCTACTTACAGCCCTCCATTGTAGAGCACCCTAAACACACCCACAAATTGAATGACACAATGATCAAGAACTTTGGGCTTTTGTTTCATTAGCAATTGCCTATGAAGAAACACTCACAATAGTTTGAAACGTTACAAACATTTAAAATAGAGTTCATAAAAAGCCCTCATTCCTGTTTTCAACTCTAACTCATGTGGAAATTGTGCATTCATCAGCTGTTGAAGCTACAGGGCTGTGTATTGTCAATATTTATGCCTATGCTGAGAACAAAGCAGCAGAATTTTTTTCCCAGCTAAGTACATCATATGATAAAAGAGTGCAGCTTTCACTAAGCAAGGTGCATGAAGCCTGCCATGCAAAGAGAAGCTGTCTCCAAATGGGGGACAAAGGTTTTACAATCATATTCTATACTCACACTTTAGAAACCCAGAAAATTTCATGGGAGTGAAAGCCCTTTCTGCTGTCTTACCTATTCTTTTTGTATAAATCTAGATGCTGTTTGGGGTTTTCAGAGGCATTTAACTTCCTAACTGGATATAAAGTTCTTTCAGGTTCCTCTAGGTGTATTAACCCATAAAATAATTTTTGGCTGATATTTTCAGGATATCCTAAGGAAAAAACAAACAAACAAACAAATTGTTAAAATTAAAATGTCTTTTTTTCTTTCTACTCCTGCCTCCCCTAAATATTTAAACAGATACAAAAGACTTGATCAGATAACCCTGACCAAGCCTGTGACTACAATGACATTTCAAAACAGTACTGAAATTGGCAACAAATTCCTGTCTACAATCTGCTTAATGTGCATACATATAGATGAGATGGTTGTTTTAACTGGGCCTGCTCTTTGGAATGTGGAACGGATCAGCTGCAGTCAGTTCTTTTAGAAAATTGAATTATTATTCAGGGAAGAGTGAACAGGGAGGTAGAAGAGAATAATGCATGAATAACAGACAAAAAGAGTTAAGGTTTACAGCTGATGTGAAAAAAGCTGGAATTTAATCTTCTAGAAACAAGAGCGATTAAAAGCTTGAGTGTCAAACAGTAAGAAAATGGAAACATGCTATTTTCATGTCCAGAAATGACAGCTATCAGAATCAACAAGAAGGAAAATGAATATAGGATATTGAAAGGTTCTGAGATGACCACATATATATGCACACACGCATATACATATATACAAAAAAAATCACATAATCATTCCCAGCATGGAGGTGGTTATTGTGGTAATAAACTAGAACCTTAAGTTTAGCATGGTTGCTGCTGTCTGTAGCTGCTTCATTAGTTACTGTTACACTACCTCCAGCAGAGCTGGGAAAGGAGCAAAACCATGATGAATGTTGCTACACTGTGCCTACATCAAGTAGGAAATGCTTTACAGCCAAGGCAGACCCATGGTGATTTGGGCAAAAACATTTTGTCTGTAGTGACTCAAATTTTATGGTACAGTTACCACACATTTTAATTTGAGGTAAGAAACAGAACTTTTCCACACAGACAACTGTGTTGATTAGTTTTAGAGATCCTCTACAACCAACATATTCCATAGGTTGGATAAGGAACCAGAAATATCAAGAAAGACTGTACTCCATGTTGCAAAGTCTCTTAAGTAAACTTTTTGTAATGATCCAATTTCTTAAGTGACCACATAGGTAGGAATCTTGATTTTTGAAAATACACAAGATAACAAAAGATTTTCAAGGATAATGATCACCCCTGGACAATTCTGAGAGCTGAAGCTATTACCTCTGATCTCAGAATCAACCATTGGCATGTTTATTGCTAGATCCTCCACAAACTGGTCCAAAAAAATGTGAGGTACATCTCAAAAGATGTTTTTTTATATTCTGTAGTAAATACTGCACCACCAGAATCTTGAGTAAATACTTGATTGTGGTTAACAGGCAGTTCTGTTCAAAGGGTCATCACATCAGGGACAGAAAGATATACCAGAGTGGGTTGTTGCTTTGCAGAGTAATACGCACTATGGTTAGGATTCCTAATAACCGTTTCATCTGAATTTCAGTGGGTTCTGAAGTTGCTGCTAGACTCATTAAATCCTAGAAATAAAGATTAGTAGACAGAAAGAAAAAGTAGTACAGGTAGAGTATTATGCTAACAGTGCAGAATTGTTCCCTCGAATATATTTTCTAGTGTTAGGGGCGGGAGTCGGGGTGTTTCAACCTACTTAAATGTGTCTAAGCCTGGGGCTTCTACCACTTCCCCTGGGAGATTATTCTAGGGCTATTAGAATTCAGCATTAGAAAGCTTTTCCTGGTAATAAATTTAAATAATGCTTTTTGTAATTTTTATCTCATTCATCCCAATTATACCTTTTTGCACCATCCTAAATAATGCCTCTAACCATGATTTATATCCTTTGAATATTTTTAGATAGTTATCAATTTCGTTGCCTTTGGTCATTTATTAGAGAGGCTATGAATCCCTCCTCCTCCCAATTCATTCCTTCAGTCTCCCATTTCTTACCTTTTCATGAAATGTCATTAATACACAAACTAAAAAACCTGGTATTTCCTTAAATTAGTCATGGTCAGTTCACTCTGTTAAAGTGCTCTGTGTTGGTGTATGCCACTGTGTAGGTTGTCAAAGGTTAAACAATAAATTTATACTGAAACTTGTTTTTTAAAAAAATCTTTGCTGTAATCTATGGATAAGTTCTCATATAATATGAATTTGGCAGTGTCTTTTATGTCAGTATGATTTAACAAAGCCAACCAATAAACAAAGCCAACCAAACAATAATAAAAAGTAGTAGTTTGTTAAAATTTAGATTGTCATCATTAATTTGAAAACAGGCATTGTCATTCATGTACCCGCGCTTTTAAGTGTCCCTACACTGAACAGTAACTATTACCAATATATTCCTTTAAGACAGTTTAGTATATGTTGTTTCTCCTCAAATCTCACTGGTAGAATGCACCTACTTTCTAAAACAAGTACTCAAGGTTTCTAGCCATATATTAACTGCTGCAAAGAAATAGAATTGTGCCAACTTTTCTGAGTACTGCCATGCCTAACATTATATTGCAAATGTGCAATGCATTTATGGTCTCTGGCACAATGACTATATGGTTAGTTTTCAAGCATGCCTCAAACAAACCTCTGTTCTCTGGCTCAGAAGCCTGATTACACGAACAGGAAGGATGTACAAAGTCAGCTTGGGTCTTTTAATTGATGTATTTCCTCCTTCTACCCCAACCTTCTGTACCTGGAAGACAAAACAGAACTGAAATCCTTGTGCTCAAAGGCCCACTGCATCACTGAGACCCAAGTGAAATAGAACTGTCTTCCTCATTTGCTCTAAAAGGATTGATGTAAAAGGGAGAGCAGGCACACTAAGCCTTCCAGTATTGACTTAAGGGTCCTATATACTTCCCTCAGCGCATCTCTGTCCCTAATAGGTGTCAACCAGCATTGTACAAATAATATTGTTGGGAATGGAGAATTGCCATCACTGGTTCTAGGTCACATGATCAAAGATGACTACCTTGGCAGTGGCTAATAACAGTGGATGAGAAAAGCTAGTGGAAATACCTTTCAGTTTTCTAAAAAACTCTGTGTCATTATAGCTTCCTGTCACTTCTCTGCCCACCTTTCCAAAACCAGCCATTGCATGAAAAGTACGTTAATAATTGCATGAAGAGGAACTTAAGTCTTATAGACCACGTGACAAGATGATTAAGCCTCGCAAGGTGAGGTTGCAACACAAAGGGAAAGAAAAAAGATGAAGAATTTCTGAGTGAGGAACTGTAAAACATGACCAAAGTTGTGATGAGCAGCAGAGCAGGAATCAGACATTCACCCTGAATATTGCTGGACTTTGGTGGAAGGGGTTGTTTTGAGTCAGATTTAACCATGTTAATGGTTATGAAATATCTTATATGTTATTGAGAGTGTAGGATTTTGAAGAACTGAGAAATAACCTTATGTTGAATGTAACAGCTCTGAGCTCTAATTGGCTGGCACAATTCTATTTCATATTTCATCACAGCTTGACAGTAAAAGTGATACTTCATCTGCCTGCAAAAATGTAGAACTTTTCACACACAGTTCATCATTCCCCAGATTTGCTTCCATGTTGGTGCATTAGTTCTTGTTGAAGAGCAGTAACTACAGTTGGTAGCATATATTTTGTAGCTTGGGATTCTTTCCTAGCAGTCCAGTCTCTGTGTAGTTATAGCCATTTCTATTGATAACAAAAAAAATGCCAGATGGGATTCAAATAAACATATTCTGTATGGTTGTGACCCCTTAAGTGTGTCTTAAAACAACAGACTCTTCAGTCCAGGAGAGATGCTCATTATATAAATATCTTAATTTATATGTGATACAATCATAAACCACATCTTGAAATGTCTTGTTGCAGATGCTAAATGCATTTATGGAAGTGTGAATCTATACAATTTATGCAGAATGATGAATTAAAAGACTATGTGCAATTAAAAAGGTGAATATGAAATCAAAATGATTTTTGAACACAGATACAAATCTGCTGTTGTTGTTTTTTAAAAAACCCAACATTTTCCTTATGAAAATGTACAGTAAATTTTGACACAAAGTACATGAAACCTAACTTTACATATAGTGGGAATAAGTTGTAAAGAACCCCTTTCGTGGTATATTTCATAAAAGCCATGTCAATTTGCACAGTCACTTATGAATTTGAGATTGTTAATCTCCATATGTTTTCCACATGATTGATTAAATGCATAATGGAAATAGATCTGTTATTTTAAAACTTAGACTGTACATCTATAAAACCAGTTTCATTTTTGTGGTCACTACAGCACTTTCTGTGAATTGGCCAATAAATATAATTTTAGAATTTCACATAAAAAGTAATGTTCTGTAATCTTTATTTCACCAATTATTGGGATGTTCTCATTTCCTGAACAATAACCCTTAAACACTAACACCTCTGGTGGCAAAGGTTAAATATCTGGTCTATATTAGCTCTTTTGCTAATTCCTAAGGAGGAACATGCCATGTGTCAAAAGACTCAGTACAGTTTTAAAGCATCTACATAACTTTTCATCCTGCTGAGAATATGGAAAGAGAAGCAAGGGAAAGGGAACCTTCTGCAGTGTTGTTCGTATTTACATTTCATAGCCATCTATCTTCACACACTTTGTTTTGGTCTGATAAAAGTTGATAGAAGATTAAAGAGAAAAATGATTATACCATATATTAAACACATAAACTGTGAAATAATACAAACGGAAAAACATAATTTTGAGTCATTTGCCTATGAACTACATTTGCACATGTGATACGTGATCTCATGACATATAGGAATACACCTGACCCCTTTTTGCCTTTTGCTCTGTTTTAGAGCTCCTCTCCTTGTTAGCTCCTCAGACTCAATCTAGTTCTTTAACAAGTTACACTGATTACATAAGGTATGATTTACAAGTCACAATACAATAAAAACTCAACATATACATTTCACTAGCCACACTCAGTTAAGTACCCAACATCCACTGTCTAAGATGCAATTCAGCTCTTTTGAAATTTCAGAAGGGCCGAACTCGCACTTCAGAAGTCTCAGTGAAAGGCAAAAGCCTAACCTGAACACCTAAATCACTGTCTCCAACACTTGCTGGGTTGTGCTGAAAAGAACAATTGCTGAAAGCAACATTAGACTTTGCACTCCTGATTTCAGTGGCATAGCATCCCATGGCTGGCTGGGGTTTTGGAAAACCTCTTAGGGAAAATGTTGCCTGCATCCTACACACAATGGACAATAAGCCTAATTCTGTTTTGTCATGGTTACAGAGTAGCGTTACAGTTTACAGATTTCAAGCAGAAGTCCCTGTTTCCTGCATCTCACATCCAAACAGTGGAGACAGTCACTGCAGCCTTAGCAATCCTTTCAAACTCATTAGCCAGCTTTAGTGTACCTCAGCAGCAATACTGGGAAGGCTGAACATCATACAATTTAGATATGTAGAACTGGAAGGGACCTTACAAAGCATCTCCTATTCTGGTTGCTTAGTAAAAGATTAACCCCACCTACTACACTCCTGGCAGATGGCTTCTCACCAAGTCTAGAAGATCTAGATTAGAAATGATGACTATTGTTAACAAATTAAAACAGGACGAGTTTGACATTCTTCTGCAAGACTAAAATTACACAATACCTGAACAACAAATGACGAAGACAGATTTTCTTGTAAGAGATAAACTGTAAGGCCCCTAACAGGCTGTTAAAATAAAATTTTAAAAAAAAGTATACTGGCCCCCAACTGATAAATACTTTTCTACAAATGCTATTTAAACATAGTATATACAATGGATACAGTATATACTTTGAAAATAGCTTTGCCTATACAATTAAGATATACACCAAAAATGTCCACATATATGAAGGTCAAGTATATGTAAAATATCATAAAACATTATCACACTTATCTATAAACATGTTGAATAGTCTAAAGGCCTTTTTACTAAACATGACCTTTTTCCAAGTCAAAATATGTAATGACTCATGCAGAGCAAATTAAATATGTCTAAACAGATGACAGATTCATTTTTAGCATCTTATTGACCTGTTGTTATTTAGGCTGCATAACAAAATTCATTTTATACATAAGAAGAGAAATATCTGAGTGATTGTTTCCAGTTTTGAAGATTGACCTTGAATATCCTATAAAATAACTTACACGTTGTTTTCTTGTCCTTGTGTACAATTTTTGAGTTTACAAAAAGAATATAGCTCTATTATTACAAAATTTAAGGTAAATGCAGTTACCACATTAGCCTAAGGGGGTTTGCCAGACAGTTTTTTCTGGCTTAGAAAAAAAAGAAATCTAACCTGTAAACCTCGTTTATATTCCATCCTGTCTGCAACGTCTGTTAGTAATCTGCCTTTGCCAACTAGCAGGTACCTTGCAAACAGGTCTGCGTGGTCAGTCTGCCTTACGTTACACACATATCATATGGGAATGACACCAAAGGAGTAGAGGGAGCAGCTGATGCACTGGAGGGGGACCTCACCAGGCTGGAGAAATGGGCTGAGAAAACTTTAGCAATGGAAAATGTGAAGACCTACAACTGGGATAGAAAAACACCCTGTGACAGTGCAGGTTGGGGGCTAAAAGGGTAGAAAGCAGCTTTTTGGAATAAGACTTGGGGGAGGGCAGGTCAGGTGGACAAGGTGTACATGAGTCAGCAGTGTATCCTTTTGTTGGTGAATGCTTAATCTCATACTGACTGCATCAGTTAAGAACACACTAATGGGTCAAGGGAAATGATTATTGCCTGTATCTGGCATTAGCAAGGCTGTATCCAAAATTTTGTGTCCCATGTTGGATTCTCCAGTACAAAACACTGACAAACTGGATAATCCAGTGAAGGGCCACCAGGATTGTAAGGAATCTGGAATACAAAACAGATGAAGAGAAGCTGAGAGCTGAATTTGCTCAGGATCTAATTGCTGTTCTCAGCTACCTAATGGCCAGCCTTTTCTTGGAGACACAATTTCAGACAAGAGGCAAAAAATAAAAGTCACAGCAAAAGAAATGTGATTAGGTAGAAATTCACAATGGGGATGGTCAAACTCTGGAACAGAGTGTTTGGGGAACCTCCATCCACAGAGACAGTAAAAACTTAACAAGTTGGTCCCCTGATCTGACTTTAAAGTTGGGTCTAACTTTGAAGCTGGCTCTGCTTTGAGGTGGGGAGGTGGTAGGAGTTGGACCAGATGACCTCTAGAGGTCACTCCCAACTTAATTTACTCTGACTCTGTGCTTGAATAGTTTACAAGGGTTACTGTGGTTATGTTTATTGACTAAATGCCTCATTCTTTTACTTTATGCAGTATTGCACCATAGTTTTTGAGATCTACTGGTCCACGATTTCATTTTCACTGCTAACAGCCTACAGGAGGAGTGAGTTTTACAGTAGCCAGGGCTTCATAAATCCCTCATGCTCTAATTCACATAAACTTGACTTTAGTATAAAGTTCCACTTCCTCTTCACCTAAAGAGAGCCAAGAAGATGTATTTAAATAATCCTTCCTGCACTCCTGAAAGGTTAGTCCCTTTAGCACAACATGTGATTAAAAATGGTCCTTTTCACTTTTTAAGTGAATAAAGCTTCATGAGGGTCTTAAATATTACTTAGGAGTAGCTGTGCTGACTGCACCACCCAAGCAAGGCTGGGCCCATCATCAGTTTGCATGGCTCCAAGGCCTGTTTTCTTAATAGGAAAAAAAAAAAAAAAAGGTTTTTAAATCTAATTATCCTTCCCTCCTTAGAGAGCAATTTCTGCCTGTCTTTCCTCTCCTCTCATCCTTCAATGCAATCTGGGTTTATACTTTTTTGTGTGTCATTAGTTAAAAGAAAAAAATAAAAAAAGAAAGAAAGAAAATTGTATTACACATTAGTCCCAACCAGAGTAGCCATTAACTCCTGGCACTCTGTCTTAATACAAAATAGAGGTCTACTATGCAATGACCTGAATAGACATGCAAGTCACTGCAGGTTTTGACCATGCATTTTGTTTCTAGCAATTTAAAGGGCTGTGACACCTGTCGATAATTCAGGATGGGCTTTTCGCAAGTCCTGAGTCTAGACCTAATGAATCATAATGAAATTGCAGTCACTGAAAGAAACAAAACGAGTTATGCGTGCCCTTATAATTTTCCTCCCTTTGTGACTATTCATCAGTATAGAAAACATTGTCTGCTAATAACTAAGACATAATGATGTCAAACATTTCATTTAGAGATTTCTCGAAGAGCTTCTGAAAAATTAGTAGAAATATGAGCTAGTGCATCTTTGTAGTTTCTATAACTCTCTCTGCAAAGAATTCTTAGTATATAACAGACAATAATTTTTACTTATAATTTTATGAATGGAAATAATTTCTATTCATGATTTCCCTTTATTCATAATTCCAAACCTTTGTTGCCTTTGCAGGTTCTCTAATGACCTCCATGATCTTCCTTCCTGGCTTTAGAAAACCTTCAACAAATCATAGTGGTTTAGTCTGTCTAAAAAGATATCTCAAGTAGTCAAACACTATGCTAAATCTTCCCCAATTTAGGAAGCTGAAAACCTCCTAACACAGATGCACAATACTTCAGCTTTTTTTTTTCCCCCACACAAGGTACAGTAGGAAGAAAAATTGGAAATTAAAAGTTAACTAATACAAATGGCCTTTTCATTTATTTGCAAGTTATTGCTTGTACTATGACAATGCTTAAACATCAGTCCTCTACCACACTGAAAACATGAAACTAGAAGCTGGTCCTAGTCCCAAGATCAAGTGCAAGGTAAGATAGTAGCAGGTATTATAGTAAGTAACAGAAACTAGCATTTAGCTCTTATGTGACGTACATTGATGGATCACATATAGATAAGCATTCATAGATTTCAGTGTTTTTTAAAAAATGTAGTTGGTTAAATGATATACTATTACACATATGAGATGCAAAAATGTAAGCAGGAACAGATTTAGCGTTCCTGTCATGATACTGATTATTCTGCAGAGTACAGCAGCCAACAAAAGGCTTAGTGGTCTAGAGTCTGTGATTTACAGTTATTCCAGTTTGACTACAACAAATTCACTGAATGTAGACTAGCAGCAGAATCTAGAGTCTTTGAGGTTTGCTGCCTTCTACCACATACACTCACTGCGGCAGCCTTACTAAAGCAATGGCCAAATATTTTCTCCCAGCCTCAACAATGCTACCTGACAAGATCAGCAGTACTCACAGTCTTCCTGCCTCTTCTCTCAGTCTCCCCAAGCAAAAAGCTACAGTCTGATGTTTTTTGTCAAAATGGAACAGGCTAGTAAATAAGACCATGGACAGTTTTTAAATTTCCCTGGCTGCTTCTGCAGGAAAAGGCTTAGGGTAAAGCTCACCAAGGGAATCAAAGAGTGACTTCCAGCAGGGAAGTTCCTAGAGACAGCAAATTTTTCAGCTAGGACTTGAGCAAATCCCACTAACTCCTCAATCAGAAATATCTGCTCAAAGGTGGAGGGAGGGGGGAGGGGACAGGGACGGGACACACCACAAAAAAGGATTTATAAACATAGACAAATGAGAAAAATTGCTGCAGAAGTTCAGAGGGAAAAAATAATCTAACAGATTTTGGTAAAACAAAATTAACACTCAGCTTTCTCCAAATTTCCCAAGAACTTGTAAAATGCCATGTGCAGTAAAGTTAATGGCATTACGAAGACACATTGACAGAGATGTGTACTAGACACAAAAGTCACTAGAGACCTTGGAGTGAGGAAAAACAGATATGTTTTTCTGTGTTTTTAACTAGAGGGTTTTAAATGTCTTCCTATTCTGACCTTTCAAAAAAAAAAAAAAAAAGTATAATTTTATATCTTCCCTGAACATAATCATGGATAAAGAGAGGAAGAAAATATTTAGGCACATTATTGCAAACATCATCCTTAAAACAGAGTTCATGCAGAAATGTAAGCAAAACCTTTAGCATTTTAGAAGTTAGTGTAAGAGTTCAACTATGTTTCTGAGATGACTAAAAATTTGCAAGCAAATTTCTAGATGTACTAGCTGCTTTTTCAAAGGCCTGGGTGCAGGTCATAGCAATTTAGAAGTGAAGGAAGGATTCTGTTCTTGCTGTCTTTCAGTGTGACGGTCACTGAAGCAAGCAAGAACTGCGGATCTTGTTTGTGAGGCTTATGTCTTCACTTAAGATAGGCGGGAACGAGATGCTGAGAGTTTCAGAGTGAGAGTTTCAGGGTGATGATTCAAACTCAGTTAAATCTTTAGAACAAGTAAATTATTTTTTCTGTTGAAGAGATGGTTGGCTTAATTTATGGAGAGAATTGATGGTAGTGCTTCATTTTAATACATCCTTGTATCTTCCTGCTTACTGTGGTGTCCAAGAGCTTTCTACATTTTGTAACTGTAGTACATTTCTGTCTCGTTCCTTCAAGCAGATGCTGATAACAAAAAGAGTCACCATCTCAATTAGCTATACTATTAGCAACTCCAGCAAGAACTAAATACTCAATAGATCTCTTTGTAGACTGAATGCTTGGAAGAGCCCTCAGTAGTAACATCCACAGTCTGCCTTTCTGCAGGTAAAATAACCCCTCTGTTTTCTGAATTTTTCATCTGTTGTCACTCATAAGTGGAAATACTATTCAAAATAGAAATAACAATTCTGTTGAGAATAAAAGTTTCAAAAAATGTAAAATGTGGTATGGTTACAATTTGCTTCCCACTTTGAATTGGGGGTGTTGAGGTCTTTCCTTGATCACATATGGTCATTGAGGTGGGGAGGAAGAAAAAGGGACATTTTCAGGCTTCCAGAAAATATTCAGGATACCAAAAATATTTTTAAAAATATCCAGTAACCACAGGTGACCTAGATTTTGAAGTGTCTTATTCTGCAATAACTTTCTATATATATTTTAAACATAATTTTGCATTAATCTGCAGTCCCAAAAGTCTGAGCCACCCTGCAGAATAGTCTTGCCCTGACTGTTCCAGGATGCAGATAGTCATTTCAGAGCACATGCTCTTCTTTATGGAAACACTGTCTGTCCACAGTTTCATGTAATTTCCAGAAGGTTACTTAGACAATTGCTGCTTTAGGACGGCTCGTTTTCAGCTTTGTCTCATTGCTTTCCATTGTCTGTCCTACGTTTAGCTACCTGTTGTGGCCTGTTTAATACTTATCTTGTAAGGTTTTGGGGGTAGTCTTTTCTACTGCACGTTTTATAGACTATAGCGTGGAGGACCCTTGGATTTTATCCCACGAATAATACCACATAGAATGGATAACAATAATAATAATAATAATAATAATTACAAATGCTACCTGGAACATGGCATGGCAGAGCAGATAGAGATGAGCCTCAAATATACCAGCCTAGACTCTATTTTCCTACCCTTTTTGCCTGTCATCTTCATATGACTCTTCATCCTCCTCTGTACTTCACCTTCCCGACCTATGAAAATGGAACTAAAAAAACTTTTCTAATGTATGGTGCTAAGTCCTACAAAAAAGCTTATATAACAAGACAACTATCCTAATACAATTACTGCAGATCATAAATATTGCTGTTGTAAGCAAATCTTTTTCTTCCACTGCTCATTTGCAGCCTGAATTTGACTGCGACATCCAGCTCCTAAGAGTGAAAGGCTACGTCCAGGGAAAGCAAATAATTGCAGTAGTGACAATCAAGTCCTAATGAAATTCATTATTTATATTGAAATTATTTTTATCCTTAAATACATGACAAATACGTAAAGATATGACAATCTCTACATATTAGGGGAATTTTAATGTAAAAAAAAAATTGATTATTCAAAGCTATAGAAATCTCTGATTTTATAAACATTAGGACCATATCTACAGTGGTCTAGACCTGTAGAAATTTGTAAGAATAAACTGCTCTACACTTCCTGAATATTAACCTGAGTATTAATAAAGCATTTCAGTCAATGCAACATCTTCTTTCATATAAAGTTTCATATAACTTCCTAAAAATATTTAGCAAGCTAGAAATACTTTTTACCATATTATTTATGTAATTAGACTTATGGTCCTAAATTCCACAATATATACTAGAGGTTTCAGTTTTACACAAGCAAGAATTGAAAAGACTATAATACTAGTGGGAGGTGTCTCCCGATATGATAAAATCAAGCAGAGTAACAAACGGTGAGGTGCAGGCAGAATAGCAAGAGGAGTTCCAAAATGCATAATTCGCATAGCTGCTTCTTCAAGAACATTATGTTTTAAAAAGTAAAATCTAAATGTTGATGACTGCTTTCACTCTGACAAGGTGATCCTCCTATCAGACAAGACCTCATTCCAGTGATCTGTAGACTATGACAATTTTTTTTTTAATTAGACCTGCAATATTCCCAGAGACAATTAAAACATAAGAATGAGAGCTTCCACCTAAGAATAAAACTGTCAGCCATCAGCATTGCATTCTCGTTGTACTTATGTTTAGAAGACAACAATAACCATATAGCTGGTGAGAGACTTGAAAGTGGGAAAGTAGTGTAGAAATTTCTGAAATCAGCACAAGTTTGAGTTCAAAGGTTGCATCCCATATGTTTCTCCAGATTAATGGCAGCATTGTTGATTTTAGGTTTCTTTTTGATTAATAAATGCCATTTGTCCCAAATAGCTCATTTCAGTCCCATTTAGAATAATAACTAAGAAAGCTAGTTCAGAGAATGGAGGATTGTTGCAAAATATTAGTCCTCTGCTGCTCAAGTAAATGCCAAGGCAAAGCTGAGGCATTTAGCCAAAATAATTGTTGAGGCAAAGCCTACTAAAGCAGGAAGCATCAATTTTATTTATGCTGTATCCAAAGTCTAGAGTACACACAAGTTATTTTGCTTGCTGATTTTCAGTGAAAACACAAATATTCATTGTACTGTTTTGTAAATACCTCCATTCTAAGTGGAATAATTATCACAGGGAAGATTAATCCTAACTACTATCTTCATTTAAGGGTGACAGAGCAAGAAGTTAGCTAGAATTTTGAAACATGTCTATTTAGTCATTCTGGAAGTGGTTGCACTTTGGGGCACTTCAATGCGGGTTGGCTTTCACAAGACATTGAACAATCACCCTCTAAAAACCATTTTGACCATCATTTGACCATCTAATCCAGAAACATCAGCCTTATTCACCAGCTGCTTCAGAAACCTTATGTGATGAAAACCAATACCCACTGGACAGATATACACCCAGGCATATACACTGACAGGCAACCTGTTCTTTCTTGAAAGGCCTACTAATATTGGAGGGAAAAAAAAAAACAAAAAACACTAAGCAGCTTCAACATTGCCATCCTACCAGCTGCAACAGTATGAGTTGTGGTTGAAGGTTCAGGACCAGCAACCAGATCTTACAAATCGTTCAACCAGACCATCAGAGGCAACAGAGTTGAATACACGACTGTAATGTGGAGACGGATGAGGGAGCGTTAAAGGAAGAAACAAAAAATAAGTCAGAGTCTTGAGGGGAAAGAGAAGGAATGACTCACTGGAGTGCTGAGGAACAAGAGTCAGCTTTGCTTTGGACCCTGGGCATGACTATTAATACAGGTTCTAAAAGCAATAATAGGTCAAAAAGTAGACTTGCTAGTTGGCCTCTGTATTGGGAAACTCTCCACTTTCTCAGGCCCTTGTGGAATCACAATAAAAAATGGGTCTTAAATACAGGGACTGCTGTCTTCTTTTGTACTTATTTTTGTGGAGATCAGGTTACATTAACTAATAATTTTCTACAATTTAAAATACAATTATTCAGCATTCAGTCACACTCTTTAGATGAAATGTTCAAGTAAATAGGTTTTGCTCATACTCACAGTCAAGGAAAGCAATTGTGTGTTCAATTATACTGGCAGTATTTGCACTTGCAGTGCATATCTATACAAAGAGCAAGAGAGGTTGTTATGGTACATGTTAGTACAGCAACACTAAAGAAGCATGTGTGACAGCTGAGACCACTTTGCATTTATGTGACATTTATACACAGAAAAGCATTATGTTCATTACAGATCGTTTTTTTAACACCACTGATTTTTTCTTTTTAACAAAATAAATATCAATTTGCTTTGGAAATACCAGATTTTGAGCTTTCTAAAAGGTGAAATTTTAACTGCAGTAACATTAATGAGTATTGTGGTATGGGCATCACTGGAAATCAGGAATCATCTTGGTCACTCTTGTAAAATAGTTTACAATCAAAGAAAGCCTAAAAATCCCTGATCAAACTACACCAGGAGATTCATGGCATAGCTAGAAATTTATATGAGATATATAGTTCCCTCAAGACCCAAAATGATTGCTACCTAATACCTCTATTAAGACACTACAGTTTAAAAGCTAAACCATTTTACTATTGACCAGATACTGAGTAGGTAATGGTGGTGTAATGCTCTAGCAGGGTCACCTACACCTGGTGCAGGCTGCCCAGGACCATATTTAGATGGCTTTAGAATATCTCCAAGGACATAGACTCCACAACCTCTCTGGGCAGCCTGTGCCAGTGTTCAATGACCCTCACAGTAAAAAAGTGTTTTCTGATCTTCAGAGGGAACCTCCTGTGTTTCAGTTTGTGCCTGTTGTCTCTTGTCCTGTCACTGGGCACCACTGCAAGGAGCCAGGCTCCCTCTTCTTTATACCCTCC